>NW_015374062.1:511548-637158 GCF_001272555.1 Dufourea novaeangliae | reverse complement strand
TCACGAGAAAGTGAGGAAGCTAACGCCGTTATGTATTGGGCGTACGCAGGTTTGTTCGTGTTGAATTGTTTTTGCCGGCTTGAACGACCTTCCTCCTTGAACGACCCAAACACCAGATGGTACGGCCAGGTACGGCCATGGTACACGGCGTACACGGCTAGGTCAATAAACTGTGTGACGCAATGTCACTATTGGACCGACAGAGAGCACCGATACCGCGGCACGCTCTACCGTACTCTATCGCTCGCACACCACCCCTCATAGACGTGCATTCTTTGACACTAATTTTCAAGAAACTAAAACTTCTGTATTTCACTTAATTTAAGAGACACGTAGCTGAATATTAACATACGTTCATTATTTAATAACTGGCAATAAATAAAATTTTTGGAAGTAAATGACGTGTCAGTAAATTCATATGTAAAAATTTACCAATTACCAGAAAGTAATTGTTCGTGCGTATTAAAATTCTTACAATAGGCAGTAAAACTATTCACACTCCCATATAAATTATAAATATGTATATATTCTCCCACATGTAGATTTGATAAACTATTTATGAAACTACATCTATTCTGAATTTATCTGTTACAAATATACAAATGTAAGGCAAGATAGAAAAACGAATAAAGCAAGAACATGTAAAAAGTAACATTAATAAAAATGTCCATTAACGATGCATTTAGAATAAATTGTCTTGTAGTTAAGTGAAAAAATATATACTTTTCCGTTTCATGTTTCATGACTGTCATATTTATCCCTTAACTTTAAACTGAAACATCGGATATTTTTATTCTCGTGAAATTATATAGATACACGTAATATGAATGGAATATATAACACTTTATTTGTGCTAATAATACTCAGAATTCATGCTTTATCGGTAACGTCGGATATTGACACTAAAATGGTAACAGGGCTACGTAGCCCTATGAACATAGGACAGAAAAAAGCATTGGATGATAGGTCTATTCTATACCTAGTCGGTGATTATAGTTACTCATGAATGAAGGAAATGTGATTTACATCTTTCGTGAAGCAATCGTTAATTATCGACAAAATTTGTATTTAGCGAATAATTTCTAGCATTGATTGCTATTGTTTACGCTGCTATATATTTTCCCTTTGTTTTCGTTGGATTTATTTATATATTTCACTATTTTTATTCATCCAGCTGACTCAAATTTTACGCATTCGCGTTTATAGTCTTGAATCGTTACGCGTGTAAATCCAGATTGAATTTTCCCGCCGAAAATGTAATATCTACTTTTACCGTACGAGTCAAAACCATGGTAATTCACATTGTGAATAATAGGTGGCGCATTTATGCAATCTGAACAATTTGAAAACAATTTACAAATCACTTATTCATAAAGTGCAATTTAATTTATACTTCTGTCACAATATGCAATATTCCGAAATCCGGGATTAATAATACAGTTAAAAAGTTACACTTTTTGTCAGAAATGTAGAAAGTTCATTAGATTTGTTATTCTTAATATAATACATATAAATAATAAAATAACCAACTTTTTGCCTGGAATATTGATTTCAGGAGAGACAGTCAATTTCAACATAGATTTATAAAAATGATACTGCCTCTCTATACATATTTTGTTTTTAGCTTCTCTTTTGGATGTCACTGCAAATCTTTTATCTCCCATCGATCTGTACGTATTATAATCAAATGATTCTTGCCATTTATAGATCAATGACGTACAACGTTCACAGTAAGACTTCTTAGAGGAGCTTTGCAATAATCCTCTTTAAAAATATACTATCTAAATCGAATCGATGCTCCTGTAATAGATGTTGGGGATATGCGTAATTTTAATTCAAATTCAGTCACACGAAATTAAAAATATCTGTTATACAATCGTAGAAGAAGTGCAATCTTTCTCATGCGGGCAGAAGAAACGGTAAAATACCGGCCGGTCGGGTGAGCACGTGATTCACGCGTGACGGATAAGCATTCCATACAATCTTCGTACGGCTCGCCCACCTCCTTTGCCCCTCCGCTAAGGGGGAAGCAGGGCAGGCAGCTGGTTTTGCCACTACGTTCCCCACTACAATATGTTTTTACCGACTTTCATGACGGAACAAGAGGAACAGAGACAGGTAGAGCAATTGTGTTCGTTTTCGATACGACGATTTTTTTCGTATCGACTAGCACACATAATATTTACGTTAAGTATTTATGTAACAAGGTTTCATACATACCAAACGATAGTTTTTGTCGTTTCAGTATATTTTCAAGATTTTAGCGCATTTTCGTGCTTTCCAATGATTTTCGAGATTTCGACTAATGCTTCGTTATATTTTAACAACTTTGAACTGATTTATTTCTATACTTAGTACAATTTTTAATTATTTCAAAAGGGAAACAGCAAACAAAATTTCGTTCAATTTTTTTCTGACATAAACGCAAGGCTTTAAGGGTGGGCCCCCTTTAAAAGTGGGGACCAGGGCTTCAGCCACCCTTAGCCAGTCCCCCGCCCCTTAATCCGGCGGTGACCATAGGGATGCGCGCATGCACTTTACCGGAAACTTTTACGGTAGGGAGGAAGGCAACGAGGATTTCACCAGGGGAGTCGAATTCGAGTGATCAATGGTGCGGGACCTGTGTTTCTAGTTGACTTGAATGCGTCCGTTCCACATTTGCGTCTGAAAGACAAGGCAACGGTTCATTCATTGTCTACTTACCGTTCTACAAACTTATCCTCTATTCTTCCAATTAAGTGGTAGTCTGGTAACCGAATCACGTTAAAAGTGTCCGCGAGTCTTTGAGACGCTACGGAAAAGCGTTATCGAACCCCCGAACAACGGTTTCCGTTCTCGATTTTTCGAAAAGTTGGACCCATTGACATAGGGTTCCAGCAGTCCGAGTAGGTGATTTTTCGACGGAAAAATGGGCATGATCGAGTTCAACTTCTTTTATGAAAATCTGCGGATCGAACGCTTCAAAAAATCGTACTTAGGTAAGACTGTTAACATCCATTGGCGTAGGCGCTGTAGTAAATTAGGTTATACATAATGTCGCGGAGAATAGATCGTAGATGCATGGCTTATTACAGTTGAACAAGTTTTTAGCAGTTAGAAAGTATTCGTGTGAAACAATTTAATTTCTAACGTAAATGTTAAGGATGCAAATATACTATTTAGAGTATTACGTATTCGTATTAAAAAATGTCGAGATTATATTTAACAAATACTTAATTATTAACTATGATTAACTATTAATTAATAATGTCTGGAGATATGAAAGTTTCTGATGGAGACTTTTTTTTGGTTGAAACGAATTTGGAAATGTCGCAGAGTGATTACAAATGCATAGGTGTCACCTTCAACATTTTATGGGAACGTAAACATCTCTGATTTCAAAAGCTATTAGACATTGTTATGAATATGGAAATATTACTAAGCGATAAATAAGAAAATGTATTGAGTTAAAAGAAATTCAGTATGTGGAGATATCGCAGTAATTAATTATTGATACAATAATATTATTGCTGCTTCAACGTTTGATCGTCTCATCGTAATTCATTTTTTTTTATTCCTAGTATAAGACATGGTAAATAATATAATAGAAGATGACGGTGACAAAAAATATGAATTAATTTCTATTAGAATCTAACGACAAATAGAATTTATAAAATAATGAGTAGTAGCAAACTGACATTTTTATTTGCAGAAACATCTGCTTTATTCAGTGTTTTTAATGTAGACATTTACATTTATAATTAAATAGGTGTTAGATATACAAGAAAATCGAAATATCGAAAAAGTATAAATAAATTGTGTTATATAATTATGGTTGACATCGTCTTAACGAATTATCGAAAATCACAATATCAACCAGAGAACGAAAATTGGTATATCTTCGCAAATACACTAAAGAATGTAAATTTTTGCAACTACTACATAATGAAGTTTCGAGGTCGTTGAAGTCTTGAGGCTTCCTACATATCTTTAAAAAAATATTCTACTTGTAAATGTTAAAGTTTCTGTGTTTAATGTAAACAATAGTTTAAATTACATATACCTTTATAATAAATTATATTAAATTAATAATTTTATATCCCTTAAAGTGATATCCGTGCATACACATTTTATCATTTTATACTGCATTAATTATTCTTTAAATATTGTGTACATTTCCAACAATAAGTTTCGCGAAATATTTTTTAGTACAATGATATTTAAATTTTGGAAATTGTTACTTTTTTGAGAAACAGAAGACATATAGCTTATTCAAATTTACAATTGTTTTTGTCGTGGAACTTTTCGAATTTTTTTGTGTTTTTTCTCGTTCGTCTGTAAAATTCTAAAATATCTTATATCTTGAATCAGCAAACGCCACGTGTTGAGAATCAAGTGTACAAGAAAAGCCTTCCATTCGGAGATTACGTTTGTACCAGAAATACCTTTGTTTTAAAATAGATACCAAGATGTGGATTAATTTCGGATATACTATGGAATAAGTTTGAATGTCTATGTTGTTATCTTTTGTTGACGCAGTTGAAGTTTATTCAACTGGCTCCTTTTGCCGATGTTACGAGATTGGTTTTGAATTTATTATGTGAACGAAGCTGTGCTTGTTTCATCACAGGGAGTCACTATGTTCCTATTAGAAAATTTTTCATTTTGCTAATTATAAACCTCGAAAAATTTGTTCTTTTTTAAGATTCGCAAAAAACTATCTTATTACTTTATTAAAAATCTTGGAGTGAGTGTGCATTCATTTATTCAAAAATTTGGAGCTTTCGTAATTTAATACTATGTGACTTATATAAGCAAAAATATACTTTAAGTACGAAAGTATACAAAATATTTTTGCTTGTAATAAAGTCGAATAAATGTTGCGAATCTTTATTACCGAACGCCTCAATCAATAATAAAGAGCGAAATGTCAACTTTCATTGATTTCCGCGATTGAATTATTTATTACACAGAATTGCTACCTTATGATTGATTTAACATAGAGTTTGCGCGTTCCTGTTTCATACTCTCCTATGAATTAGTACTGCGCAGGTCAGAAATATCATAATGTGAAAGCAGTGGAAAAGCACTGGGATATACAGGGTGTCTCAGCTAACTTGGTCACGTCGAATAATGACTTAACGGTACACTTTACGAAAATATTGAGGCGTGGAATTTAAATGGTATCAAAGGGAACATCTTACAAGGTACCCATTTTTTTGTGGAGGTATTTCAGAGATTTCAAGGTCACCTTCATTTTTATTAACGGAATATCTCGGAATTTTTCCAGACTTTTTTAAAACTTAAAACAATAAAACCATCAGGTTTTGACATAAACGAGACAGTTGGCCCACGGAGTGTGAAAAAATATATTTGCTTACGAAAGGTTAACATTCATGAAATATATAAAATACGTTATTCCTGTGTAATGAGCAAATACTGTAGATATTCAATAAATGCACGGTTTTGGGTCTGTAGAGGGCTAAACCAAGAATTGTCCATTTAACAGGCTCCAATCACACGCCTCCATCCTCACAGACCAAAAAATTTCACGGCGCAGCTGTTCTTAAAACAAAAATATCGTACGACGAAGAATATAGTCGACGATAACCTGAAACACGTTCCGTAAGTCGAGTGTGCAGCCTGGGTAGGGGAAGTGGTGGGGGGTGGACGAGCACGTGCTCATCGAGTGATAGAACGTCGTTTTTTCCTCGGCCGAATAAGGTGACCCTACCCCGATAGTGGGGCCCCGCGAGCGCCCCGCGAATAAACGAGTAAAATCCAGGGACCGCGGGCAACGGAGAATCTGCGCTTTGACGTGGAGGCGGAATTGAAAGGAGAAGGAGGGAAATACGAGACCATCGATTAAACAAGTCCCATGTGGTGGGGGGGGGCACAGATACGGGAGGGGGATTACATGTGAACACTAAACAAGAGAGATAGAGGGAAAGGAGGACAGAACATTTTAAGTATAGTCATTTCCACGAGAGAAAAAGAGACAGCACATTGGGGGAGAATGAAAGACGAGCGTCTGAATGAAAGAAAGAATCGATACCGCTGGTGTGAGATGAACGAAGAAATACGTATTTGTTGGAGGATTTTTGCACATTCTTGAATCGTCGTCTATCATTCTTCTTTTTTTTACGTGGTACCATGTATTTATACGCATACAGGAGGAGGGAGGAAGTATGTATTCGTGCAGTCCAGTGACTCCTACTACCAGCTGGTAACACTATTATCATTATGATACTAGGTTAAAAGTCATTCACTTCCGATTGTATTACAACAATTTAAATTTTTAATAATATAAAGCCGGATGGTAATAACGTTCAACAAATTCACCGCCGTGACGGTTACTAGTGACTGTCATTTAACGTTCGACGATCCTGAATTTCATATTTTGGTACTATACTGAGAAAAAGTAAAAGTCATCGGTGTGTAGATACTTTCTTCTGATACTGTACATAAACCAAATGCATTTTCTTCTTTTGGAGTAGTTTATTTATGCACCGTTCTTTTTTATTCCATTTAAGCAAATACACGTTTTTGCGCTTCCTTGAACTTTCTTGCTCATACTCGAATTTTTATGTATGATACATATCTCTTTCTTTGTTTTATTTGCGTGGTCGGTATATACATATAGGTCTGTTGAAAAGAACTGGCTGTTCTAACATTGAAAATCGTCATGAATATTAATGAATTGCTGTAACATTTGTTGCTCGAAATAGTCTCCCTTATTTTCTATTTTTCTACCAGAAGCTAAATTCGCCGTCGGCAATACAAAATAAAACAATACCAATTGAAGTTGTTATTTTTTAAGCACTATTTTTTACCTAAAGAATACATTCAAGGCATTATTTTTTTCATACACACATACCCACATAAACCTGGTATGTTTTTCTCGCACTGTAGCGTTCGATTATATCCTTTCATGATTCGATCCAAACACACGAAACGCGGTACGAAAAAGTAAAAAACGGATCTACAAAAAAACAAAATAAAGTGTCTGGCTACGTACAGCCTTTTTCACTGTGGCAGTGGTGTGTTAATATTTTCGCCCCCCCCCCCATGACTGATAATCTGGCTACGCCCATGTACTCTACCATAAGAGTATAAACTTCGAGTAGAAAGAAAAAACGAAAAAAAAAAATGAATACATATACGAACGTGGAAATCCTGTACAGAGTGTGCGAATGTAAAAAAACGATGCCTGGTACGACGAGTGAAAGAGAAAGACCGCATCAGTGTATCGTAATCCCGAATCGAACGTGCAAAGGGGAGACAGAGCGAGAGCGCGATTAAAAAACAAAGACAGTGATATTATCAGACTATGGAAGCGACTCGGAATGAGCAAGTGAAAGAGAGCGATAGTCGAAGAGAGACGGACGAAAGAGTGAGAGAGAGTTCAGCAGTCCGTGGCACGGTGCTGTGTGCCGCGTTTAGTCGTACCTGCTGTCTTGACTCGGTCTCTCGGTTCGCTTCAGGAGGCAGTATTCGCGACTTCGGAGTACCTGTAACAATTTTACCTTGTGTTACCTACCAGAGGTGATCTCGTGATAGCTCCAACGAGCCTCCGTGCGTGTCGTTAATTTACGAATAAGACAAAATCTATTTTTGTTGAACTTTTCCGATCGATACTTTATCCGATCTATAACCAACCTCTGGATACCTGTGCTCTTTTCAAGTTCGATTGTGATTGGCCTTGGACAAGCCGGTAGATTCGGGCGAACATTTCACTGCAACGCAGCTATTTCGGCATCTGTTAAGTGGAGAATGTTTCTTGTAGCGCCGGTCGACAACAATCGCTGGGCTTACACGATGCATGGATTGGAAAAACCTATGGATCACGTGTCCGGTAATTGTGATATACATTGTGATGTACATACAGTAATTCAATGTTTGTTTACATTACTCCGTTTTGGGTGGTTGGATATTTTGAGACTTGTGCGATGGATTTTTATAGGGATATTGAAAATAGAGGGATGCCGAAGGGGGATGAAAATACGTCAGAAATGTCTATAAATGTTAATAAATAAATCTTAGACAACAAATTAGACTTTTCAAGTATGGATATCGTGAGATACGTATCTCGTTGGAAATTTACTGGACCGCCATGAATGATGAGTAATATTGGTTCTTCATATCTTGAATGTTATCTAGGTCAGGGTAAAAGCTCTTTCAGTACAAAGTACCTTATCAGCATTACTACCAATTTAATTCTAACATGAATTTTTTTTCTCTTTTCGACACTGTCGACATGGGAAATATAGATATAAATTAACGTTGTTGTGTAAGAATGAACATTTTGTAAAATCTTGTTTAAAAATTATCATACATGTAGCAGTACAGTATATTCTAACAATAATACAACATATGAAACAGTAATGATGGTAGAATTGTAAATTATGTAAAGTATATTCTGTGTAGTTTCACGAAAGAAGAGATAAAATAAGTAACTTATTACTGTGTATTTTTAAGTTACATTATCTTTATGATGTAGCAATCACATAAGTAGATAACGACAATATTTATTTTCTGGGCGTTCAGTTTACGGAACACCCATCGCAATGTTTGCGAATTTCATCAAATTGATCAGGCCACTGCTCATCTTTAATTCCGTTGCGATGTGTATCTATTTCTCCATTTTTCCATTATGTACATACATACATACAGTTATGTACTCAGAAAAATAAAAATTACTCTTAAATTTTTTATGTACATGGTAATCATGTGAATTTTCATCTATGTTTTACTAGAATTAATTATTCGAAACTGGATACTTTGTACGAATGGTTCATGTGATCGGTACGCACGTGCCAACATTTGTTTATCAGAAAAACGTCGTATGTATGGGAATTGGTCACCTTAACGGCTTAGGATCATGACTTGTTTTCGAAGAGCCGGGAATATGTATATAAATGGCGGAATTGTGATTATGTGACGTGCGTGCATCCTGTGTAAAAAGCACGATGAATTATTCAAGTTTCGTCTGCGATTCTTTGTTGCTGTACTATTCCAATGGAATTACATAAGAAAGCGTTGTGTTTTGTTCGTTTAAGTTGCTGTTTGCTCACGTTTGTTATTGTGGTTGCTATTTTTAAGCCTCTAATGGCAAGCGAAGATACGAATACGATTCCGTTGTAACATCAAATTTTTGTTTAATGATTGGCGATAAATTTTCACAAATAGAACCTTCCAAAGATCCAATTCAACGAAATTTATTTCATCGATTGGTTTGTTAGATTAAAACTATAATAATAAATTTATTAATTTCGATTAAACTCATTACTCCAGCGTTTTTTAACGCTTTTAAAAACACTCTACAAACTCATAAGATCCGCAGCCTAGTTAGGTTCCTCTGAATGTCCTTATTCACAACACTCCGTAAATGCTAGAGTAATTTACGACGAATAATAGCAATGTCTTAAATAGTACGAACGTGGAGAACATGTTCAGGACAGTTTCTGGTCGTTGCAAGAAATTGCATCTGATTGCTTTTAATAGTCATATCGTCCAGAGTGTCGCCTATTTCTGCCCGAAACAATTACACAATCAAGGTCTCACGTGTCTAAAGTTCGAAGCTATCACAGTGCTTGTATAATCCACATGATTTGTGTCTTTTTTTTTTTTATAATGTGTAATTTGAACTGGGCAATTGCTAACTCGAGCTTCGACTTCCTAGTTACTATATTCAGCCGCTCTTAACACGACTTTTTGTAGTTGTCCTAGTAAGGTTAAAGGTTCAGACCGAATCGCTTATGTGTAGACTCGCTTCGTTCTATCCAGTGGTGTACAATTATTTATTCCGAAAATAAAATGTTAGAATTTATGTTTCACTTTTTATAATTACGTAAGAATCTATGTTTCATTTATTATAATCATGTTGGTAGTGTTAGAACTTATATTAAAGAGTTCTACTGAATACCACAAACGAGTGTATTTTCTGTTTTGACAAAAATAAATCGAAGTGCACACTAATATATAAAAGCACACCAAAAAGTGCTGATCTTTACGAAAAGACTACGCGTGGAATGACTCATGTCAGTTGTGTTGGAAGAGAAATATGTACGAAACGTGACGATTAGTTTAGTTAATCTTATCGATAAACTACGTAATATTTACGGCGTGTAGACACTAAAGGTCGTGTATTAATAGAAAAATCCTTGTACTTGGAGAAAAACAATTTTCCGAGTGAAAAACATTAGTCAAACTAATCTGCATCCCGGAAAAACAGAGAAAGTGCAAAATGATGAAGAAATAATTGATGTTCATACATTAATTCCTCAAATCTTCATTAAGATTCAACTGAATGAATCACTTGCAAGTAACTCACAGTGATTTAAACCTCAAAATATTTCCTAAACTGTGGACTTATGGAAAAAGTTATAGAAGTATTTTTTAAGTAAGAAAAATGGGATTTAAAGTGAGAATGTTTGAAAAAAATATGGTTCAGGTCAAATTTGGGAATGGTGTCTGTTAACCCCCCGATGCACTCGAAGTGTTAATTCTTCTGTAATTTTAATTTTTGAATGAAAAGTCATTGATAGAGATCAGTTGATAAGTAACGTAATGCCTGAATGCTCATTTTCTGCAACGTGATATTTGTAATGGAAAACATTGAGATGCTACTAAATTGTTTACATCAACCTAGTACAGTCTATTCGCCAACACCACGTGCTAAAGTTGAAACTGACAGTCACATATGCGACTCGCAACTAGAGACTAACAGGTTTACCTATACATAAAGAAACCATAAATTTACAGTCATTAGCATGGAAATTTCGATTAAGAAACGCAATTGGATTTTAGGGGCGAGGGGGGCGGGGTCAGTGTGCAGAACTGTAAGTAAAGATGCGACGACGTTCGTCGAGAAATCACGTGGAACGGAACGCATTGCAGGAAAACAAACGCAGTTATCTAGGGAGCTTCAAACAAGCACGTTTATTGATACCGCTTGTGCATCAACGATAACAGTCTCTTTAATTGCGAGTTGTCTGAAGAACCTTTATCCATAGTGTAATAAATAGAGGAGGAAATGTCGTTGTTTATATCTTTATTAGTGCCAGTATAAAAATTGTTAAGTTGTGGTGAACATGCGTGTCGCTTGAAAATTTTCCACGACTTTAAATGCCTGGAAGCATTGTTTAAATATCAAATATTTTCAAGATTTGTACTGAGAGAGAGGATGTGAGTATTTGTGCTTGTGATACTCTATTTTTAGAAATATCTGAAGTTATTTGAAACTGACAGACGATGAAATCGTAAAAATAAAAGACGATAACGGTTCAATAAAATCGAATATCTCGATGGTTTTGATATCGAGTTTCAGGATATCTAAATTACTGGAGTATTGAATTTTATTTAATTTTATTGCTTATTCTATGATTATTAGTTCCGCATGAGTAGTGGATGACTTAGAGTTCTGAAAACCTTGAACGTTTTATAAGAGTCACGTGTATATAGTGTATTTATATTTTTCAAAAATGTCGAAAAGAAAGCTTGTTGTCTATTTATGTTACAAATTGGGTAATAATTCTGACGATTAGATACGATACTAGTGATAACGACGAATTTCGTACCTACGCAAAGAATATTATCTCGAGGACGGTCTCGACATAAATATATGGAGAACGAAGCGATAAAAGCACATAACAACAATGGTGATTCATGAAATTCATGCAGCCTCATTGGTCCACCGGCTCTGAGTAGGTCGTGTTTGCATCCGCAAGTCAGATTACATCTTACTTCCGCCAAAAACGAATTCGTTGCGTCGTTCGTTTGGGTTGGGATATCAGTAGACTGCGAATGTTATGCATTTATAGCACACACAATTATGTAGAACTCAGTGTGTTCGAGAGTTTGATGAAGTTTAACCCTCAGGGACGTGGATCATGAATTCACCATTCTTTTTTTCCGTCATCTTAAAAGGTACCAGCAGACTTTACGTTTATCTTCCAATTTAATAATTTTCTATTTTTAATGGTAGATAACTAGGATGAAAAAAAAAACATTTTTCGAGTAAAAGAATTTAGAAAGACTTCTCTATACCGATGGCGTATGGAATACACCGTCCCTGTCTTTGAGGGTTAAGGAGGTTTTTGTTTTGATTCGAACCTGACAGAATACTAAGTAAAGTATAGTAAACTGTTATTTGATTCCGGTTCCAGTAAATTAAACTATAAACAGTATATTTGCATAAAAATCGAACAGACGACGAGGGTATTGCGACGCAGTTTTATCCCAATAAAAAGAGAAAAAGAGTAAAAATCAGCCACTGGTCGATTTGATAAACACGGTCGTGTGGCGCGGCAAAATTAACGCGTTGAATCATCGTGTGTAACGAAACATCTATATACGACTGAGAGCAATGAGGGAATGATCCATTTGTTTTTGCGCAGCCGGCGGTCTAATGGCGGGTTCCGTGGCTACTCTAGCGGTTCTCTGGATCTCCCTGCAGACCATGGGGTTTCTTGGGAATTCGCACTCGATCGGAGCCTACAAGTTGCCGTTGTCCTTACAGAACTACCTTGCCAGTTACACAGGTAAGTGGGTCATTGCCATCCATTCATGTTTTCCTTTTTTATTAAAAAAAACTCACCAAAGAAGACAAATGTTAGGATTTTGAACCATGTTTGGCTCTGGCTGAACGTCAATTATATCTTGATTTATTTTGAATAGAAAACTAATGAATAATCTTTTTAAATGATTTTTTATATCATGACGGCTAAAGATTAAGACTAAAAAGAATATGTTCAGAGATAAATTATTAATTTTATGTGCTAGATGTATAATAATAAATGTTATGCGATTGATGTGTGGATACCATTATAATAACTGGAGTGCTTAAGTTTACTTTTCCTAATAAGAAATTCGTTAAATTAAATGAGCATATCAACTATAGTGGTAATTAAAGGGTGTTTTCCAGGTGAAAACATTGTCAAAGCATGAATAGAATACCTTGAGCATCAATATACGGATCGATTTCATTCCCAGAAAAAAGTGTCCGAGATAAAGAACACAAGAACAGATGCACACTGTTCTCTTTTTCTCCGTCACAAAACCCTTCTCGACCTGTTCACACCATCGGAGTACAATTGTACCGACGTTTTCAAAGGTATCCTTTCAGGTTTGCCGATGTCGAACTATCCCTATGAGGTCGTCGTAGACACGGGTCATTTCCAAAATCGGCGTTTCCCTCACATTGACGAGACGATCTTGAACAACTCAATCAGTTTCGCGCAAAGCTTGGTCGATCGTATGAGCACCCTCGAAAGGAATATCGTGAACGCTGGCATTGAATTGCAGGCTCACACACCGGCTGGAAAGCAATTCCTTGATTCTTATCCTTCCGAGGATGCTTTTGAGAGAGGCCTTGGTGCCATTGTGGCGATGAAAGCCTCGTCCTATCTCCTCCACCAGAGCTGTCGCAGGTAATGCAGGCCTCTCAGGCCCAGAAGGTACCAAGTCAATTCTTGTTAGCCCTCTTAACTCTTTGCGAACGACGAACCCAATGTGTGCGTTCAGCATGATACAATTGGCACCATTCGACGAACTTGTACATTGCTCGGAACAATTAGAGAAACGTGTATTTTGCAGTTGTTTGCAAAAATGTGGATCGATTTGGTCCGCGGGTGACATGTTGGACAGGCCTGTATTAAATACTAAAGTAACGTACTAAACAAAATATTATAGTAAAATTGATTATTCAAGGAGAATTCTGTGACTGCAAATCACTATTTTTGTGCTATGTTTTAACATGAAACTACGGGAGATGATAATCGAAATTTTGGGGCTTTGAATAATTTCAATAATTTGTTAAATATACGCTTTAAGAATCTGAGTTACCATGTTTTTGAGGTACATATTCCAAGTCGCTTACATCGTATATAAGCGAGTAAAAGTAAACATTATTTGTTATTCTATTCTGATTTAGTGGGAACTGCTCAAAATTATTCGTTTTCAGTCACTTATTTAACAAGCATGTGACTTTAGGAAGCAGAGATTAAAACAAATTATGTATAATATACGAGATCCTTGCTCATCTACTTCTTAATAATTGTTATACCGTAAATTTTCAAAGAAATTGTGTCTTTTACTTCTCGATTAGCAAATCTACCACCGGGAAAATGTTTTCTGGATTGAACTGGGTTTAAAATATAATTTCTGGGTAATAAATATAATATTTTTTTTAGGAAAAGAGTTCATCTTTATTGGACAGTGTTACTGTACAGTACTTACAATGTTGTTAAGAAAATAATCACAACCATAGTTAAAATTAAACGAAAGAAACGATTTTCAGTTAAATAGAGAATGTTACACGTGTGTGTTGGAGTATCAATTACTCTAAAAAGAAGTAATTCAACCTTCAATCGAAATGTTACACAGGAGAAAATATGAAAGTTGCAAGATTCATAATCGAACTATGCACATAGTTCTCTACGACACTGAAACCTAAGCTATCACATCGACTGATATTATCAAATACCGATATATCAATAATATTCTACCACATAATTTTCTCTTCAATCTATATTTTGAATCCAGCTTCGTCCAAAAATCAGAGTATCCTAGCCCATAATTCGCATATGTCCCACAGCATCTTCAGCAAAATTCGAAGTAACCATTATATCTCTTACAGATTCGGTCTCCAGAAGGACGATTGTGCGCGTTTCATATCAACGCTGTCGCTCCAGGGCACACCGTTGGGATCTGCTTGCTCGACATCCCAGGTCACGATCTGCAACGCCAGGGCGAAGTATCGTAGCATCGACGGCAGTTGCAATAACGTCGATAACCCAACCTGGGGTAGTGCGATGACCGCGTACACCAGAATTCTCTTCCCCCAGTATTTTGATGGTAAGAATCCACCCTGCCGTGTGATTGCCAACCAAACATGAAAACCCACGGCCCCGTTTTCCGCGAGCTTGTGATCAACGCGTTCAACCGATCCTCGATCGTTAGACCGTCTTCCTACCCCCCCCCCCCCGGGCACGCTGAAGAACTATATCATCGATCACCTGGAACGATGGTTATATCGTCGATCACCTGACGCGATCGGTTTATCCGCGATGACGTACCTCCAGATTCACGATTGGCTACTTTCTGTCCGGGCGTTCGAACGAGTGAAAGAATAGAGAAGCCCGCGGATACACCAGCCTAACCGTGCAACTGTGCTATCGTTATTTGTGTGGAATAATAATCGTACAATTATTTGCAGCCTCTGAACGCCTGGCGCTTCCCTTTCCTCTTCCCGGGAATCCGTCCTGATTCTTCTCTTCTCTGGCACTTGTTCTATGTCTGTCTCTCGTTTGTCGGAATTTTCGGGCTCATTCGAGTCATGGTTCTCGCCCGATCATCCAACGGCCGACGTCCACACAGGACATTAGCTAGCCATACATCAGCTTCCTTTTCGCGCGGAAAGACAATCCTTGATTACAGACGACTCGTCGGAATTTTTATTACACCATCACAGCAGACAATTTTGGTTCTAGCTTTTCAGTACCTTCAGTTGACTGTAAGTGGCACAATATTTTCCATAACAGTAACGAACAATAACGTTCGGTTGGTTATCAAAAATTTGGCCAAGCAGTCGTAGTCGGATTATTCATTTCTAGGACGATTCGTCAGACGTCGAACAATTGGTGCTCTGGTAAAATTAAATCTATTGATGTTCTGGGCATCACTAACAAATTATTATTTAAAAGACAAAAAACAAGATACAAGTAGACTGAACGGTGACTTCTTAATCGAAGTCCATACAGTGATACTGAACTTTGTTAAACGAATTACATAAAGACACGTTATTCACGCATGGGTCCAGTAACACTTTAGAAACTACTTTTATCGATCGCCTTGTATTTCAGATATTCATTTCTAAAAGAAAAACTGAAGCAAATCTTAAGGCGACAAGGAACATTTCGGTTGTCACTAATGAAGCATTCTTTTATTTCGCATTCGTGGACGATATTACAAGTAATGATTAGTGAAATGATATTCCAGTAATTACCTTTGTTTCCGAATGGATTTTACTTTCCTCGTGGAAAGAATGCTGCTGTATGGCTAGCTATTCCCGACGATATCTTCTGATTGCACCTTGTGCAAATACTTTATCTCTGATGCGACCTTCTCCTGCAGAAATGAGATATCCCCAGATGGGCGACACGTGTCGTGATACAATATCTAATTTTTATTCGGTGCTGTAGACATATTTTCCATGATGATTTAAGTTGTCGATGAGATTGTGATTTATTCGTCCCTGACTCTGACACACGTGCAAGGTATCCTGGATGAGTTCAAACTGGCGTATCAATTTGTTGCAACTAGAGTGCTAGATTGGAGGATTAGAGTAAAGCTTATGCTACGGTATACACGTGAGAGTAGATATCGAGAGGCGCTCTTGTGGTTAGTCCCACTTAAGAATTGATCCCTGAGTAAATTGGTTTTAGTCGTGAGAGTAGAAGCTTTAGCTATTGAAGTACAAGGTGTTGAAGAGTTGCTGTCAAATCTGTCCATTCGAAAATTCTTGAGAGCAATTGTCGTCAGTAAAACTTTTACAGAGACACATAGCTGTGGAATACGTACATATAAATTGATACGCCTAATTGTTATTTCGAACGTATAAACGCAGTCTATTCACCAGGTGTGAATCTACACCAGCAGACTGTAAAGTGCAGTTAAAAGAAACCAGGACACCTCGTACATTTCACTCAACTTCATTTACATAATTCTCGACCGGTCAGGAACCAAATTTCGCATGTTTTTCAAGTACATATTACAGAATCGTTCACTCCTTCTTCTGTCGAAACAAGTTCTCTGCATAATACAAAGTCGGACGATTCGACACGTTAATTTCGTTTTCTCTCTCTGGACCATTCAGACTTTCATTTTTTCCCAGTTGTCGGCCGTTTTTTTTACCAGATTTTCAGTGGTTCAGTCATGTTTTCCCCGATCCATAAACTCGAAATCGTCGCGTTTCAGCGTGCGATTCTACACGAGCCACCAACCTCGACCCACTAACCCGTCTAATCCGCTCACCATCTCGACACCTTTGCAATCATTTGTTCTCACACGTACATACACATACACGCACACGCATAGTCATCCATAGACACACGTAGCACACGATACATAGTCGACGCAAAGCGTGAACTGTATACAGGTTGTAACAAAAATATTGGAGGACCCGAAAATGGGAGACTCGTGAGATGATTTGAAACAAGTTTTTCCTTATCAAAAATTTTATCCGAGGCTTTATTAACGAGATATTAACGAAAAACCCCGATCAATCACAGCGCGAGTCTGTCGGCCGAGCTCTGATTGGTCGGCGTTTTTCGTTAATGTCTCGTTACTAAAGCCTTGAACAACATTTTTGCTAAGGAAAAACTTGTTTCAAAATCACTTCACGAGTCTCCTATTTCCGGATTCTCTAACATTTTTGTTACACCCTGTATGTATACGTAGAAAAAACGAACACACTCTGATCCCTGGGCGCTGATGGATGAAACGAAAAAATCGCTCGTCGATTGGCCTAACGAAATATATTCTGTGATTTGCATTACAGTTATTGTGCGATAAAGGCACATAGAGCATAATATGCCTGAGTGTAGCAGTGAATAATACTGCCTACAATAGGGTGCCCCGGTCGGGAGATTCTCTATCCAGCAGTAGAATGTGTATGTAAAACTAATTCGGATATACCTAATAATGTATCATATTTATTATTGTAACACTAGTTGAACTATTTTTCTGTTGATTGCGGTATACGGGTCTCGTTAAAGGTGTCCTAGCCAGACGAATTGAAATTCGGAGTCGTCCGAAATCATCGAAATCTTTGACGATGAAATGCGAATTCTTGTTGTCGCACGAATTCGGAGTTTCCACAAGTCTCACATATTATGAGACACCTTTATTTCATGAAGATATTATCAGTAGATCGTTGGGGTTCTCTCGATGACTAGTACTTTTTTTTTTATAGTGTACGTAATTCTAATTACCATAAAATAACCGTATACCTATTACGTATCATGGAAAATTATTCGAAGAATGTCATGTGTACTCGTTATTATCAGACAAGTCTCATTAATCTTTCGGTAAGACTTCCGTGAAAACGCAGTGAAAAATAAGAAGATTTCAGTTTCCATTTCGTGGTTAATCCATCGGTACACATCCGGTATGTTTTCGAAATACCAGGTAATACGTTTGCACGAAATATGAAAGACAACGAAAAAAAATAAAAATTCCATGCATTGTGTACGTTTATTTTACAACCTCCCCAGTTAAAGGGTTAACATTTTGTATCTGACACAATACCGAAATTGAAAGTAGAGTAATATAAACTATGACAGTCATCTCCAAGTTTGATTCTCTCGCTTGGGCACCTTCATCAGCCATCTAGATAAGTCACTCGATTCCTTCTGCGAGCGTTCTCGACGTGATCGTTTCAGCAATGATCAAAAATATGCTGCGAATGTGTTCGCTTCGCGAGTCCGATTTGAGAACCGTTTCGAAAGTAAATATGTACGTACACGCGTTCTCGAACCGCGTACGTTTCGTCGATAACGCATCAGAACGTCATGTCGAAGTAGAACAAAGTATTTTTCGTACGTTTGCGATGCAGCGCGAGAGCCACCGTTTGCCGACCGATCCAGGGATCAATCAGCCATTTACGGATCGTTGGGAAATGCCGTCAGGATCGATCAAATTCACTGATTGGTCTCTGATGCGCCGTTGCGAATCGAAGCAGGTTTAGGCGGAGTTTAGGCTCGAGATTTGGACAGGGATACAACCACGATTCCAAGCCATTTTCGCGGTCAGAGACGCAAAAATTGCTCGCTCTCGCGCTGCACGGACATGTTTACACGCACACAACCCAGATCTCGTGGAAATCGGAGTAATCGGAGTCTAACTTTTCCCATCTCTGTTTGTACATTATTTAACATTGAAGAATACAGCGATCAGGATTGCAAGAACGATAACGAAATTCATCTGACGAGTCTTATTTAAATACAGTTATTCACAGAAGTGCCGCTCGATCCTTACGTAGAACGTATTTTGCATATTCAGGTAATGTTAGTGAGAAGTGACAATTGTAATTGATATTGGTGTAAATATTAATATGATAATTAATACAATATACTTTTATGTACTTTTTATACATATACTTTGATATCATATAGAATTTTAATATATTTTTGATTGGGTTGCATTCAACTGAGGTATTATGCGTGACGTCATTGTGGTTGTATTGTTAATCAAGGATCACACCAATACAAATTGTAATTAGTATTCCTAACTTGAACATCAATTAAATAAGTAATATATTGTTTTGTGAATGATGTGAGGATACTTTTGTGAGTCACTTTCATTGTCAACTTCAATTCTTGTTTTTTTGGCGTAGAGCATAGCACAGATTTACTCCGATTTGACGATGTAGAACCGTGTTAGAGTGTCAGTTTCTAATGCATCCTTTCGCGACCAGGAATTCAAGAGCTGAGGCATATGGGACAAACGAAAAAGCCGCTACCAGGTGCTAGGAGTGTAAGCGTGGCTCTGTCGTCTGCTAATGATTTCCCGGATACCAGGAGAACGTTGTCGGTAATGCAATGGGGCCAGTTCATTGCGAACGATATCTCTCATACACCAGTAAGGAAAATGAGTAAGTGTTTGGGCCTTTGGTCCTGCATAGAGTCTATTATACGAAGTTTGAGACAGTCTAGAAAAATATAATTCCAGACTGCCTGAAATTTTCAAATGTGTGCCAACCGAATCTGACACGACCTTAAGTCACCTTAATCTAGAGTACATGAGAGAATGATAAATAATAATCAATTCGTTGTTTCATCATTTTTTATAGTGTCAACGGGAAAGCCAATTTCGTGCTGTCGATCAGACGGAAACACTTTGTCTCCTCGACACATTCACCCTGACTGTGCTGTAATTACGGTACCTGACCAGGATCCCGTTTATGGCAAGCACTATGTCCGATGCATGAACTACGTGCGATCGTTACCTGTCCTCAGACCAGAGTGTACATTTGGACCCGTGGAACAGGTTAATCAACTTTCTTGCAATATTCGCTATTATTTACCATTGTGACCGACTTCTGAGCTTGTGATTTGTGTTTAATTCTCTAAAGTTTGATTACTTTGGTATGCAGTAATGTCTATACTAAATTGGGTATTTAAAAATAATTATTTTCATTTTTTCAAGCATATAAAATTGTCATGTGTCATTCATAAGTAGAACAAAAAATTAGAAAAATTTAGATGCGAAGGAATAGTGACAGAAATGGTGGATAAGTTTGTTAAAAAAAGTATAGACAAAGTATTTATTATTTTTTGTCTTGAAAGACTTATAATTTAAGAAGAATTCAAGTTCAATTTCAAATTTGCAGACTTTTGTATCAGAAACAGTATGTTATAAATTTATTTATAATTATTCGTTCGACTAAGGTGTGGTCTGTATTTTAGTTACTATCAATGAAACTATGGTCATACTTAGCAATTTTAGCAGATGATAAAGACATATAATTATAAAATTAATATCTCACCATCCGACTGTTGTATTCAATTCACAGATGAACCAGGCTAGCCACTTTTTGGACGGTTCGATGATCTACAGTTCTACTTTGAAGAAATCTCGCGAGCTCCGTACATTTGAAGGAGGTCGTTTACGAGTTCATAAGAAGAACAGTCACGAGTACTTATCTGTTGGGAGCTTTGAAATTTGGTCTGAATGCACAAGAAGCTGTTACAATTCTGGTAATAATTAATATTTTTTAATAGTTTTTAAAAATGATCTCTTTTTGCAAATTCTGAAATAGATATATTATCGATTATATTCAAATTTATGTTTCAAATTGATAATAATTTAATATTTTCAACTGGAATTTTTTTTAAACTGTAGTTGAACTTCTAGAAAATTATACGAGATATCAATCGTGTATTATGGATTATAACTAAGAACAGTATTAACCTATTTTTAACGCCTTAATTTACATTTTACAGACACCCGCTTAATTGTGGTTATACATTTCTTTATCCATTAAAACTTCAATTACTTCTGTAATTGTTCCATGAATAATTCTATTTTTACAGGCGATCATCGCGTAAATGCCAACCCGCAACTGGCTGCAATACATACCGTTTGGCACCGGGAGCACAACAGAATCGCTGACAAACTTGGTGAATTGAATCCCAACTGGTCGGACGAGACACTGTACCAGGAAGCTAGGCGTATAGTAATTGCTGAAATTCAGCATATCACTTACAAAGAGTGGATGCCCATATTACTGGGCAAAAGATACACTCGAGCTGTCGGCCTCACCGTTGGAGATAGTTACAGTCGTAACTACGATGCTGCGGATGATCCAGCAGTCAGTAACGAGGTCGCAACAGCAGCTCTGCGTTTCTTGACTTCCTTGATGCAAGGAAAGTTAAGGTAAACTACGATATTTATTTTATTTCAATAAAACAACGATCATAACAATATTATATATTTCAATAAAACGCAATCATATTACCAAAATTTATTTTAATTTAATGAATACAATATTTGTTATACCTATTTTCATACAAAAATTTTATTTCCCCTCTGACATTTCTATTTTCCTTCTGTTAGCTTGACAGGCAACTCACGTCAAATAAACAACACGCTCTCATTAGTGGAGTATTTCTTCAATCCGACTGTCATCGAGTCGGACGAAATTTTCGACGGATTACTTCGGGGTATGGCTACTCAGACAAGCCAGAAAATGGACATGAACATAATTTCAGAGGTAAGTGTACTACGCGTTTGCTTTTGAGGATACGTTAATATATGTATATACATATATATGTATATATATATTCTATGGTAAATCACATTATTAGATTTGTTAATGTAAAACGACAATTATCTATATTTGACAGATAACAAGCAAATTATATGCAACAAGTCGAGACAGCCTAGGTTTGGACATAATTAGTTTGGATATTCAGCGTGGTCGTGACCACGGTTTACCTGGCTACAATGAGTACCGTAAATACTGTGGCCTTCCAGCTGCGCAGAATTTCGACGACTTTTTAGATCACATTCCATTGGAGGTGAATATGTTAACGATACAAGATTTTAAATAATTTATAAATATACTCTGTACTACAATGCTCCAGATTTTTTTTAATGTTCACATTATTAGTTTTGTTTTCGACAATTGGTCAATAGAATTTTAATAGTTTTTGGTAGATAGGATATCTTAATAAAAATAATATAATTACGAATATCATTATTTATATTGTATTTTCTGTGAATAGATGCTGAAGAAATTACGCACAATTTACGCTCATCCTGACGACGTTGATCTTATTATTGGTGGCATGCTTGAAAGACCAGTAGAGGATAGTTTATTGGGTCCTACGTTCAGCTGCTTGATCTCTGAACAGTTTGCAAGAACTCGCCGCACTGATAGATACTTTTATGATTCTGCTTATCAACCGTACCCATTCACTCCTGGTAAGAAATCGTATCTTTTACAATCCCTACAAGATTTAACTTCAATTTCTTATATTATTTATTTGTATAAATTTTTTCTAATTAGTAGCAATAATAATAGGAATACATCTGTGTACCATAGTTACATAGAACAATGAAATGATTTATATGTATTGTGAAAAAACAGAAGTTTCTCTTTGCCCGTCACTCGCTTCATTATTAATATTTTTCTTCAGTCCATATTCCATTTATATGTTTATTTGTCAATATAAAAATATATGTTTACTACATCATTTTGGTTCCGTTTCGTATAAGAGGAAAATTAATTTTTCTAATTTCTTTAATATCTGTTGCAGAACAATTGGCCGAAATCCGGAATGTGACATTGGCAAGACTATTCTGTGACAATGGCAACGACATTACACACATGCAGCCAAATGTTTTCCTTAAACCACAAGCAGGGTAAGTTACTATTTTGTGACCTTCCACTTAATTCACTTTATTAAATACTTATTCCTTCATCAATCCCAGTTATTTTTAGGCTTTCACTCTAATAATTTCACTTAAGTATCAACCTTCTCTTCGCCTATCACTTGCCTTTACCTCCTCCACGCATTGCTGTTTTTCCCTTCGTCGTTACTCGCATCTTCTATTGCCTTCTGAAGTTTAAAATATAACAACAAAAAAATCATCCACATTCGAGAAAATAGTCACAAGTTACCACTTAGCCCTTTTGTTACGGTCATATTTATTACGAACTGGACCGAATGTGTGTTTTAAAGCGTTACCAAAAAAATTTAGCAGCTTGGTGGTCAAAAACAAATTTATTTTTCAAGAAACTCAAGTCGCATACAATCAACCATAGAACATTGTCAAAAATATAAAAAGAAACCCTAAAAACTCATACTTCAATGACGATACTGAGAAACTATTAATGAATGATGAGGCTAAAATCGATCAAAATCGCTTGATTTACACCTTTCAATTTACATAAAATTATAAGCTTGTACATTTTCAATCGTTCGAGCTAACAAGCGTCTGAACTGGTAAATTTTTTTTCTGGCCCACTTTGTAGAGCTTGCCTCCTGGCAAGCGACTGTGAACTGTCATAGTAACGAAAGGGCTAACGTTGTGTCCAAGGTGGTGTTAAAAACTTCTCATAAATAAATCAATGATCGTATCTCGTAGGAATGAGTTGAGATCTTGCACAGACTTCGAGGCCATCCCGAGCGTAGATCTGTTCGCCTGGGCGGAGAGGGCCAAGGCGTATCGTTGAACTTCCCCCTATAATTGGCTGGTCACATTGCCGCCATCGATTTGCCCGAGTCGCAGGAACGGCCGTGACACGGGGGCCGCGCTACTTACGACGATCGAACACCGGATAGATCGGAGAACGGTGACGATCGACTAGAAGACTCTTCGGGGTCTTAGGCGTGTCGTTTTGTGTGAACAGAGACAGCGAATCCAGGCACTAATTGGAGCCGCGTGTGTACACGGAACGGGCACGATGAATGGGGAATTCAATGGAAAATGGCGTGCACTGGACGCAGTTCAGAGAATAAAAAAAAAATAAAAAAATGATAAAGGTGCATCCAGAAAAACGTGACTAGTCGATTAAACGGGCACGCGACGGGAGGCGACACCGCGTGCCGCACTCGATCGCGGAATAGGCGAACAAAACGCAGGGGAAGAAACTAGTTCCGCAAGGGACTATTATATGTATTCAGAAGGTTTTATTTTAGAGTAGGGTAGGAACATTGTGAGACAGACTCGTCGATCTTTGCCGCAGGTGTGTACACTCGCGAGCAAATTCGGCTTCCACTAGGGGAAAAAGTGGCGTAGAATTTCTTACTACTTAGTAAATTTATTTCAAGTACTGAAATGAATGTTAAAATGCATGTTAATTTGCTATAAATTTCAGAAACTTCCGAAACCGAATGGTAGAAGGCCCTATCCTTACGTCGCTTTTTTCCCTAGCGAAAGCCGAGTTTGATCACGAGTGTACATACACGAGAAAGGAATCTGAGATCTTACACGTCGGTGACATCGAATTATATGATCGGTAACGTTTCTTAACCGAATCTTCCATGTCACATCATGCTGTCCGAGAAGAAATTAGTTCTTATTTACTGTGTAGTCGTTCTATTATTTGTCTCTTTGAAGGTGTATTTCGTTTTTAGTTTTTTTCGTCTTTTTTGTTTTCAGTCGTAGATAATTTCCATTAACCTATAACGATCATTTAGCGAATGTTCAATATTTATGGCGGAAGTTATTTGTGATTTCATTCAATATTTTGGAGAGCAGATAAGCGAGTTTATTTTCGTAGATAGGAGCTACATGATGTCTTGGAGGATCGATAGAATGTGTAGTAGATAATAGTGTTCGTGTTTGCCGAGCGTTTCACAGTCTAATAATTTTTTTTTTGTTACGAAATAATGTTCTGCGTATTGCTAGCTTACCTGAATGTGAAGGTCTTATAAATTATTAAGTCGTTATTAAATGAGCGAAGAGTCCATTGTCTTGAGAAACAAGTTTAAACGGTTCAGATTATAAAACTTCACAAACTTCAACAACACTTCACATTATAAAACATATACATAAATACAGAGCAATTTGAATTAAATTTCAGACGGTTGAATTCTTCGAAGTACAGTCAAACAGTGCGTTTTTCGTTGGACCGATTTTTAAATTACTCTTTTGATTTACATACCTAATGGAATCAAGCACCAGAGTAATTTATCATTCGGCAAATTAACCGTATTGCAAAGATGAAACACAGTATGAAACCGCGATGGTTTGATGTAGTACATTTGAACACAAAGTTCCGATTTTATTGTGTGAAAAAAGGCAAGTACATCTGTGTGAATGTGTTCAAGGAAAATAATCGATATTGTAAGATTTTGTAACGATATGTCGGATGAAGAAGTGTTGTATGTGAATACGAAGAACGAATGATGCGAAATTTACGATTTCGAAAAGAAGCAATATATACGATTTATATATTTTTATATGTGGAAAGTAATTTATTTACAGCAAACGTAGAAAGACCATAAAAATCAACCAATTAATAACAGAAAATATGGTCATAATTACATCGTGTTACGAAGACTTCCACATTTAATTTAACATTTTCTTTTCTAAAATTAATGTTATGGCTGTATTGAAACATTACATTTTCATTGGTATAAATATTCGTTTAAGGTTTCAGTGAAATTCAGTAACGATTTAAAATACTGTGTAGTTTTTCATTCCAGTTGGTACACAAGAGCTGTTTAATAGCGATTAATACAAGGAAATGCTCTCGACGACAGATTTCTATTCAGTTGTAGAATTTGTTGGAGAATTTGATTGGCTCACGATATCATTTTCTCGTTTGTTCGAGCTCGAAATATAGTTTTAATTAAACTCCACTCGGC
Source organism: Dufourea novaeangliae (assembly GCF_001272555.1). Taxonomy (NCBI): domain Eukaryota; kingdom Metazoa; phylum Arthropoda; class Insecta; order Hymenoptera; family Halictidae; genus Dufourea; species Dufourea novaeangliae. The sequence goes on along the minus strand of NW_015374062.1, from coordinate 611,296 downwards.
GTTCAAAGTCGTCTTACATGGTTACGAGTGGTTTTATGTACTGTTAGAATATGGAGTTTGACTGATTAGTTTTTAAGAAGAGGGTAATACTGTTGTACGTTTTGTACATGATTAGGATTAATTGTACTTATGCCGTTCAATACGATCATCTTTTTGACGAATTCAATTGAAAAGTGAGTCGATTATATTGTGCTGTTACAATTAGAAAATAAAGGAAATGTTGAAGACAAAACTTAAATGGAAACCTTTTCAAATGTTAAAAACCATTTATAAATTACAGTTTCTTCGTCGCTAGAGATCATTCTTGATGATCTATTCTTTTAATTTTTTCAACAACAGCGAGTGCAGGTAATTAACGGTAGTAATAATTACTGTACAATGTATCATGATTTTTAATTGTTATGCCAACTTGTGGTTACACGGCTCACTCTATGCTATTAATTAAAAAAAATACGGTTGACATACTACCGGCCAGTTACTATTTAGTCTCAGTATTACGTAAATGTTATTGTTCAGATAATTGCCCTACTCTTTCTCAACTTTCTCTCGGTTCCTTGATATCGTCGACCATTAATTTTTTGAAGCCTTTTGCAACTTTATATGTACATATTACACATTTCCGAAACGTACTTTCTACAAAATGTACGAATATATCTTTCTTAAATACCACAGTTTTTTTTATTATTTGTTAGAAAATTCGTTTTCATTTTTTATGTTTTATATTATCACAAATTATGATTTTGTAAAATGGAACGTGATTTAAACTATTTAAAAATTGTGGTTCCTTCCAATAAGAATCATTACTGTTGAGATACCGATCTAACAGAAGGAAGTAATAAACTATAAGTCTATCCAATTTTCCAAGTTCAGAAGCTCTAATATGAAGAAATAACACATTAATAATTTTAAACTATTATAACAATTATATCATGATTAGACTGCGGATTTTATACATTTACGTATTTATAGCCTACAGAGTTTGGTGAAATAGAGGGTGTCTCAGGTACACTTTACAGTACACTTTATGAAAATGTTGAGGCGTGGAACTTAAATGGCATCAAGGGGTACATCTTATAAGGTACGTACTTTTTTTTCAAGGTCACTTTGACTTTTTTTAACCATAGACCAATAGAAATATCGGTTCTTTGAAACTGTTTGAAGAACCGAAATCGATATTATAACAGTTTTCAACCCCTGCTGAATGCGAATGAACAATTACACGTTACCCAACACTTTTCACAACTGTTGGAACACAGTTGCGAGTATAAGTATACTTATTTCGCCCTGAATACCGGTAACATGTAATTTCGTGAATGAACTTGTAAACGCCATTTAACGATCGCGTGCAGTGACATAATGTACCTCTGCTTCCAGAACTTTCTCTATTGATCCCTGGTTTTTCACTTTCAGTCATTCATTTTTTGCCTCCTCGTGTATTGAGACACTGTCTGAACTATCATTCGATTCCAATGTATGAGACACGAGTGAGCAAGAACAATTACTGTCTTGAAACAAGGTATTTCAAATTTCAGAAAAATCATTTTTACGTGTTACTGCATGTTCTGTTTTTCCCACTACTCATTTTATAGCAAGCTTTAAAGTCATCTACTATGAATGGTGGAATGATGGACATGTACCAATTTCATAGAAAATATTTATAAAATTCCATTTATCAGCCAAACTTCATTTAACTAATTTTATGAGAATATTGTACTGTAGTGACTTTGTTCTTCTGAATATAAAAAGAAGACAGTTCTAACTCATTTTTTTTTCAGAATTGGGCTTACAATTAGGTATATCACTTTAAAAAAAAAAGACTCATATGTATAATCGAGGTTGTATTCTATTTTGCGACTCTCGTCACTATCTAGTTGTATTATTCCATTATGGTTAACGATAAAATGATGTATTTGGTTCACGATTGTATTCAATGAATATAAAATATAGGTTCCTGAGTACCACCTGCTGGTGTACACACAACACTTAGTTCCTGCCGATCACGTCGGTGTTAAACTAAATGTCAACTAGCTGTTTACGAAATTCTGAGCAGCGACTTATAATATCCAACTTTCATTCACGGTAGCGATTTACTAAGAATGCTATTAAATACCCGATTAGCTACGACTTACGATATAGGCAATGACCTAAAAAATTGCATTTGCAATCTCATTTCTTGCAACTACTACAATTCTCTAGGTAACAAAATACAATTTCAGAATAACATTAAAACTAGAACGATTGAAGTCCCCGTTGAGCAACTTAGTGACCGTTCTGAAGAAGAGTAGATTCTATCACATTGGTTGCTAAAACGTCAACCCTTGGTCCATCGAGATCGCAGATCCACCTTTTTCTCAGCGAAAAGAAGAAAGAACGACCCGATTGTTGAAACGAATTTTTCGATGACCCAGATTCTCGGTGAAATGGTACATCTCCGAAACATGGAATCAGCATAAACATCTGGAGTTTACTAATTACAAATGACCATGAATAATGCATAGAGCGATCGCTACTGTTCCGTGGCTTTCTGAAATCGCGCAGAACGATACCGTTATTAGACTGCAATTCATGAATTAAATATTTTCTGAAATATGGCAGCATAACGATAACATTTACATTACCATAAGTGAAATCCCACATCCTATTTTTTTTGGAAACTGTTCGGAGTTATACATGAAATCCATGTCGCCGTCACAAAGAAGCGGAATGGAAAGGACACACTGTTGGTTGTTTTTAAACAACGGCGAGAAAAAAAAACAAAACTGTAGGTCCGCAGCTGCGGGAATACAAGCAGTATAATCAGTGTCAAGTACACTCAGCCAACGATCGCAAAACGCTCGCAATTACGCGTGGTCCGCGCGAAAAGAAATTGCACGCGTTCGTGGCTCAGTGTTCCGTTTCTTGCGGTTGTCTTAACGCGAAATGATCGCAAGAATTATTTGCGATACGATCTGTTAGTACCACGTGTCTTTCTTACGCGGACACGAGCGTTTCCTCCTCCCCCTAGGCACCAGACATACCTACTCTTCCGGCATTGTAAATTTTCAGGTAAAAGTGAATTAGTATGCGATCATAGTGTAGCATAGTTCAGCATTCCTGTTTAAGATCTCGTGCGACTTTGTTTCCGCGAAATGGATATTTTATTACGATATCTTTGCAACGTGATCGTGACATCCTGTCGACGGAGAAGAATGGGAAAAATATATGGGCTGCAATTAGAAGAATTAAAATTCATAATATAGTGTCGGGTTTTTAGGAACACAGTTTTTTATAGGACACAAACTTTTACTCGACAATCTAATTACCTTAAATGATCGTAATACAGACCAAACATCGTCGCTAATTATCTATATAGTAGTCGATGCGACGTAAAAGAGAGAATAAAAAGTGTTTAATCCTTCGAGCACTCATTCACGTAAACAAATGTGGTAACAATAGTCTACTTCTTTTACTACTTAAATACTTTCTATTTTCTGTAAATGATAAGAAAATATATTTATTATACTGACTTTTTGGTTTCCTCGCGTAATGTTGCTACTTGCAATGAAGAATGAGTTGCAACAATAAAAGAAATTGAAAGCGAACGATTTCAAAGTTCAGAAACCATCAGAATGAGCTAATAACATGTGAAATATACGGCATTATTACCTAGTCATATTCCCAGGAAAAACTAGATTCTCCTTGAATCGTTCCACGAATTCCAACCCGTCCTTTCGTAATTAGACGATAGGAAAATTACGTGGTTCATCGACAGGATACGCGATTAATTTAGAAGGTATGTACAACGTGCGTACGCTCTAAATCGTAGGCGGAACGAAATATTACGATTTGACTGGGACTATTGTGAGCCTATACGAGCGGATCGATTTCTCAATCCACGTGGAGTTGTAAAGCCAGAGATTCACACTAGGGAACCTGTCCCAATCATTGGCGTAACTAGGTAGGGGGCATGTCCCCCCCCCCCCCCCCCAGAATACGGACTGGACCCCCCGTCGAGAAATGATTGAAATATGTAAAAAAAAACATTCGTAAGTTGGTAAAATTTTATAAAAAATAAATACCTGGGCCGAAATGCAATACGAAAGTGAGTAGAAAAAATACAATACTCCTCATTACGTTAAAGTACTAAGTAAAATTGTATTAGAATTAAGCTGCTTAATTTTTACATTCTCTTTAACTAATAATCTTGGATTCGAGCTTGGAGAATTAAAAATTAGGTTCCAACTCACCCCTATTTAGTTTCTATGGCTTCTGCAGTAGTAATTTCCAAGGACCATAACTTTTATATTATTACCTGACATTTTTTTCATGATTTCTATACAGGAAGAAAAGCAACGAGAAGCTCAATACGAAATAGAATACTAGATGAGATTACGAAAAAAGAATAATAATAATTTCTAATTAATTATCTCAGGCTAGAGACATTTCGTAAAAGAATCACAAAAGCTTCCCGTCAATTCAATGTGCATAATTAGCTCGACTGTCGGAGCTCGACTATGTTGAACGATGTTTGACGAACGTGTGTTGAAACGAGAATGAGACTCGTCGAACGTGACTGTTTGGGTGTGTGAATGAGACGCTTCTCGAATGATGGATGTAATTAGATTTCTCGAATGACTCTTAACGAGACTGTACAAATGTGACAATTTCGAATGCAACAATATGTATTTATATTATTTAGTTATTTCAATTTTTAAATTTCACTGTTTAACCGAACAATCATAATGGAGGTCCCGCTACGTATTATATACAATGAAATTTAAAATTACGTTCATTTTGACAATATTTTCAATTCGTACAAAATATAAATTGTTACAGGCCACCAGTTTGACATTCCTAAAGTAAATCGTTTGATGATTGTTCTCTTTCATCAATAAAGTTGGTAAAATTCCAATGTCGTATTACTTTGCGATGGCGACTGTTCTTAATATAACTCTATCATTCACAAATATGGGTAGAAAAGTCTCTGCGAAAACATGTTTTTCAGAAAAATAACGTTGTCAATGTTAAGGTCTAATTACACATATCCATAACGAATCAGTGCCGTATCCGTTCAGTTCCTTGAAGCCGCGTATTCATTAAGTAAGCAAATACGGGCGAGTATTCACTCGTGCTCGGAAGTGCTCGCTCGTGGTCAATTGAAATGCTCACTCTACGTTTACACTGGAACAAATTCATTTGTGTTCGCAATTGATCCGAAGACTGACTACGAGCAGATTGTGAAACAACGAATAGGATACATTCCTGGCACTGTTTCACGGAGTTTTAATCGGTATAATGTTGATACCGATATTATGCCATCAAAGCTATACTGAAACCGATATATTACCGAAAACCGAAATAAATACCGGTATTTTACGTTTCGGTAGAAGTCCCTGGCGACGCCAATCGGATCGTTCAGCGAACGGGCTTGCTCAGCAATGCCCACCAAACGAGTACTGACTGAGAATGCTCGCTTGGTAATTACGCGGCTTGATATTCCGTCAGTGTCATTGACGAAAAATATCGATCATTAACGAAAAACCCCGACCAATCGTAACAAAGCCTCGGATAACATTTTTGCGAAGGAAAAACTTGTTCCAAATCACCCCACGAGTGACCCATTCCAGGGACCTACAACGCTTTTGTTATACCCTGGATATCGAGTGAAGTTGTGTTTATACCCAACGCTTCAAACACAAGAAACCGAAGGTGTCAATGGTGGAAAAAAAATATAAGAAAGGGAACAGTGAACCATGTGATCCTTTCTAAAGCGGCGCAATAGTTGTTAGCATTGTACGCGGTCGGAGCAATGTGTTGGTATACTAAAATTCAAGGTACGACAAGCTTTTGGCAGCGTGGGGTACCTCCCGTTCAACGATAGTGCTCCTGCACTTTCTCCCACCATTTATAAAGTTCGGCTCGTATCTCGCACTCGCTCAGTCGTCCTAGTATCACGTGTTTGGAATACCGTCCAGGAATCGGCACGACAAAACCGCGTATGAAGTGAATCCGTTCGAGCAGTGCGTCGAAAGAAGTTCTGGCGAGTCCGAAAGATTTCGGTGCCCCCGTGACTTCCGGTGACTTGGAAATCAATCTTCGTGTGTGGAGCAACAGCTTCATTTAGTTTCGCACGCGTGAGTAAATATTTATTCTAATCGTTTTAATTTCATTCGGTTCTGATTCTTAGTGTATTGAAATTTTCGTGTAGGGCAACGAGTATCTAGATTACTCGTGTGAGTAATTATTCCTTCTAATCGTCTTCCTGTGCAACGAATATGAACTTTGATCGTGTCAGTGATTTATATTATACGTACACGCGTTAAATATGCATTAAAATATGCAAATAAATGCGTATAAATATGCATGAAATATAGAGCCAACTGATCACAGACAAACTGAATTATTAAGTATGAAAATGTTTTTATCGACTGGGATGCGACTTTAGGGGTGAAACGACCCCTCAAAGTTTCGACTTTGAAGTACTATCTTGAACACTAGAAGAGATACATGAAAATTTCTAATGGACAAGTTTCATGGTCTTTCATGTATACACATACAATAATATGGTGCTAACAAATTGTCCAAAATATAGTTTGTTAATAAGAAAAAAGTTTGGTATAACGCTACTTTACAACTTATTGAAAGTTACATAATGACAAAAAATTATGATTATTAAAGCAGGATAAACTTAGGAAAAACACCCATACCTGATGACCCTGACCTTGATATATTTTATCGAGATCACCCTCCTGGGTACCCTTCAACAGATTTAAACCACCGATCATTGATTATTAAAAAGTTATGAACAAAAAAAATGTTTGAACTGTCTCTAACCAACTCAGATCAGTATAATGCTTTGAACAGTATTTTTTAAAGCCCCTACGTTACAAGAGTTCAGATATCTGTGAAAATTACGGTACGCAATCTTTCTTTGTTAATACTTTTTTAATAACCAATGAACGACAGTTTAACTCTTCTGACCGTTATTCAGGAAGGTAACCTTGATAACGTATGTCAAGGTCAGGGACATCGGGTGTGTGTGTTCTTCGGAAATTCACCACCACTGCGAATGCTCGCTAAGTCTGCATGCGATACTAAATCGAGTCGGACGATATTACATTATCATTCGACGTTGTTTATACACGTGAGTGAAAAACAACTATTTTTGGAGCATATAATGGTCACTTTTAATCAATTTATTTAGCATGATATAAAGCAGTTGAAATTATGTATGCGTACTCCAGAGAAGATGGATTAAATAGATAATTTTAATATGCAATGAGTAATTTGAATAACGGGAGAAACATAGTCATAAGTACATTTTCTTTGCTTCTGGATTTTATAAATGGAGAAAATATGTTGGACTTGCCATTTCAACGTCTACCGTGTGAATATACCGACGATTAAAGGTTAAACAATGCTTAAGATGAACTATTAGTGCACTTTGCTGAACACGTCGTCTTTCCTTTCCAAATTGATTTTCCCACCGTTGCACCTGTGTTCTATCTCTCAGTGTCAAAGACAATATAGTGGATGAATTTAATGTACCCATTTTCATGCTTTTTTCAAAATTCTTTATGAATACGGTCATAATATGATCATACACAAGGATCAGATGCTCCCGCTTTATTAGCATCGATCACATTGTTTCTTATGTTTTTTTTCATTTCTTGTGCAAGATTAAAAAACGATTATATTACCTTCCAGTACAATTTTTAATAATTCTTAATATATTCTTGCCATAAAAGTAAGTGATGTTACACACCTGCAATCTGCAATTTCATATGCAACAACCCAATGACATTTTTTATATAGCCATCACTATAAAGTAAAATGTCAGAAGTTACGAGTTTTCCATTTCGAAATACATACATATAATGGTTTAAAGTTTCAAACATTAATTTCAGATTGTTTATTGTTACGTTCTTGTTTTTAAAATAAACAAAAATATTCCTGTACATTTTTAAAAGATACAAATTCATCACTCTAGATCGTCCTTAAGATGTAAAATGATATCTTGTATCTTGTACCGTTTTGTTTAACAGTTACAAATACTCTGTAGCAAGCAGATTGTAGATTATCATTGTCATTTGTTTTTAGTCACACTTTGTATGCATTTGAAACGATTTCGATGATCTACTTTCGTCATATCCGTGGGACACTATATAATTATTACTATAGATTATGTCATAGAAAGTCAATTATATCACATACAAGGGGGGCGTTTGAAATGAACTTATTACTGCTGATTGTATCTTTTAACCATGTGTACATCATTGTGACTTGTATATCAATTAAAGTATACAGCAATTAAATTGTGTAATTTGTTCTCGCAACTTTAAGAATCCATGAATTCATTTAATTAGAAAATAACGACCTATTATTTCCACGACGGCGAGTTTTTGAATATAATATTATCTTATTTAATTGTTATCATATTATGAAATTTGTTTTTTACTTTCGGTACTTCATTTGAAATCAAATGTTTGTTCATCTCAATTTATGCGTAACTCTATCACTAATCTAATCTTCGTAAATTGTACTTACTACTTTTTGATCCATAAATATAACCAAAATTAACATTATTCAGCGACATCTTGTGAAAAGGGAAAGTATCTTCGTTCGTCAGAAGAGTTAAATTATAATTTTTTACACGTTTTTTATTTACCAATATTTCACTGTTTATTTTTTGCATTCACATTATATACGATTGCGTTAAATACACTAAAATAAAACTTAAAAAAAAAAATTTCATTAAATTTCTATTTTATTTTTAGACGGATAAAATGCTAAAAGAAGTTGTTTCCTACTTAAATGTTGATCTTGCATTAAGATTCGTTCGTATTTTGAAGTCTGATGTTATATAAAGATCCGCAGTGTGATAATATACATACTTTTTATTATGATGATAATCTAGAAAAAGAAGTTATGCTAACAAAAACTCGTAATAGATCGATGTATCTTTTACTGTAATTATTATTGATAATCTAGTAAGCTTTCACTCTGAATACTATTTTCCAGTCTATGATCAACTTAGTGTTGGTAACTTAAAAAAGGAGACACGCGATATTCGTGTTATAATTAGACGTTTCTATCAGAAATTCATATCTGCAGGAATTAAATATGTTTCGTCGTTTAAAATGTTATAATTGTTCAAATCGTTATTCAATGATTCCGTTATCAACTAATACGTTTTCATCAAATTTATTCAATTGATTATTGACTGTTATATGTTCTTTATTGTGTCCGATAGGTTTTTTGTAAACCTAATGGTGTATTTTCAATATACAGTTACACAATTAATAATTAATTTTTAATAAATTTCGTAACATTACAAACACCGTAAAAACAATTTGTGGTCTGTTTGGGGAAGCTCTTATTCGAATCATACTCTGTTGTAAACTGTAAATTTATTAATATAATTTAATTATATAAATTCAATAATTACAATATTTCACACATATGTTTGTTAGAATAAAAATTTCTATTAAAAATACGTACGTTGCAAAAATAATAATTATATATATTGCATGAAATTACTATTAAATTAAAATTAAAGTCATTATTAACCTACTCTGTTAAAGCAACACCCATGAAAACTTCTGCTATCTCACCTAGTAAATCCATGTAATAGACATGATAGGTACTGCTTAATTAACCGACAAGATTGCACGTAACCAAGTAAAACCGGAATTTAGGAAATAATTGAACGACAATCATTCAATAGCACTTAACGGACTCCTACCAGGGTTAATAGACTTCCGGCCCACGCGTTTGTGTAACCGTGGTAAAAAGTGGTTTAATTATTCGCGTTCAGTGGATAGCAATCGACTTTTCTGGCGAGCTAAACTTCCATGCACGTAGCGTGTACATACTTTCTCCGTCCATTATGCTCGTGAATTTGCATTTTCTTTGATCCACGCTGTACAGGAGCTATCATTAAGGAAATTCAACGTCCTTGATGCGATCGTTCGAGTGGCGCCGCGGCGATAAAACCCGAGGAAAAGAGAATCACGTGGAACCCATTTGTAATCTGTTGGGATTTTAGTCATTTCCACGACACTCGTTACCCGTGCATTTTCGCTGAGAGGAAAATATTCGCGTCATATCTTCACCAGAGATAGTATCCAAGGGTTTATTAGTGGACTGCGAATGTGAATGCAAATTCTTCATTTTGTAGTTTAATTTACAGTACTATGCTTTTTAAACCCACCAAACCGATTCTGAGGGAGAGAAAAAATATGTCTACGATTTTTGCTTATGTTGTTTTTCTTTTCCAATCGCGATTGAAAATCTTTAGAGTTTAACTGTGCGAGACTTTTGCAAAATAATCACTGCATTGAAGTTGAGGGGCATCAGTTCGAGCACCTATAGCTGCCAGATACTAAGTACGAATTAAAAATTATTTTGTAAATATCTCGTTAACTATTAGGTTTAACGTATGAAGGTAAACACATTTTTACTCAGAATTGGATACTCTATCGATCTATGGCACGTCATTCCGTTAAAAAGATCAAGGTGACCTTGAAGTCTCTACAATGCCTCCACCCCCCAAAAAAAACGTACTTTATGAAATGTGCCTCTTGATGCCATTTAAGTTCCATGCCTCAAAGTTTTTATAAAGTGTACTGTTAAGTCATTATTCGAGATGATAAAGTTACGTGAGACGTTCTATATATTTCTCTACTTGTTACGCTCAGTTACGGAAAACCCTGTATTTATCCTATATCCCAAAATGTTTCGACACTAGGTATTTCCGATATACTTGGTCTCGTCGCTGTTTTTGGCCTTCTGTGGTTGTTCGATGATTCACACGGATCTTGGGATTTCATTCGTGAACAACTGTTACGCCGAACGGAAGAGGAACTGGCGAATGTATAAATAGAGGGGATCGATTGTTGCGTAAATGCGATCATTCACGTGTTAAATCTACCTCGTTGCTTTTTCGTAAATTAAATTTCGAGAAACATGGTCCTGTTACGTAGATTCCTTCAGGCTATGAAACGATCAATTTTGCCTGAGCGGATTCTAGGATTCCACGAAAGGACACGTCATCGATCGTGAAAGTGTCGAGCAGTAAATCGTGTAATCATAATACTTCTTGCACAATAGTAAAATACATAACTCGTACGTTCTTTTGCAGATAGATTTCGCTAATGGATCATTTTAGAATTTAGGTTATTCTATCGGTTGGGTAGTTACTTTTATTTGGTTTTTGGTAAATGAAAATTTCTGTTGTGATTATATAAAAATACGTCTAATAATATTTGCAATAACTTATGGATGTAGTAAGTTACGTTAAGTGGCTGAATTTACATTTATTACTTAAGATTATAGCTGCATTATTTCGTAACAATTCCAAAGAATTGTTAATCAGTTCTATGAATATAAATAAAAATATTCATAGATTACATTTTATTTTAGACCGCCTACAAATAACGAAATTTAGTCTGTACTTTCATGTTTTTATAGAGTATAGATCTTAACAGTTTCATTATTATTATGATTATATTATATCTATCCTTTTTATAGAAGTAGATGTTCCAAATACCCTATATGTTTCACTACAACGTTTATTTATTCCACATCACCACGATTATCAGGAAAAACTTGTGAGTCACGTGTAATTATTGTAACTTAACAATAATACGCTATTACGAGTTGTAATTACCTCCTGTGAGTGCCTGTTTACCTCGATAAAAGCATATGTTACACCTGCATACAGCTTTTCACGATAAATTGAATAATTATAGATCGCCTCCCTCCGACAGTGAGTGAGGAAGCTTGCAAGGCTTGCGAATTAATTGTGTCTATCGTCTGATAAACGGGGAAATCGTTGTATCACTGAAAGCAATCGTTACTCGCAAGTGTTCACCCTTTAACACTGTTAATCGCGAGTTTAATTGGTTCGTGCTAAATTGTTGTTACGAAGTCCACAGACGATGTCATTGACGGTGAGTCTTATTTGGTATATAGGATCGGGAAAGTGTTTCTTGGAACAAGTTGTATCATTTAGCAACAATGTTGCTTGGCTATTCTTCGACAGAAAACATTGTGACAATTGCGTCACATCCTCTACCTCTACGTCAGACGGATACAGTAGATTTCGTCATACTTGGTCCCGTTTTTGTGCAGCCTAGCGGTAAAAGAATTGGTATAATTCTTGAAATTAAATTTTGAAATACATACAAAATTTGTCTAGGGTCCTTTGTATATAACGCTAAATGTACTTTTGCATATATTGGACATTGCTGAAATGGTCCACTTTCAAATTTTCATGGAACTTCGTGAAATCGTCCTAAATACTCACAAATGAACATATCTGAAAGGTTGTTTGGCATAATTGAAAAATAGCGATGATAACTATTTACCCTACTTATTGCACCCTGTCCAGTTCGTTAAAACTCTCTTCGGTCTTTTATTTATTCCCTTTGTCTTTCTCCTTTCTTTTCTTTTGCACTTTCTGGAACCATTCTGTAATCTTTTTGTCCTCTCTACCACTCATTACATTTTCTACGCCAACAGCCCTTTCTCTACAGTCACTTGTTAAATGTTCTCTAATTCCGAATATATCCCCACACAGCTCGCATTCCCTTCCCCCTCTACCCCAGAACCTGCTCCAATTTTGTAAATTTCCATATTTTCCTCTTACTATTAATTTTTGGCCTCCTCCAATTTCCTTTTAAATATTTTCTTTGAATAATCCTAACTCTTCTATTCAATTTCAATAGCTGTGCAAATAATTTCTCCAAACATCACATCAGTCACGTGTGATCGAATACTTTCTGCCAGGGGTGGTACTACCATTTATCAGACACCCCGTGTTTGCCATCGCAAGTGTTAAACATTCACCTACAGGAAGATGATTCTACACATTGAAAATCCACCTCGGGTCAATTTAACATTTCCTCGTTTCATCGGATACGCGCGTTCCCTATTCCGTGTTGAGCTAACGGAAGAGCAAACGCTTCAGTAGGTACCCTCGAACGAGGAATATCGATGGAGTTATTAGGTAATACCGAGGAACGCGGAGGATGAATCAACGATCGGTTTTAGCGTGTTTCTCTCTTCCTGCCTGATCGCACGGCCCCGATTTCGCTTAATTAATGGCCCGTGTTCGCACAGTTCGCGGGCAACTTGAAGCGATCCCGCGAAGTATCAGACCACCGGGTTATCCTTCAGGGGCGTCGGTGTATCGCGAAAACAGGTTCCGATTGAGCTATCGTGATAATGACCGTTAAAGTCGTATTACCATCGTGGCAGTGGAAGACGATATTTGCAACTTTTTAATTGCACAGAACGCGGCCGTACGCTGTTACGCCTCTAATTAATGTGTGAAAAAAAAAAACGCACGTTGAATTTCCCCTATCGTAAACCCCACGAAGAAACTGCTCGTGAATCGTTTACAACTACTACGGGTTCTTGTTTTATAATTACTATTATTATTATTGGTACTGTTAGTTTACTACGTATTTATTATATAAGAATTGTATTAGAGAAACCTGTGAAGATATGACCTTGAGATGACCTTCAATCTCATAGCCTAATTTCCTCCCTAAACTACATTAACTTTCTCTCGAACCATTTTTTTGTACCCTGACAAATAAGAGAATTAAGGGTGGCAGAGTTAAGTGGAATATTGCATAGTGTAGATGCAGCTTAACAAACGTGACATGTAAGATCGCCTTATTAAAAGAAAACACACCGAGTGTTCCAATCTTACGAATGTAAATTGCACGTTTACTAAGTTCATGGTCAATCTCCCGACCGCCTGATAATTCCAGCTTGTTATTTTTACGCGATTCGCTTTTGCCGGACCGGACGCACAATAAAGTCACGTACATATACGAAGCAATTGCTTCGCCGAGATGAAGGATAATCGTGCCACGATTCCGTTTGCACGTTCGCCACGCCGCAAAACGGATCCTAGAGCGCCAAATTAGGCTTAAGGTGTGTTTCCCGCGTGAATCTGGAAAGCCGCGAAATGAAACGCGGACGGTTAATGCCGGATTTGAAACGAGTTTCAGATTATTATCCGCGAGACTAGGAACAATTTTCGAAGTAGACAAGCCACAAACGGGGCTCGGTTAATTTGACGAGGGGCGAACAAACGGCGGGCTAATGCCTTTCTTTTTTTTTATTTCATTGTCATTTTAATTGCGCAACCTTTCGCAGTTTACATAATTAGCGGAGAGGTCCGACGGAAAATGGGAAAACTCTGGAGGCGCGCGAAACTGTGAACATTTCGCAACTAATTGTAGCAGTTTAGTTTAATTTTGTATAAATTATTCCGGGCTATTGCTCTCATTTTTCTCTTTGTAGTTGTTATTTACTTTGTACGACCACGTGGTCGATTTCGAGGGTATAATTTAGCTTTTTAGGATTCTTATGCGTGGAAAGTATTACGAGTGTTTTCTGAGACCTTTCTTGGCAGACCTTTTATCCTGAATTAGTAGCTTCTGTTTAGTTATTTGTTTCTTGATCTGGATAAATTCAGTATTGTACGAGCCGTTCAAAGACCAAAGTAACCAACTATGTTTTTTCGAATCTTTTCAAATTCTAGTGATAAAGCACTTGGTTGATGCTTGAATTTTTATATTTTTAGATTTGACATTCATATACTTTTTCGGAGTTAATCACTTTCGCAAACGAACGGCTCATATTTGATGATACAGTGTATTCCGTACAGATTAGGGGAGAGTGGGTAGGTTTGGGTCAGTTTCCAATTAATTTGTAGTAGTGATTAAAATGAAACAAAAATACGCAGAGGAAGTGGAGGAACGTTGGTTGTTTTGGACCACGTTTCCTAAAAGATTTTGGCTCAATAGATTTATAGAACGAAGGAGAGCTGGGTGATCACGTGGATTGAAATTTGAAACCTTGGGGTAGGAAAAACAAGTTCCAAATCGATTGCTCACGTCAACCTTTTCTTTTCTCTTTCCGTGTTCGATATCCGCTACAATGTATGATACTGCGTAAAGTATCCATACATGGAACACACACGCATACAAACATCTGTTAACATTTTTTACTTACGAGTTGAAACTTAGTATTCAAAAGTTATTATACGAAGTTGTATGTATGAACGTCTCTTAAATTCATTGTGTTGCAACGTAATATTTTATTCATATTATTAGATATATAATAAATTACAATTATAAGACAAAGTAAATTGCTACATTTTATTAAAGTATGTTTGACTTTACTTTCATATTGGGTGCGAAACGTACTTTTTGTCTGCAATTTTGTTCACGCTTCACGGAACTCGATAAACTATGCATCCCACAGAGGTAACCACTTTTCACATGTTATAAATATGTACGAAGTTTTTATGAATAATGTATTTTCAAACATGACACTTACAAAATTGCTAAAGTTAAGAAAAGACCGTCCAGCCGAATTAGACACGAACTGTACCATTTCATGAAAAAAACTTTAACAGGTGCTTTATCGTTTATTGCAGTCGCAATTATGATTGGGAATGAGGATCTGTTAAAGGTAACCAATTTCAATAATAGACAATTGAAACTGCGCGGATATGGAGGAAAATATTTAATGCAAAACTTATAGATAATTAAATAATCTATAAAACAAGATGCGTTTCGTTAAAATGGTGCCATTGGTTGAGCTGCAAATTCCTTGTAAAGACAAAACTTGGAGATTTTTTCAGACATTGATATCTCTAAAAAGTGCGTGGATGCATACAGACTCCTCTCGATTATCGTCCCAAACTCGGGCTGCGCCGGTACAATAATCATATAGGGAGAAATGCTTTAAACCCTCGTCAATTCGTTTTTTTCCCCAAGTCAACGGATGGGCAAAGTATTCGTTTGAGAAGTTCCACGGCGTCCCCCTCCAATTGTGAGGATATCGCCTGGACAATAATCGTGTAGAACAAGCTAGACAATAATCGAGAAAAGTCTGTAGCTTTAGGCTCGGTACACAAGAGCGGCATGCGTCATTTTGCAGCCACGTAAATTTGAAGTCACGTTTCGGCTGTACATTAATTTCAGTGAAATAATTCACACGTGACGCAGGTTTTAGTGTAAACATTTTCAAGGACCTACGTATATAAATGAAATACGTACTAAAATAACGTGACAACGCTTCAAATTAGATATTAGGTAGGTACTCTGAAATTGCATACCAAGACCGGCCTCTTTCTTGTAAATTTTCTTTGAATATGCAATTGTATTACTTAATTTACTGTTACTTGTCATCATCATTGAGAACGCTCTAGAACGTTTGCGAACGTTTCAACGACATCTGAGACCAGGTGTCAATTCGACACTTGCAGCGATCCCTGCATGTGAGGATGATTGTTTGAATGGGTGTGTGACAATGTAAAGAAGCGACATGGACTACGGGCCAGAATGTCACGAGACTTCAGAGTGTCAAGAGTCTCCAGGGTGTGAAGAGTCGACAGAGTCGTAAGAGTTGCCAAGTGCCAAAGAATTAGAGTTGTGTATTATTATAATTATTAAGCATTTCTTTATTTTTTCTCATAATAATTGCAAATATTCGTACATTTGGAACAAATTAAAATAATTACAATTATTACAGACTAAATAATTAAACATTATGACATTAATTAAAAAATTTGTATTGTGTATTAATAAAATTTATTGATTTTTTAAAATAATTGATTAATTTTCGAATTATTTTTAAACTATTTTACATTATTTTAGATGTAAATAATGTCGATTGCATTAAGACTGTACGGTTGAGGTGGACGAACGGTCCATTACATGTATATCCCAAATTGAATGGGATAGATTGATCTAGCGACATTGTGGTTCTTTTGAATGTCACTGAAAATGGCACAATCATCTGCTCAAACAATAGAGTGATCTCACTTTTTATGACTATGTAAACAAATTTTTGTTTTTATCATAAATTAAATATTTATCAAAATTTCGAAATCAAGTTTACAGACATGCTCAATAACTATCATTAAAATAAGACAATACCGACAGGTGGTGTGTTTGACAGTTAGTTTGAGTAATACATTCCTGGTCTTTCTCTCCCACCGGTCAATCCCTTGCGGACTTACCCTATAATTAATGTTTGTCTACTTAGAATGTGAAAAAGCATTCCTCCACCTGACGCGTCTCGAAATCCCACATATATCCAACAGAGACTTTAAATTAAACGATAAACTGATCGATCATTTTGAAATTAATAAAAACTTGCTATTTCTGTTTCAGAAATATGAAGGGGCACACAGCCTATTGGATCCTAACAATATTTTTTGCTGTATTAATACTACAACAAACAGTTTTAGTAAGCGGTAAGACCATTTCCCAGAAAGATGGAAAATCATCGACAAATTCAGGTACATGCATTAAAGGGTATAGCAAGATAAGGGGGTCAAAAGTACTTTTTTAATAAACTATCGAATGATGTGTCATAGATTCAAATAGGTCGAAAGAGACTTTTGACCCTCTTATGCTGCTTTCCTTTTAAAGAAAACTCTACATACCAGAATAAACTATGACAAATATATGTCTGTTTACTCAAGTATATTTACATTCTATCAACAAGGATAATAATTTTTAGTAGAACAAACTTGAAAAAATTTACACAATTAAACTGAATACAAACATTTTTATTTTCACGACAAATTCATAAACATCATAGTTATAAGGACTTATGTGCAGCCCATGAGCAAAACAAGGTATTCCGCGCCGTGAAATTAATCTTTTTTTGTCCGTATACAACGATCGTTCAACAGTACAAATTACGATAACCACCCTCGGCAACGAAGAATTTATACCACGTAGCTGGAGTAATAATGCCAGTAATTTGGCAATGATCCAAACGATATGCACACAACCTAATTGAAATTCGTTCAGTCCTTTACTAGACAACGTAGTACACCCTTTTCAATTAACATACTCCCCGAGATGGGAGCAATTTTCGAATAACCAAACGACAAAAGCAGCAGGGTAAATTTGAAGAGGATCGAATATCCGAGAGTTAATACCTTTTCATAATTTCATTTTCATTTTTCAATCTCTCGCAGCTTACACAATGTTAGATATCCGAATTATTTATACGAGTAATTGTATCGAAAACACTTTATCGATATACAGGGTGTTTCAGCTGACAATAATTTGCTGGTCGATCGACCAAAAAAAAATGGGTACCTCTGATAGACCGTGAAATCGTGAACATATTACAATTAGGTGCTTATAGCAATTTATTTTCATTCCGACTAAAATATTCAAAACGATCGTTTGGATGTTAGAAGCCCAATAATCTGGCAACGTTCCAACCGATCCACCAAAACCAATCGTAATTCGTTTACCAGGCAACGGTCCCGCCCCGTTCATTTACCAAGTTACCCAGTCGCATCGATAAGATCTGTCGTTCGTGTAACATTTATCGTTCCGGCTGAAAGCAGTGAAAGGACGCTAGAACGTGCCTGTTTCACGATCTATTACGTCGACATTGGATCCACGGCGAGCACGTCCGTGGTTACCGGTGAACGTTCCTTGATCCCATGGTATGCACGATAAACAGTGAAAAAAAAAAAAGAGAGGATCGTGTTAAGCAGAATGCATCGATGCAAGGTTCACTGCCGATAGGTATCTAGTTGCGAACGAGTACAACTTCTACTTAGCCCTTTTGTCGTGGGAAAACACTGGGGTGTCCTTCTGGCAAGTATAGGTGAACACAATGCCGATTACTTGTGGCATTAAACGGCGTCTCTGTCCTGATTAAAGCGATCCCGGTTACGTGTTACGTATCGACTACTGTTGTTCCGGGTATTACAATAGTACTGTAGAGATTATTAAATAATATTGAGTTCTTAAGAGACATAATGATTTTCTGAATGTTTTTAGAAGTAGTTAATAACTTTATCAGGTCTTCATAAATTTTACATAATACAGTAAATCCTCGTTGAGTGTTCGAAGGCTCCTTGGCACTATTAATGAAATCCGTTTCCTCTCGCTCACGGTGTAATAAGAAAAACCAGCTGCGAGTGATTGCAATGTCACTCTTCTAGTGTCATGTAACCGCCAATTAATGTTGACTTTGAAGCAGTACGAACTTCTTCGGTCGGAATTGAGCTACTGAACCTGGAATGTGAAAAACACAATAAAAGCATTAATAAAGTGTAATGATATTTTAACGTAGTAAATTGCTCGGTATAAAAAGTCATTTTCTCTTTAATTTCCACTTTTATAAATTAACCCACAAAGATATAGGTTTCCATTGAAATCCGTGGTTTAGTCTATCTATAATAAACAATCGGCGATATTATTTATTAGGTATTCCAGTGAATAACCCACGATTTTCTTAACAATTTGGGAATATAGTTTCAGTTCAACATATTTTCCAACTCCTTCACTGCATAAAAATAGCATTATTATTACATTACATTAGTAAATGTATTATAAAAGTGTTTGTTTCAGAAAATAAGGACGATTCGGATTTAGAGGGAGCGGAGACGTCGTATAATTGCCCTTACAGACATAACTTGGGAAACTGGTACCACTCTTTTACGTATTTTCCACGACCAGTCACGAGATTTCCGGCCAGGTATACTGGGTACGTATATTAAAAGCACAATTTTCTGTTTCTTTCCTTCAAAAATGAATTTCTCGTTTTTAACCCTTTTACTACGGCAGTCCAGACATTTACTAACCAGATTAGTAAGTGCTCTACTAGGATATGTATACTTTTACTGTAATAATGTAAAGTGTACAATAAATTGAAGATTAAGATATATTCTGGTGGAAGTCTTTCTATAGTTCCAATAATTGTAAAATAAGAAATCTGAAATACGTCATTTTGACGAGATCGTTGATTTTAGCGTTAACTGTGTTATATTTTTCATTTTATGTTTAAATTTTGATTCAGCTTTGGTTTTGGCGTCGGACCAAATGTGACGTATAACATTCATCAGGAAATTATGTGCGGCAGCACTTTTCCACGAAGATGTGAAATCTCCCGATACCGAACGTACGACGGCTCCTGCAATAATCTTCAAAATCCCACATGGGGCATGGCGAACACAAGATACGGACGTCTGTTACCTGCAAATTATGGCGACCGTAAGTCTCCTAATTTCATTAAGTTTTCTACTTCTTAATTCGCTCGTCTCGTATACCATTTGTGTCATTTTCCCCCAAAATCGAAGATTGATTTTTAAATTGTAGTTTCCACTTCCAAAACTTGTGAATTAATTATACATTTATATTTTATGTTAGGATACTTATGAGGGAGGCAGAATCCAATTTTTTCTTTTAGAGTAGTAGTGCAAAGGCCATTTTTTATCCATCCAGAGGGTGGAGGGGTGCAAGGCCCCCTCCCCCTCTCCATTAACCTCGCCCATGAACTCATAGAAACTTACAGAACCTACCCGTTTTTGTGAAATTCTGGCGATCCATGTTTTAAAAATGAAAGTAAAATAGAAGATGCGTGGGCAGACCTTCACTTCAAATCCAAATCCTTGAAGCAAAAAAAATGCTGTCATTTCTGGCATCGTTCAGAAGAGAACGGCAAAGACTCCGTCAAACAGTGAGTGTTCTATTCATTAAATTCACAATCTGATGGCAATCAGTTTTCGGATCAATTGCGAGCAGAAATGAATTCGTTCCAGTGTGGACGTAGGGCGAGCCTTTCAGTTGAACTCGAGCGAGTACTTGTACGCGACTTTACATTCAATTTATAGTGGCAACTGAATCGCTAATGACCCCGTTCTAGAAGGTTGATGCAACTATAAACAACAAATTAAACCAAAAACTTTGAAAAGAAGTCTGAAATACAATTTTCTACGGTTTCTTTGAACTTTACCGTAGTACACAAAGAGGAATGTTTACTCGTTTCTGACGCAGTTTCCTCGGTTCACAATACTCAAGCTATGTACTTCCGTGATCAATAGAAAAATGAATGTCAACTTTCACTATGCTCGACTTCATTCTATCCGTTCGGAAGCATACTCGCCAGTCAAGGTTTTTATTCTTTAGACGTCGTAAACAATTAAGCACAACCATCCATTTATTATAGTGTAACGAACTTCTTTTTTCCCACCGATCTATCGATTTCCCTTGTCGAATTGCCGCGAATAAATGTTCCTAATGGAGACGATACTTTTTATTAGACATTTGCACTGTTGTTTTACATTGTTCATTCTGTTTATTTTGCATGTTTGACACGCTCATTTCCGCGAACGTAGTTTTAACTATTTTTCTTATATCTTAGGTTGTTGCATAATAAATGGCGGTTTTGTGTTGCAGAGAGTTATAACGATTGTCACTGAACACAATACAACGTATTATACTTTTATTTTTCTGTTGTCAGTTCAATCAACTTACATCAAACGAAATGAACACTCATCTCGTACGTGTTGTAATATTCGTCGTAATAATGTTCTAAAGTTGAGTCACTAACGGTACACGAAACAATAAAAATTTATTCTCAAATATGTCAATATCCCTTACAATAAACTTCTCCTTTATGAAGAAATCTCAACGTAATGGACTACAAGTCATATTTTTATTTGCGCAAGAAGGATTATTTACGTTGCCCCGAGGATTATTTTTCTAGCAATGCTCACGATCAGAGAAGGATATTAAAAAATATCTTTGTTCAGATATGAAATCTGGGAATTTCAAACGAGTATTCTTTTTCCACCAAAATATGACGTAAGACGACAGAAAAGAGCAAGCATAAATGCCTCGGCGTAATGAAAGTTTTTTTGAACACGTTGTTGCAAATACGCTGCAGTGTTTCGCGACCTATTACAACACGAGGGAAATCAAATCAAAGATAATTTATTTATTCTTTACGTCAGTCTTCAAGTATCTCATAAGTATACTACAAAGTTGCATACAATTAAAAAAGTGACCGTATTTCAACGTTTTCTTTACTGTTATCTGTACGTCGTTTTTTGTCGCTAATGGACTCCGGATGTGTGTGCCACTTCAGAATTTTGTAGTAAAATGTGTTTTTTTTTCAATTAAATGTTCATTTTTATTTGTTATTTATTACAAATTATTGAAACAAAATTTTTCCCAACACTGGTAATGGGCGCTGGATGATACATAATATTCCTGTGCTACATTATTATTTTTTGTTCTTTCAGTGGTAGTCCTTACTCTGTTGCAATCCTGTAGGTGAGAATAATATTGTTGCCTTTTTCACAACAACGTCGGCCTTTTCATTATCAGTCATATAATTTCATTTTTCTTTGTGATCAATAAAACTGTTACGCGAGAAGAAACGGGAATGCAACATTGCTTCACTCGTGCTTCCAGTTTTTCAGTGGTTCGGACCAGGTGAAAAACACGTTTCGATTTTTGCGACTTCGCATGGAAGTGTAGGAGATATAGTTCATAAAGAAGGAATTTTGTATTGGAACAGGAATTACCCAAAGGTGACAGCATACCTCAAGTAGATATGCTTTAAGGGCGAAATTGAATTTCGACATCGTTTAAACTGTGACGTCATTTTCCGTGTCTACTATAACTAGTTCTTGTTATCCTGTTCTATCATGCACACTAACGAATATTTCACAATCGAACTATAAAATCTATAAAACGAGCATGGGAGTGTTTATAGTAGTTTTATAGTGCTTGTGAAGTATACTTTCAGATACTATGTCTTCATATCTAATTACCAGACTGCGAATATTTATGCAAAATATGCGTAAGATAGATTTTAATGTATGAATTCATAGAGACTGGAATGGAACAATAATTTATTTACTGTGTTAGAAATTCTGAGTTCCACATGAAATAAAGAGATTATTAAAATTAAACTTTCCATTGTATGAATGTTTGAGAACAATAAATCTTCTAATTACATTTTTTCAGATTGACCTTAAATTACTATTATATTATATTATATTATTTATTTATACTATACTCATGTTTAACTTTTCATTTAAGCATGGATTACAACTCAACTCAACTCAAACGATGATTAGTGCTTTTTATTACGTTAAATAAAATGGAAATTATAAAGGGGCAATAGGAGGAATTGATTTCGAAATCAACTAGTTTCCACAAGACGTTTGGAACAAATAGGTACAAGTAATCTCTGTTACGTCTGTTTCAATGTTCGCCGCGGAGGTCATAAAACTTCGTTGTTTCTCTGGCGAACGTCTCCCATGATAAATACCTACTTCTCCAGAAACTTGTTTCAATTTCAACGGAACGAACACCGTCGAACGTGATTCATGTGCTCACATTGGAACCTGGTGTGCCTTCGTTTTATAAGCTACATGTTATCGTATTAACCCTCGAATTACAGACCGCGGAAATCTGTGATCGGATCAATCGTAATCCACAGCGAATTACCAAAGATCTCTATTACGTATACCTATTAATATCTTAATTATGCTTAATTTACAGATGACCCACGTATAACACGATGATTTAGTTCCTAAAAATTGTCGTGTTTTGCGAATTCGTATTACATATACGAAACTAAGAACTAATATTTGCGCACATACAAAAAACAGGGTTAAGTTCCAAAAATGTATAAAAACTATAGTATTCATATTCAATTTAGAATTGTGATTCTACAAAACCGTGTCATTCGGGGGTAGCCTGTACTATATAATCAATATTACATTGTGTCTTCAATTTCTTCAATAAATATTTTTTAATTAATATTGAACAATTCTCCTTATTCTCTATAACTTTTTGTCAGTTTCTTGGCAAAACGATTGCCAAATTTTCCCATTTGTTTTCTGTCCTAAAACAGTACCTACCCTAAGTCCTTGGAAAAAAATTCTGAATTCATACACCAACACAGGCTATCAAATATCTAAAAATGACAGTCCTTCTCAATCGCAGCTTATACCTATCCATTTTATTTAGATAATTCTAAATACAAATAAATTTCGAAAATTCTCGTTTAAATATTCGTTCCGCTGCGGCGATAACCCTCAGTCGGTAAAGTAGTTGCACCATCTTTCAGAGTTATCTTTTTCATCATGCACTAAAATTAATTTATAGACGTAAGTAAATAATCATTACATATATTATTATTAATAGTATCAGCGTAATAAAAAACTACAATGTTATTGCTGTATTCTAAACAGTAAAATTACAAAATTCAATAAAAATGTAAGTTTTACATACATATCTGACTTTATATTAAATTCATAACATTTTTCTAAATATGTGGTGAAATTAATATGTATAATGTTTTTACGCTTACTAAATTATTGTTACACTTACTTTTGCATTGAAATACATATTGTAAGACGCATGCGTTATGATACTTTCCACGTTTCCCGATAGAGGACTAGCAAGTTAAACCTCTTCTCGCAAGTTCTTTCTATACCTTCGGGTAGTATATATACAAGTTCCGAAACGTTATACCTTAAGTGCGTCTATGGCAATATAGCTCAGGTTGGGAATGAATGAATGATTCTTAGCTCAGGGCACAACCACGACGCTACCTTACGCGTGTTTGTGTTTCTTCCAACCTTCTTTATAAATGTTAGGTGTTGGAGATTCAGCCATACTGATGAGTCCACTCCACACCGCGGCAGTACTGGGACGAAACGCACCATTCCGACATTGCGCAGGGTAGCAGAGCAGCCAGCCCCAAGCAGTCGGGATGAAATTTTTGCTTTTTGTAACTTTTAAAATTTTTTCTTTTTTGTCACCTATTTTACGTAAATCTTTTTTGACGTGTAGGCTGTAGATTCTGCATTCTGGACTAACTTTATACCGATTGAATACTGATTGAACAAATAAAATAATTTAATTTTATAATATATTGGTATGTATAGGATATATCAATGTAATGTAACAAAATATTAAACAAATCGATATTTCATGTACTATGATGGCATTAACATTTATAATGGCATTTTCAAAATTCTCGGCTCACAACTACGAAAAGTTTCTGGAGTAGGAAATGCCAAATCGGAATATACCAATGAACAATGAATGGACTATTTACTATACTTATACAACCGCTAAGTACTACGCTGATTTTGTGATATACAGGTTTTTTTACAATTGTTCAACTTTTTAGAAACGTATGTCGACGACTTGTGTTATTTGCTTCAATTTAATCGATTCGTTACGTTTCACGGTTTCGTTCATATCACTAAAACTTTAATTAACCCCCGTTCTTCTTCAGAAAAAATGTCTTTTTTATATAATTTTTGAGCTTTTTAGATAGTATGAAAGTCAATAGCGACGAATTAATGTGGCACACAAAAAGTTTAATAGTGTAGGAGATATTCTAATTTCAAAATTGTTCTAATTTTGAATTCCCTAATTTATTCCAGGAATTCGAGCACCCACGAAGTCAGTCAGTGGAGCAGAATTACCACTTTCTCGATTGGTCAGCTTCACGCTATTTCCCCCCGTGGATATTAACGATTCACTGTGGACATTAGCAGCAATGCAATGGGGACAAATTATTACTCATGACATGGCAATGATTGACGGATCTACTCAGTCCAGTAAGTCTACATTTTTATGGTCACAAAATTCGCCATATCCCGTTAATTAGCCCCTTCGTATAATTTAATTTTGTGTAAACAGTTTACTCGTATTTCAAATAATTTAGGAAATAACGGATTGTACACTGTGAGCCCAGACACCTTGTAGTTAATAAGTCTTAATTTTCTTGTT
This sequence comes from Dufourea novaeangliae, assembly GCF_001272555.1. NCBI lineage: Eukaryota > Metazoa > Arthropoda > Insecta > Hymenoptera > Halictidae > Dufourea > Dufourea novaeangliae. The sequence continues at coordinate 585,701 of NW_015374062.1, read as the reverse complement.
ACAGAACCACACGTGATACAATGTTGTACCGACAATGGACAATTAGTAGAGCCACTACAGCTTCACGGTCAATGCTACCCAATACTCATTCCTTACGATGATCCTGTCTACAGCAAGGCCAACACACAGTGTCTTAACTTCGTTCGTAGTACGACTGACCTTGACCGCGGTTGTTCCTCGCTGTCCAAACCAGCAGAACAGGTTTGCTATTCCTTATACTGGATAACGTCACTTTATCATTTGTTACCTCATACAAATACAGACTGTCCCGTACTGAACCCGATTAACTTCTTTATTTTGTTTTTATTATTCTATTGTAATATTGTTATTACAGTAAAATTGTAAAAACTATGGATTTATTATTAAATCTCTATTGAAATCTAGCTTTCTACTACATTTATCAATTTCAATAGGTTGTCCTGCATATGTAACTACGAACAGGCACTAAATAAGGCTAATAACAACTTTGTGTAAATCTTCTTTTGAATTTCAATTCATCTTTTTAAAATTGTATTCTCGCGTGCCAGTTATCTAATACATAGTACATAAAGTATAGTGGACTCTGAAATTAACCCAGATACAGTGAGGGGATAGATTGAACTAACGGAGACAGAATAGTGGAACCAACGGGGATAGAGCTGGGGGTAGATATGGGGTGAGGGACCTAATAGATACAAAGTACTGGAATCGACAGAGACAAGAGGCTAAGCCGTGAAATTTATACTGGACGACTGGATGGCACAAGTTTCAGTCTTTATATTTCAACTACAGTTGAAAGCTGAAGAGTTGTAATTTTAAATTATTAAAGAACATAATCTTTCAGTTGACCGTAGTTACACACTTCTTGGACCTTTCCCTGGTGTACGGAAACAGCGATCAGATGGCGGCTGACTTGAGGGCTGGCGCTGGCGGTCGTATGAATGTAGATATTCGACATAATAGGGAATGGCCACCCGCGGCAGTCAATAAAAGTCAACTCTGCGAAACTACGGATCCTAGCGAAATCTGCTATCAAACTGGTAAATCCGAAAAAAATTATATAGCAACGGCATTGTAGGCGATATCTACGATGAAACGTACAACGGTCAAATATTTTAGGTTCCGATACGTCTAACAAGGGACACCCCTCAAGTGAAAAATGAAAAAAAAAAAGAATATTTTTTCTGGTCTTAATAAATTCGTCACTGAAGTGGTTAAACAAGTTTGAAAAGTCTGTATGTAAAAAGGACTGGTTAAAGATGGTTAAAACAATCTTTTGTCAAAATATTAATGCAGAAAATTTTTAGAAATGACTGATTTTCGTCGTGTAACTGTTTCGAAAATGTGGTATTTAATGTTTAACAAAATATGCTGAATAATTTCGACAAGTGTAACACGTACCTGGATGAAGATTGATTTGTGTAAATGCATTTAATATTTCTGCAGGTGACACTCGAGCTAACCAGAACCCTCAACTCACCATTCTGCAAATAATACTGCTCAGGGAGCATAACCGCGTCGCCGATGCGTTAGCACATTTGAATCCACATTGGACGGACGAGACTATTTTCCAAGAGACACGACGCATCGTAATTGCAGAAAGCCAACACATTTCGTACTATGAATGGCTGCCATTGTTCTTAGGTACATACATGCAACACTTTCATTACAATATAATATTCAGTGCATATGCATGTAATATTACATATCGCTATAAGTGCCATAAAAATTCAAAAATCCATTATTTTATTACCACTTCCAACGATCCCGCACAAACTGAATTTTTTATTGTTCATAATATTACTCTATTTTAGTCTTCATAAAAATTTTGTTATTCTTCATAATATTACTCCATTTTAGTTCTCGTAAGAATTTTCTTATTTTTCATAAGAATTATAACCAATAAATGAAATAACAACTGTTTTTTTACCTGTTAATAATATTTAAACTCTTAGATATTTATAGCTTTGCGTTCTTGAAAAATTTGCAAATATTATTCCAAACGTATTTCAGTTACAAAAAAAAACCTTATGATCTTCAAAAATCAGTAATCGATTTTCGGGACAATGAACAACGAAAATATTAATTTATTACTCTCATTCGTTCAGGCAATCAGGCTACTTCCGGCAACAAGATCGTATACAATACAAACGATTACGTGAACGACTACGATCCAAATGTGAATCCAAACGTTCTGAACGAACATTCGACCGCAGCTTTCAGATATTTCCATTCTCTTATCGCCGGTTTCCTTAAGTAAGTAATATCACTGTTATATTAACATCTCGAAAACCAAATAGACTAATTAAATGATTCTACAATTCTCACAGTTCCCATTACTCAGAAATTGAATTTTACTAAACATTGATTTGATTTTACAGATTTATTAATAAATTTACCAATATTTCAAAATAATTGTTTTTCAATAATTGTAAAAATGTGTTTGTATACTAATGCACATCATAATTCTTGATTTTCTCTGAATATTTCAGTCTGGTGACTGAACATCGATTAACGAACGGTTCCTTGAGGCTCAGCGATCATCTCAACAGGCCAGGCATCATCGAGGAAAGTGACAACATGGACGGACTGACGAGAGGCATGTCTTATCAGCCTGAAAAAGCGAGCGATCAGTTCTTCGATGCGGAGGCACGTATAAAGAAGGTTTAATGAAATCGTACAAAAAATCGTTAATGCCCAATGTTCTACTTTCAGATTACAGAATTCTTGTTCAGAGGCGGAAGACCGCTAGGGTCTGATCTTCGAGCAACAGACATACAGAGGAATCGCGATCACGGTCTCGCGTCGTATAACAGTTTCCGCGAGTATTGCGGTTTCCCCAGAGCACAAACCTTTAGAGATTTCCTTGACCATATTTCTCCTTCGGTAAGTGAAAGTGGATTTTATAAATAAACATCTTATGCCACAGTAATAGGTGTCACTGTTCAAGGAACATTGAAGGTTCAAAGAGTGGCGTTTTTTTATTGATTCTGAAAGCCCCATCCTTTGTGAATATTTGCAAAAAAAGTATCGAAGCAGTCCAAAACAAACGAAACCATCGATTTTACCTATGCAATAGTCCTGTACCCCCTTAATTTGTTCCTCGGTGTCAAATTGGCGCAGTGGTAAAATATTAATACAACAAAGAAATGAATAGTTAAATTTGAAATTTCTTTGATTAAAAATTAAACGAGTTTAATGTTGCTTGAACAGAAATGGAGAATAACACAGAGATTAATGTACCATACTTTTATGGTTCAAGGAAGTTGTTTATTGATATTTTTGTTACGTAATGATGGACGATCATTCATACGCATTTCGTAACGGAATCATTGATTTGAGTGAATTGCATAATGTAAACTCAAATTATTCTTTCATCGATTGCGTAAGAATTATCGCGCTATACTGGAGCTGAAATCGTTAAGATTGCTTCCTATTCTGTTCGTAGAATGTGGAAAAGTTGTCACAATTGTATGCCAGTCCTGAGGACGTCGAGCTAACCGTTGGCGGATCGTTAGAGAGACACGTGCCAGGCACACTTTCCGGCCCAACGTTCTTATGTATTCTCATTAGACAATTTTATCGAACTCGCGTGGGTGATCGTTACTGGTATGAAAGGGGTAACCATGAATCAGCATTTACTATAGGTATGAATTCGAAAATATTAAAATCAAAATAAAGTTGCAATATTAGGATTTTTACTGTAATATGAATTATTACTAGACGACGGACTTTAGCACATCTATGTCAATGTTCAAATACAGTAACCCAAGAACTCCTACAGTGATTGTAGTACTCCGCAGTTTAACGTTTTAGTAATCATTTTATTAAAGAAAGGATTAATTGAAGTAGAAGGAAACCTTTTTAATTTCGATATAGGAAAATGATTGCCATTTTGTTTTCCGGTTTTTACCTACAATCGTGTCATTTTTCAGAACAATTGAATGCAATACGAAAAAGCAGTGTATCTAGGTTATTCTGTGATAATGGAGATCACATTACGCACATGCAGTTAAGAGGGTTCGAACAAGTATCTACAATGTAAGTTTAATCTATTAGATCACATTACGCACATGCAGTTAAGAGGGTTCGAACAAGTATCTACAATGTAAGTTTAATCTCCACATTTCAGGAAAAGTTCTAAAGAAGTTTCAGTTCGTTCAGAAGAAGTTTAAACTGAATTTAATACAGCAATTTGTCGTAAGATATTGGCAATATTTGCGATTAGTGTTCAAAATAGTTTTCATTCGTCACAATGCGTTAAGCACAATAATTATAAAAGCTCTGGAAACATGGATTGCATTCCTCCGTCAAAATGGCAGAAAGAGTAGCAATCCTGAGCAGTATAATAACAATGTGTGCATCATTTTGTCTGATTGGCTTTCAATGACAATGAACCCTATTCTGAATGAACAATGAAACACGTGTTTCTAATTAATATTAAACCGAAAAGAAAGGATTTTTTTCAATAATTGATAATAAAACACATCAAGCGTTCACGATTCATTGCTAATTTAAATTAAATTCGAAAACTTTTAAGACAAACTGGGTATATTACGATTTTACTATTGTTCTAGTCAATTAAGAGTTTCTGTTAATTTCAGGAATCCCATTATGAACTGCGCTGATATTCCATCGGTAGATCTTTCGTTATGGAAAGATTATGCACCGGAAATAACAAGTCATCAACATATACACTTTCCGCAATTTAAAAAGTGAAAATACTGTCTTGGTAAAGTTTTTAGAAATGTTTACATTTTTACAGAATTTTTAAGCACGACTAGATATAGGTGTAATTATAATAACTCATTATAAGAAGTACGTGTATCAACAGTTAGTACGAATTTGTGATACAAAACATTGATATTAATAAAATGCATTATTTTTTCTAAAAATTGAATTTTCTAATAATGTAATCACAATCCACCATATGTTCATTTTAATCTTACCTAATTTTTAGATTAACAAAATAATATTTTTTTAATTCCACTTTCTTATGAAATACTTTTTAATCAAACAATATGTTTCAGAAAAATATGACTTTTGAGGATACTGTTGTATTGTATTTCATAAAGACTTAATTAAGAGGTACAATTATTATGTTATTTGCATTTTTCAAAAAGAAAATTTTTAACAAATGCCTATCCAGAAATGAACCGTTGAACAATCCAGTGCGACGTATAAGAAACGAATCTGCAACAAGTAAATGTGAATTAAACGGCACATGACAGAAGCCTTACCTGTTTCGAATCCGCATCTGAACGAACGTAGCTACGCATTTTCCGAGTGTCATCGTGAGTACAGAATTGACACGTTCAAATGTGTAGTTTTCATTTGTAATCGGTGGAACAATTGACGGTATCGTACAAATATCAATACGCATGACAACGCAATCGATAAGATTAACTTTAAGATGAAAATAACCCCGACAGTCTTGACATAGTTGAAATTTTTTCTGATTTTGTTAACTAAATCAGAAGGCAACTATTTAATTCTATGGAATATGAGTTGACTCTTTACACCCCACTGGCACCACTGCTACTCCACCGCAAAATACAAGTTGCGTTTATTACAATGCAAATTTATCACTATAACCGATAAAATTTGAATTTTGTAAATCCTATAAATCGTTATTAGGAAAGCAACACTTACACGTTTCAGAACAGACGCGACAAAGATATCTTTAGGCTTCTAGTCTGTTACAATAAAAGTGTCTTGAAGTGTAAAGAGTTAACAGCAGCTAATTTAGTCAGCTTTTCGAAAACAGTGTTAAGTTTATCCGAGTCCATTTACAATTGGTATCCGTGAATCTATACATATAAATTCTTATGTAATTGCGCATAAGCAATAGTGAATACGTCAATCTTACAATCTTCAATATTACACAATAGAAAAAAGTTAGTTCAATATACTCGTGACAAAGCGGATGTTCAGGAACATTAATTAATTTCAAAACGATAAAAAAAAGTCGCTCAACCGTGATTTACTGACGTAGCGACGCGTTAATTCACCGCGTGATATTTCTTTGTCGTTTATCATGTCACCGTTTATTTGCAATATATTACGACGTAAAATGGACTTTACGGCTTATTCTAAGTCGTTCAATAAAATTTCTTATCTTACACATATTTACGACCGTTTCAGAAGTGTTCCTTATTGAAAAACGAATATTGCAGTCGATCTCGAAATGATCGGACTAAAAGGGCTCATAATCAAAAATTCTAGAGTACAGTCCTTATCGTGATACACTGACAAAACAACGTTCGATAAGTGAAAAGCGATAGTAATTCCAAAAAGACAAATGATTACATACGCACAACAACATTATCTCGGAGGAATTCAATCAAATTAATGACCACCAAGGAAGTTTTCTGAATATTACAATAAACTTTGATTAATGTCATTCGTTGAGTGCAAAACATAATTCACGATACTATTGTATTTGTGCGGGTCAAACATGATGTCAATTACATTGCACGATAAAAATATATCCATTGTTTATTCGTATTCAAAATTTGCCGACTTTAGTAGCGGAATATAATTTACGATAAAATGGCGACGGAAGCTGTGAAACGAAGGAAAAATAATGTTATTTTTATGGAATACTTACCATCTATATTGTCTGCAAAACAAATAATTTTATATATTCACGAAGTTGTTAATGGTTTTATTCACGTTTTCTCTGTGTTCAGGAAAAAATGATAATCGGTTAAAAAATTTTCAACAGATAAGTTTGTTTGTTATGTCAGGAGAGTAATAAACATCAATGTAATTCGTGTAACGATATAATTATTTGGTGAAAACAAGATTGAGTATAAATAGTAGTACAATTTATCAGAAACTTTGTTTGCTTAATCCTATAAAAACGATTGACAATAATATATACGAAAAAATCTTATAAATACCATAATACAATAACAATTGGAAATAAAAGAAAATAAAATTGTAATTTCAATAAATTGACGGAATAGGACAAATAAAACATCGAAGTCATCGAACCAGAGGTGAAATGTAAACAAGAATTTGAAATAAAAATTATTATGTAAGTGTATATATTAACAAAAGTGATTGATAGTTGAAATTTTCTTCGTACGAACAACAATAACGAAAAAATTAAAGTTACGAGCAGTTGAAAATTGTTATTAAAAACAATTATACATCATTTTATTAAATAAATGTTTATTTCTTATTTATTCTTGCCGTTAGTATAAAACATTTCTGAGCAAATACATATGACTTTATGTATTATGTAACAGACATACAGTATAAAATATTTGGGAAATTAACTCAAGCCGAGTACTCTGAACTATTGCAGAGTAATGTTAAATATAAAATATTGTAGAGTAAAGTTTGTTCTTGTTCTGTCTTTTTTCTTCGCAAAATCTGTACTTAATTTATTGTGTACAAATTAATACTTTATATTGCTTAGACTGAGGTATGCAAATGATTAATGTAATCATGTACCTCAGTGTACACAGTATATTATAAAAATCTTGTTAATTCGTTACTGCCCCATGTGGTCGCTTCTGAGGGTTACCAATCCTTGCGCAAGAAAGAATATACGTCTCTCCACAAACGCTTTCAAAGTTAATAAGTTTCTAAAGCAAGTAGCTATCAAATAAAATCATATTAATAACTTAATACTGTATTAAATAACAAAGTTTGTTCCCCTTGGCTTTAGCTTGCAAGGCAGTGTCGGTTTGGAGAATACATTTGTAATTTTATTGTGCAGATGTTTAATGCATTCTGGAAGAGGAGTATGTTCAGCGAAATTTTCTAAGAATGGTCGTTTGAAAAGCCTCTTGGCTTCTTTTCGTTGTTCTGGTGTCACAATTCTGTCATCCAGGTGTATCAAATGAGGAAACCAAGATATGACGTATAACCTTGTAAAAAATATTTGTCTCAGTGCGATGAAAATACATTTCATTTTGTAACATGTATAATGTACATATGTAAAAAATATGTTTCATTCATAACATTTACAAATTTGGTATTGCCTTGTGTTTCATACCTGTATTGAAGATAGTCATAGAAAGTTCCACCGTTCAAGTAGCTCGGTGCTGCCTTATTACCCATAAGACATAAGTATCTGATGTTTGGTACACTCTGATAGAGATTCTTTATAAATGGATATAACTCCTCTACATTATTATTATTTAACCACAAAAGTTGAAGTTTTGGCATATGTGGGAATACAGTGTGATCATCTATGTTATTATGATCTAGATTTAAAGACGTTAAATTCTCAAATTCAGCCAGAAATTGTAAGTTTCTATAAAAAAGAAACAATAGAAAAAACTGATTCGTCTTATTGGAAACTTTATCCACAATTATGTATAAATTTATACACATATTGCAAAAACTAAACCCTGCATACATACCTACTAAACTTATTATGACTAATATCCAGAGTATGTACAGTGTTACCATAATTTTCAATAATGTCAAATGGCATATGAAACAGATTTTCAAAAGCAAGTGATAAAGAATCAATATCTACTGATGATGTATCTGTAGATAAAGACTTTGGGTGTCTACAATGTATATCTACAAATATTAGTTTGCCTAAGGAAGTCATGGCGTATTGTTCTACCTCGTCGGCTTCTTTTTGTAATTCTAACTTATCACTGTAATCCAACCTGGAAAAACATTATTTTACATATGTCATGTTCACATAGAACTGTACTACTTTTTTAAATGATAATTTTTAGAATTTTTCAAGTAGCTAGTACTCAAATACCATGTAAATGATTTATGACATATTTTCATGTAAAAAAATGTGAACATAAAACGTATTTGTATATATCAACTTGTAAAGCAAATTTGATAATGCAAGATTCAAAGTAATTGAGAAAACACGGAGTATTAATATCGATGATTATTAAGTGTATCAACATCTTGAATAATTCATTTTAAGGTTCTCTTAATAAGCATTATTAATATTCACTTAGGTATTACTGTGTTAAATACTAAAAGTAAATGAGTGGTGGAATTGATATTAAGTTTAATGTTTCTTACATTCCTACATACTTGGAAAGTTTCTTTCAAACACAACATGAAAAGAAATAAACATTCACAGACCAATTTCAAACACTATCAATTTCTAAAAAATCAGATTTCTGGACAAACATATCTCAAAATACTTACATCATGCCTTGACTAGTATCACCTTATAGGGCAGTAACTTTCAATGAGCAATCAATGCGTTAGAATCATGCAATATACTTTTCACTCACTACATTTATCAATACCATTCACCCTAACATCGGCTAAAGCTACAGCTTGCATTGACAGATAATATTGCGTAAATAGAAGAACTTGTAAGGTCTCGGTGTAATATGCAATGCTGCATATAGTGATTGGGTCAACCATAGTGAGTCTTCCTAAGGTATGATTGATACTGAGCTCTCAGATCCGCGAAGGTGTACCAGATAAAGTTTATCGTTTATCTGATGACAGTTGCCGATAAGATACGAATGAAATAAATTCACACGCGAAATGTTATCTATATATATATACATATATATATAGATATACTTATATACGATCCAATTAGAAACGGAAAAGGTTTGAGGTTAGAATATCAGTGTTATATAATGTAAAAACGTTAGATAATTCGTTAACAGCATAGGCGGCTTGTCATTAGTATTAACTGATGAAGAAAGCCAGAGATTAAGCGGAAGAATTTCAAGTGTGTACTTACCGAATTTTCCTGCATATCTTGTTTTTAAATCTTCCCACCAACCATTTAAGAGGCGACAAATATTTTTGTGCTACTTACTGCAGTGAGATGGTGCTGCTAGTTTGAATGTTTGACAAATGTCACAGTCGCACAATACTCGCAGCTGTTGTGTGACTATCGCATATTATCGAACTGTATATTGATTAATCGTTTTGGACTTTTACGTTTCGCGGTAAGCTGTGCCTTTTTTCTTCATTATTTATATAAATCTTTTATTTTATATAAAGAAACGATACTTATTGAATACTTCTTGTTCTAATACAACTGCAAATTATCTATGTGTATTCTAATGTACGTTATGTTAGGTGTATAAAAAAGTATATTCTATAATATTTAAGATATGTCCGTAAACATTAGCATTGTTCTCGGACAGACTTGCTTTGAAATCTAAATGTTAGGTTAATTCAGTATAAATTTTAAAAAGTTATAGCGAAAATAAAATATTGCTGGTGTGTACGTTTCTGTGATGTGCTGTTACTTTTATTTATCATGTATTTATTTATGAATATCTATAATATATAGCGGATTATTTTAACAATGAGTAAACAAAATTATGTACACTATGAGTATGTCACTATTTAGTTTCGAGATAAATATTATTTACGCTCGGCGTCGTGTGAGATAGCCTAACTTTCCACGAAGACTTGAACTGCATTTAATGTTCAGTTCATTTGTGTATACTTAATACTTCGACGAGTCTCAGTGAAGGTCCTAGAATATAAATTAGAGCATAAATGTTAAGTAACAAGAAACTACGAAACATGTTAAAAATTTAAGAAACTGTTCCTTGTAAGAACGTGCCTGTTCTATCTTATTTTCGTTGTAACTTATGAACAAATTGAGATGAACCCTGAATGTATATGGTATTTTTGGTTTGAGAGTAGATTTATCAAAGAGGACCCTCTATATGTTTCTTTAATTGTTTTGAACACTAGTTCACTCCCTTCAGAGGTCTTTGCAAGTTTATCGAGCTGTGTATCATTTGTCCCACGTCCATTCAAATTAGATGCTCTCAAAAACGGTATTTTCTGCAAACAATTTTTATTAATGGTTCTGTCTGTTCTTCTATTTAAAAAATGGATGGAAATGTTTGAAAGTCACAGCCTAGTCCAGAGATACCTTTATTTACAGAGCAACGTGAATTTGACATTTACATAACTATCTACGCTCGCGTCGTCATCGACACGTTTCACAAACCATCAGTGTACCATTAATACATCTTTTGAATCGAAGAACAACAATAACGCGAGTGGTGGTAGAGATGAACGGTTTGTTGTTTTTCTGCCGGCGAAATTCGCGTTCAAGAACGTTTTATATCGTCGTGGATTCTCTTCTGTCGTCGGAACAATCGCTATAATAACCAACGGGTTAATATGTATCGTCGTACATAGTGCAGCCGCTTCTAACGGACTCTGTCCGGCATTATTTACATGTTTCACTACTTCGACGCGTGCACTTGCACGCGTATCTTCATGGGCAGTGATTGATGACGAAAAGTGAATACCATAACGGATGTTACGATACTTCATGTATTCCATTGTATTATCCAACTCGTGTCTGAGAATTAACTGTAGTCTGAGACGCACGAAAACAGCATAAACAGCTGTTACGACTTATGCATGAGATTAAGATCGTCGGTATTAATTGTAATTTCATATGGCACACCGTTGAATAAAATATTTGCTGGAAATATACTAGAGATCAATTAGTTCAATATTAGAGCAACACATGTACACCGGTTTTTATAATATTTAATTCTTTTTAATTGTTTGTTTATGCAAGGAGTCTAAGATCGAGCAGTTACAGCCGGACAGGAGGTGATTCTATAAACAAAACGTAAGTCGAAAAAAAAGAATAAATATTTTTCATTTGTTTTCGTTCTCGAGAAAATTGGGTTTGAATATTCATTTAAAACGCGTGTATTCGTGCTGGCAATAAGTAGAAACGGTCTGTAATGAACAGACGCGCTAGCAAGGTCCTATTCTACTGCCTCTACTGAGATTTGACGGGTTCCTGACAGTATTATATGAATTTATTATATTATTATATGATATTCGAAAGAATTTTCAAAAGTAACTTATGTCTCATATTTAATAAATAAATGTACACAAATATACAATCAGATGATTCGCTAATGCTTTGAAATCTAATATGATTTCTTTAAACATTAGATATGGCACTTTTACCATACGATATATGATATTGATACTGGATCTACGTTTAAAATAATTGTTTTAAAAAACGTAGGTGCGTTATTCCAAATTTTCTCTTTTGTTCTTAAGTCACCGTGAATAAATTGCGGATCTTTACGCAAATGCACGGTTTTAGACAATTTGTCAAAAATAAAGTTTGATACAAATATATTTTCTATATTAGATGTTTTATTATGTGAACAATAACATATAAACGCTATTCAACTTCATTTGGAAGTGCTATAAAAGAATTAAGAAACGCTACAAATGCATAAATATCTATTGCCTCGCTATGAATAATCACACTCTCCTTGTTTTACGAAATAAATATACGTACCTGTGAGTTATAATTAAAAACGTATCATAAAGAAATGTATGTAGGAAGTTTCATCGATAATACATCGAACGTGTAACTTTTTGCTGCGTCTCGAGTCGCGCGAGGTATAGAACAGCAACTTCAAATCGAAGAAATCAATTCTCCCGTTAATGCTTTCAATTTCCTTTTATTATACACTCAGAGTTACATGACAGGCTATGTTAAATCGCGACAACAACGTTATTGTTTGATATCTCGAAGCAGAATAAAGTTTCGAATGGTACAAATAAATCTGGATATCTCTCGCTCGTATTCGAACACGTGATTATACTTTCTCATTTTCCAAAGTTATTTTTTAGATGAAAAAAGTAACGAAAATAACACTCAACAGAAATATAGGAACACATTAATAGCGCGATGATGGATGCAGTAGTCTAATACAAGACGAAAAAAAGATAATAGAGAATGATTAATATGTTAAACAAAACCTCTAGCTCAACATTGTTTGAAAATATTAACGTTTCAACTTTCATATACCGTACCCTTCAATTAAACAATGAACTTTAAACTAATTGATATGTTGCTGGATATATGATAGTTTCGAACGAACACGATTGCGAGTATTAGTGTTTTGTTTTTGTTTTTGTCTAAACGAAATCTTTATTGCCCACCGAATAGTTCCACTGCTCCTCGTTTAAGACACATTTATATTGCCCCGAAGAAAACAATGTATCTTAAATAATAGTATGTTTTTCAATGAAAATGTAACATCGATAGGAATCCCATTGAAAATTCGGGCAATAGACAGCTAACCGGTCTAGAATGCAAACACTTGCCAGCATTCAATTCGTCAACTGCATTTTCGAGTCAACACCGATTAAAATTTATAAATCTCTGTAATTACAATTTATTGAAAACTCTGTCATTCAAATATATATATATATATTTTTATATATTTATATAATTCTGTAGGTATGCATAATTTTCTTTTTACTTCTCATTATAACAGCATATAGAATGTCTATGCGAACACACAATTTAGGGCAATACCGACAACTCGTTTAAAATATAATAACAGTTCGATCGTGGCCCTTCGTGCACATTTAATTAAGCCGACTTGCCCGAAACTTTTTATAGTGTTCAGACACCGTGCAAACGATTAACACGAAGTTATACCTTGTCCCCCCGATACCGTCCCGCATCGATCTTTTTCGTCGCCGTTACACGGACAACGCTGGATCTAATATGGGCGTATTAATTCCGAACAGGTTTATTTTAAACTCTGAAAATACCGTCTGGCGGGCCGTAGACTGGAGGGAAACGCGATTTGCTAATTAAACTCCATCGTCTGGTGGTCTTCTGACGAAAAACGATGGGAAAACGACGCGATGCGACCCTCGCTGCTGAGAGGTGATTTAGAGGTTATGGTCGCCCGTCGATCGGACGCGTAATCAGTGGCGGTTCGTTTTTTTTTTTACATTTAAAACACGTTACGGATACGGAACATACAGCGAAGATATGATTTATCGTCCGGTAGATGGTCCAGCGGTACGAGATTCGTCCTCTTAAAACGATAATTGTTTCTCGCGAACGAACTCAGCCTTCGTCATGTATTCCATAAATTCATGACGAAGAACGTGCTCGTCTGCCGAGAAGAACGATAGCTACGCCGTGAAATGAATCGTAACCACCTGGTAACCGATCAGAAATTAAATTGTCTGCTATCTTTCGGTTTTTTGTTTTTCTTTTTTTTTATTTCGTTGTCAAACAAGAACCATTATCTGGCCTGTTATACGAGACGGGCGAATCGACCACGAAAAATCAGAAAAATGGACAAGACAATGCGACGCGAGGATACGGTAATATGCGTCTCGCGGTTCCACGGGGACAACGAGTTAGAATGTGGTTTTCCCGAAAATAAAGTTTCCGGCTGTGGTCGGCTCGTCCGAGGAGAAATATTGCTTCCAGAGGTTGTTGAATTTCTCCCAAGTTATTTCCTGACCCTATGCAAATGGAAAACGGTGCGGCGGAATTAGCGGGGTTGTCTAGGGACAGTGCAGTGTTGAGCGAATTTCTAGTGAAATTCGTGCATTTGTTATTTTATAAACGGTGGTAGGCAAATTTCAATTTGATTCACGAATAACACTATTGCTCAAAAGTTTGAGAGTGTTTACTGAACAAATAATGGACTTGGATTTTTTTTAATGAAATTTACATAAATAATTTCATGACTTTTCCAGCAAAAGCGCGACGTTCTAATATCTTGTATTGTATGTATCAATAAAATAAGTAGCAATTATATAAGTATAGGAATAACTTATTCGAATTATGCCCAACACTGCTGGGAAGAAGGGTTTTTTAGCGCGTTTTTGTAGCGTGATTTGCACTTACGACTCCTAATTTTTTGAAAGCCTCTCTGGCCTCGGCCTCCGCGACGCCGTGGTATCTGCAGACGTTGCAAAACTCGTTCTCGTCGATGGATTTGTCACCTAGTGAACAGTAGCGATACGTAGTAGTTTGAAGGTGTAAAATTTGTTAACTATTGGCACTCTTTAATCAACTGTGCTATTTATTGCCAAATAAGGAAGAGTTTCCGAAATCGTACTAATTAAGGTATTTTCTGTCGTATTTAGTAACAGTTACTGTCACAATTAATTACAGAGTTAATCCGTAATTGGTACGATTGAAGTAACCGCTCATTTCTGATCCAAGATATAAAATTTGATTTTCTATTTATATTACTATTTATATATCCAGCACGAGATCGTGCAAAAACATAATAACACAAAAAATTGATGAGGTACAATTTAGGTGAACGGTATTCGGCAACTATACATATATTGCAAAGTATAGTTGATTAGTCAGATGAAATCTGATAACTTCAATATATAAAAGCTTTTAATACTTTGTCGTTTTATGATTCTGTTTGTGTAGCTTCTTGCTTAAAAGCTGATTATTCTCAGCATTTTTAAATCGTTCTAGTATAAATATTCTCGTGCTCAAATTATGTTCCCACACGAATATATAATAACGTAACCTTCAGCCATATTGGAAAGAACGCAACAATATTTTTTCATCGTTTTGAAGAATCGAAAGGGAAACAAACTTACCAGATGCGTCGAACAACTGGAACATCAAAGTCATGTACGTTTCCTGCCAGTCGGATGGATTCGACGGATCGTTCGCGTATTCCTCCCACAATGAATACCATTCCTCTCGACTAACCTGAGAAACATCAATGTAAAAAGTAAAATAACTGAACGGACAAGTGATTTAGACATCTTTCTTCATTTCATTTCAAGGCTGATGTCATGTTACTCTTTATGCACAGTATGAAAAACTGTTGTGGCGAGTTGTATATTCTACATCATTATTCCGAATCGCAATTGTTTAGACGATTGCAATAGACTTTCTGAGGAATTATTTTTTTAGGAAATGGAACCATTCTAGGAGTTGAAAGCAAAGAAATATGAAAAAAAAATTTAAGACAGAAATAAGGTCCACCCTAATATACGGACGTAAGATAGACAAAACGTTCGTTGGATTCTAATTTCGAATTGCAAGCATCGGTGTACTTTATGCAAGTGTGTTTTATATTTTTATGATTTTTTACCTGGCCATCTTGATCTGCGTCGGCTCTTTGCCTTAAACCATCCCACATTTTTAGCAAATTGTCCCTTGTGCTTTGAAGTTTAGGATTGTCGGCTGTCCAGCCTCTGCATTCACTGATTCGCTAAAATTCAAAGGACGCATCATGTAAATATGATATTGATGAAATAAATTTTTCTAATGAAATTGTAGAACTGCTTTTGAAGATAGAATTTCCTGTTATACTTCCAATAACGTTTACTGTTTTCAGTTTAAGAGATATTTTAAAATGATATATTAGAAACTCAATTAAGTACAAATGCTGTGAACGTTAGTTAAAAACGAATCATTGTCTACTTACTTGCACAACAAGGTCTAGATCCTTTTTGTCGATCGCGCCACTTTGATTGCAATCTAAAAAAACAGCACAAAATAGTTGATAAGTATGCACATAAACATTATTCGTGTTATTATTTTTGTTAAACAAATACTCATAAAAAAAATCAGCAGATCTGTGGTTGAATTTTTTAAAGATTTAATTGTATTTGTAATGATTTTCGACTTTAGAATATGTTTTCAATACCGTTTCATAATTATTTAGGAACATAGCGGATTACTTATTGGTAAACCCAATAATTAAAACGTCTTGTTCATATATTAATAAAAACCTCAACATCGTTGAACCTATTTCAAATTTTCGCCAACACAGTGAATCATAGACAAGGACGCCAACACCGCAGAATAGTACTATGGGCTATCCACGTCTACCCCGAAATTGAAAAGACAATACTGGGTGAGAAAGAGGTGGGTTGGGCTTGGCGCGTAGCCAAAGGAGCTAGAGATAAAGCATGGAACGTTTAACATTACATCAAGCTGGTGTCAGGTCCATCATCGCATTAAGTTCACGGAGCCATCCAGTTAGCATTAATGCCTCGTTTCGGGAGCTATTAGTTTCGTGGACTCATTCCTTCCACGTTCGAAACGGAACTTTTCCTTGCGTTTTCGAGCAAAGTTGCTGCGTTAAGTAGCCTGCACGGTATTATCAGTTTAAAAATTCGAAAATTTGTTACTCAGTCATCAGTGGTTCGGTGTAAAAATGAATTTCGTTAGTAACAGGAAGGATTATCGTATGCTCCAGCAATAACAGATGGCGAGTATTTATATGCCAAATTTTATCTAGCACTATGTATACGCAGGATGTTCGACTACTGGTGTCAGAAACTTTAAGGGACGATTCTATGTGTTAGAATAAGATAAATATCAATAATAACGAAATTCTGATGGTAGTTTCATTTTCAGGTTATCAAGAATCAAGCATTGGGGTAAGAAACGCCTGAAACCAGGAAATCTGCGTACAGCCGCTCAGCATAGGGCACGGTAGTGTCGGCACGGACACTAGCGTCCCCTGAAAAGAAAAATAGAGCTTCACTTTTTGGCCAAACATGTGGTATGTACCTCTCCCTTGGCACAATCCCAACTTCTGCACGTCATTCGCAGTCCTTGGCGACGCTACCAGAGAACAGGTATACTATATCCATTCGTTGTTTACATATTTTTATTACTTTCCTGTCCTTTGCATGGAATTCGAGTTTCATTAGTTCACGGACAGTCGTCAACCCGAACACATCTAGTTGGGGCTAAGTAGCTCTTGAATTTTTTTACAATAGTAATTAAATTTATTTATTATAGTGAGTTTTTCTTTAGTTTAAATTAGTTTATTTAGTGTTTATTGTGACCGCCGTTGTTGATTTGAACGAGTAACCTGGTTAATTTCGTGCAACGATTCGTGTGTGTTTTGTGAATTATCGTGAGAAGATAGTCGAGGAGAAGATAGTACAAGGTTTGACGAATTTTTATAAAATTGCAATCTATTGGATAATATCTCGTATGAAGAAAGCTATATATCGCCAGGGTGCATAATTCAACCAAATAGAAATTTTCTCAGAGTCGAAGTGAAATTATGTTTCATTGGTATTAATATTTAAGATTTAGAGTAAATGATACATTTGCCCTAAGAATAAAATTCCTTTTGTATATAGGAAATTATTAACGATAAAGTAATGCTTAAAAGCAAGTCGTCAAAAAAATCGTACGGGAAGGGGTTAAGTCGAATACCGGTCACCAAGTGACCCCCCCATGGCAATGAACGTGTTAAAGGGACTCGAATTCATACACGCAAAACACGCGACAAGGAATCGACATAATGAAATATGGCCGTGATCTACGAGGTCGGCCAAGGGAATATGGTGCTTTGGCCCCTATCCAAACGAAAACTCGCGCACGATTTCACGGCGGGAATCCGTGGAAAAGACGACGGGTACCCGTCGATCGTGCTATTCATCGTTCACGGGGCGAGGTTGTCGTCGTTTGAATCGGACGTCATTAGTTTTCGTAGGCCGTCCCAATTTCGTGGCCCGTGGCGCGTCTTTCCACGCTTCTTTCCGGTATCGGCCGTCTCTCGGCTCTCAGGGATCCATAGACTACCCTCGTCTGTTAATCCTATTAAGTCTTTAGGGTGGCTCTCGCGAATTTTTAATAATTATAAATCTAGTTGAAAATTTAACAAAACATTCTTAAAAGCTTCAACTTTTGATTGCTACCAAGAAAATGTCAACGATAAAATGATTGAAAAATTGTTAATTGTTAAAATGCTTAATTGAATATTGTACAAATATAAGATTTAGTGACGAAACATTTCGTATATTCTGGTCGGGTAATGTATATGAAGGGTTCGACAAAATAATTCAACGTCTCGATGATTTTGATCATGCTAGATGTCTATTCGTATCGTGCTGGAGACAATATGGGGCGTATATTGTGTCATGAATTGATCATATAGGACATGTGGCATGTTGTTTACTATTATAGCTTTCCAAACATATAACAAAAAATTTATACTACAAAATAGCTTCATAAATTCTCATTGAACATGTAAGAGTTTACTCGACGTATATTGTAACTATTTTTCGAAAGTAAGCAAAAATGAATTGTATCAATCGTATGAAATTAAAGCTTAAATAGCTGAAAAGTATTGTTACAGTTCCAAATATACCATTATTACTAAATTTTTTCAAACAATTGATGTTATAATTTTTAAAAACCATCTTTGAAATTGTAAATAGAAGCAATGAAAAGGGCCAGGAAAATAACTGTATCAAATCAGGGTAGCTAGAAGGAACGTTTTGGCTTTTGTATTTCATGGTTTTGCTTGAACGTGTGCCAGTTTTATAAAAACCAGAAAAAAGCAGGTGTGTCGAGTGAAGTGAATTACGAACAAAACAACGTTTTATTGTGTGTAGCATTACACGTGTTTCTCGACTTTTACTTTAAAATGCGCCTCTTCCATAGTCGTCAGACAAGGTACTTCCATTAACTGGAATTACCCGGGAATAAGACAACATTTTCTTCCCAGTTAAAAGAACTTCATGGGCGATAGGTATCAATTACAGAAAACAACATAAGACAACTTGTTATTGATTTAAGTTCTAACAATTTCTATTTCGGTAATTTCGAGATAATTAATTAAATTGTAGCAATGATTTTAAATTCGAGGTCATTTAAAAACTTAAAACAAATCATGAACAATTGATGAAATTTCACTTTGACATCGTACATTCTTCTTATAATTCTGTTTAAATTGAACAAAATAATTATTGCAATTTGACAATTAACCCTCAGACACCCTACCTCAGCATACTACACCCCACGCTAGAGCGAATTGGGATTTTGATTTCTCGATAATTAAGAACTTAAACAGAATAAAAGAAGATGGAATTCATAACATATTTTTCGGGGTGAGAAATAATTTTTTAACTATGAACACTTGATACCGTGATGTTAGCCAGATAGAATATTACAGGTGAAACAAAATTTCGCTTGTGCAAATTTGCACTAGCCTGTTGATCGAGGGTTAATAAAAGGCTCCGAAATTGAATCCTCAATAAAACCATTCACAATAAACTTCTAAAAATTAAGACAAAACATACAACGTGATCCGTTATCAGCAGCACACTAATTCGCACAAGTCTGCGTATAAAACTAAGTCAAAAGTCTATAATAAAATTCGGCCGCACAAGCTATCATGTTAGGAAAATCTCGCTCTTGAAATTGTATCCGATACGCATAGATTCGTGCCCACGATGAATAGAAATATCAAGCAACGATCAGACACGACAACTTTTCGAATAATTTTCCTTCGTCGTTGTCCGAAACATCGACAGCACACAATGCACGGGACAGGAGGATCCATTTTTCAGGCCTCCGCAACCCCTGTTTTGACACGTCACACGATTCACCGTCGAGCTCGTGTCAGTCTCTCGTCACCAGTCGGAGTGTACCGGTTTCGCGCGATTTCCATAGAGCACGCGAGAAGGTACGCGATTTATCCCATCCGATCCGTTTGTCCGTCGTCCCTGGCTTCTCTGGGTCACGGTGAAATATCGTATCGACGTCGAAGAACACAGCCTCGGTGGGATATGTTTAGCAGCCGATCGACGGTCAAAGAAGGGAAGAAAGTAAGGGGCTAATGAGGGCCGCGAAGCGTGTACACGCCTGTGACCTCCACACGGACGAGGGCTCGTTGTCACACAGCGAGAAACGTTGCTCTCGATTTGTGCGCGCGTGCAGACACCTGCTGAGCAGCTCTATTCGCAAGTTTTGCTTGCTAATTGCGCGTGATATTTATGGCCAGGTGTTACTCACGCCGACGACACTTTCGCGCGTGAAGTGAATTTCGCGTGTACAAGGTGTTTCCGAAGAATACACCAACGTTCACGAGTATTTGCCTTTTTATTAAAGAATGCTTTAGTCAAATTTTTATAAATGATCGTGAATTTTGTTTGTTTTATGGCTCTCACCGTGAAGGGAATCAGTTCTTTTGAAAGATTAAGCACATTTTGTTGGTAAACTGAATCTATTATGGATAGGCAAATACTTATCAGCGGCAGGGTGTGCTGCTGATAACGGATCACGTTGTATGTTTTGTCTTAATTTTTAGAAGTTTATTGTGAATGGTTTTATTGAGGATTCAATTTCGGAGCCTTTTATTAACCCTCGATCAACAGTAGGCATAGATTTTATAGGGAGAAATGCTTCAGACCTTCCTAAATTCGTTTTTTGCCCGATGCCCGAGCCTATGCAACAAAGTATGCGCTTGACAGGTTCCACGCCCCTCCCCCCAGCGCTAGGACTAATGCCTGGACAATAATCGTGTAGAAGAAGCTAGACAATAATCAAGGGGAGTCTATATTAGGTCATGGCAGATGAATGACTGCATCTAATATTGCCTAGCACGTAATATTGCCACACGTGATATATCATGAAGACGGTAATGAGTATTCGTTCCATTTAGTTTTTTTTTTAAACAAACATTTTTCTAACATACACTGCCTTTTCTCGTGAGAATTATTTTTCGTCCATGCAGATTCCATTTAGACGGTTTTGATCCGCATAAAGAAGGACCACATGGAGCAAAGACTCCGCATAAATCAAGGGACGGGTGTAGAATCTTTTTAACGTACATTATGCGTAATAACAAAAAATCTGTAAAAAAATGGATCTGCCTCGCGCTGCAAGCTCCTCAATTACCCTTCAGTTGAGAACGATTCAAACATGTGAGAGACGATTTTAGGTTGCGCTTACCCTACTATCTACCACGTTATTCTTCATACACACTCTGTAATACTCTGTATCCAGTGAATGGCTCCGAACTTTTAAGCGACGGTGTATGTTACTCGAACATTAGTCGCGGGGCCAACTCCTGTTCACACACACCTCGAATACTTCCCAGAGACCGTTCGTGGAAGATGCGCAAGGGGGCCACGATCGTTGGCGCGAGTCCCTGGGAAAGCTCGGGCACGCAGAAGTGCGTCCAACTTGTATGAATGATTGCCCCCGATGCATGCATACAGACCAGCGGCTCATACGTGACCGTGTCCCGGAGATACGCGGGGCCGTTGGCGAACGTGTAATTTCAACGTGGGCGAACCGCAACCCCCTTAACCGCGTCCATTGTTTATCTCCTCCTGCTCGCGCCATAAATAGGTGTCCGTACGGGCTGGTTCACTTTTGCCCGAACGGTCAACACATAGGTGCCGTCAAGAGACCGAGCCGAATGTCGCCTGTACAGCCGCGATTCCGTTTTCAGCACCGAAAAATACCCTCGAGAGAGAGAGAACGGTATGGGTCAGCCGCACCCCTCTGTCTCATAACCGTATTTCATCTGTTTGGAACGCGACTGCGGCTCGAACTGTTCGCGATAGCCCCGAAAGGGATGAGCGGTGGAATAAGATCGTTACTGGGGTCTCTTGATTCGGGGATGATACAGGGAGAACCAGGTGGAGTCGAGGACAGAATAGAATCGGCTATTTCGGTACTGGCGGACGAACCATTTTTGGTTCTCCGAGAAAAATATCGGATGACTGTCGATGAGGGTAATGGTTATCAGGTTGGGATTGATGGATGGGAATGTGGTTAGATGTAGTTTAGGGTATAGTTCTGATGAACAGTGGAATAAGATCGTTACTGGGGTCTGTTGAGTCGGGGATGATAGAGGGCGAACCAGGCTGAATCGAGGACAGAACAGAATCGGCTATTTCGTTACTGGACCGACGAACCATGTTTGGTTCTCCGAGAAAAATATTTAGAGTAATAACTTAGATAATATGAAAGATATGCACCAAAAACTACAAGTTCCTTGTATCATTAATTCTTAGTTTAAAAGTCGCTTAAAAATGACGCCATCGAGTAGAAATACCCCCTTAACTCTCAAATTTGATTTTCTCGAAAACTAAGCCGAGAATAACAACATTTGATTCCATATTTTTTCTTGTTTTTTTTTTCAGTAGCGATAGATCAAATGTTGAAAATTATGGTAATTTTTTCAAAGATGTGCGTAGTGTTTGTATACTCACCGAAGAAGGTGTTAAAAACGTAGAGTAATTTCTTCTTGCGGAACTCTGACATTGGCATTTTGTCGATCTGTAACAGAGGGAAGTGAGAGGAGTGGTGAGTGTACATGTACGTACTGTATGTGTCGTGTTAATAATCATTCTCGATCGAATGACGATCAGGGTCGATTGTTTCGAGCGACCGACCCTTATTTTATCTCGCCTGGTAAAAAGTAATCGTAGCTTGCTTTTATTGAGCTGCTTTGTACGTCGCCTCGATATTTACAAGGCCGCCGCGAAGACTCAACGTTGGCATAATTCAGGTACATCGACAGGTGTTCACTGTCGAGTAATCATTTTTTCTTGTATGTAGATAACTCGAAAAATTTAGAACCATGTGTCTAGAATTTCTTCCAGCTTTTTAAATAGCTTTAAGCATTAAGGGTAATTTATTAGACTGCGAATGTTTCTGTAAATTCACATGTTTCGAGTAATTTATTTAAACAAAGCTGTAGCTTCTATGAATCAAAGTTAGCCGTGTTTGTAGTATTATAATTCAGGAGATTTAGAGCGAAGTATGGTGACTGTTTTATGATATGTGGTGTATAGTTGTACTTTTTTCTTTTATTACACCCTGTATTTTTGTATTCATATAAGTTTCCTTTACTACAAATACTATTCTCTGCGCATGACACTGTCAATGCGTGTATTTTAAGAAATAAAGATATTTTATGTTTATATTTAATTTCAAACTTAATGTTTGAAAGGTTTGCCATCATCATAGTTGATTATAGTTTGTATTGTATACAAATGTTACCTTGTTTCGAAGATTGTATAAAGATCACAGAATTGTTGCTCTAAAACTTTTTAGTAAACATATTTTGTCATCTTCTTTCCGATAAATAATAATTAGACAAATTAGATCGGATTAATATTGATATTTCAATATAATAAATTAATGTGGAATTAATTCTGAAATAAAATAGGAAATACTTAAAAATATCGAAATACCTATTAATTTTACAATTTTAACAAAAAAACTCAAATGTGTAATATAACTGGACAATAGTACTATAAAAGGAAAGTTATATGATAAAAGAATAATCTTAATTTAGTTATTTAGATAATTATTTAAAATAAAGTGCACTCAGTTCATGACGAAAGAGTAATTTTCATTAAGGTATTTAAGCAATTACTTAAAATGAAGTGCACTCGATCTCAGTTTTAAAGTTACCATGCATACAAGAGGAGACGATTTCAGAAAACCTATGAAATTGTAATCGTATTAATTATATCCTTACGTTTTTTTTCTTCGATGAAGAAATATTTAAGAGTCTAATTGTGATCCTTCCACTCGCTTCAAATCGGAACGACTGGAGTACATGGGAGAGGCAGTCATTTATATAATAAGATTTAAACGCCTTTCTGCCTCAAGATAACACGTATATTTGAGTACTCAATGACGCACATTTCGCTATAATTCCATCGTAGTACACCGATTGCAATTTACGATATTCACAAATATCAAGTAAAGAGTACATTGTATCGCACGTGACGTAAAACCGCTTAACTGAATCACGGAGGATTTGAAAATTCCCCTACAATTAATCTTTATAGTACAAGGAATAACAGGTTATTGTACGCAAAGAAAATTGCATCACTGGTTCCCAGTAATTTGAGAGCTCACTGTGATAATACATAATCAATACTAAAGACATTTATGTATGTTAATGTTATGCTAATTTTGTCAAGGAGTCATATGAATAATATATAAATAATTTCTCTTATGTTTATTTCACAATTAATTATTTCTTTCTCTTTATTTTTTCTACGTTTATTTTCTTGATTTTATTATTCACGTATGCAAGGAATCCATAATGGATATAAAAATTTTAAATAAATTTTTTCTTATCGATATGAATAGACATTTCTTTTTAGGTTATTAATTAAAATTTCTTTTAAGTGGTCAACGTATAATGACGATAATAAACATTTCGAAAAAATATTTTTTTCATAGTGAACCCAAGTTCGCCTTGAGTCTTTTTTTTAAATGGAACCATATAATTTTTTCCATCGTATTGTAGGTGACATTAAGACGAACTCAAACAGCACAAAGAATGACACTTTTATTCACAAATAGTGCGATGCCTCGCGAAACAACAGAAGCGTGCTACGCTTCGACTCTGTGCTTCTTCGCGTTTTACCACTTCCATTGCCGTAAATTTAGTATTGTTTGAATAAAGGCGTCATATTTTTTACTGGTTCAAACCGTCTTAATGTCCCCTATGATATAATGGAAAAAAAATTTATATGGTTCTATTAAAAAAAAAACTTAAGGCGACCTTGGGTTCACTATGAAAAGAATTAATTTTCGAAATGTTTGTAGTCGTTGTATGCTGTCAACTTGCAATAGATAAATTTTGTTTAATAACTTTTTTGTATTGCATTGTCGCAAATGGCTGAAAAATCGTGGATGGTGTTAGAGTGAACACCCTGTGCTATAGTAATTTTAACAGTGTATTTCCCTCATTTTATTCAAGCATTTACATATGCAAGTGACGAAAGAAATTATATCACGCAGTCCCTGGCTAGTTGCTTCCATTCTAAACCCCCTTAAATCCATATGTTTTCGACGATTTATGATTTAAAAACGAAACAAACCGTGTCTGGCTACGTACGGCCTTTTTCACTGTGACAGTCAACGTGTTAAGGGGTTAACAATTTTCGGTAAGTCTATATTACCTAATTCAACAGTTTTCTCATTTTCACGTATCGCTCAGCTTAATTCAAGTAAGACAATCAATCTAATGTGGCAATCTAGTAGTGTCTAGAACGGAACGTGTAAAAGAAGTAATAAATGACATAATCGTGGCGTTTATTTTTAGTCGGCCGTCAAAAAGGAGCATACGTCCCGGGTCACAATGCGCCACTACTAATCGTTCCTTAATCTACAATAAATAAGAAGTAATAACACGTAATCAGCAGCGCTGATAACGATCGATCGGTGATGTAGTTACTTTCGAAAACCGCCATTGCCGGCGCATTACGCGTCAAGGTGAACGTTGACGTCAATCTTTGGGATCGGTTTCGAGCGAACTAATCTTTTGTTTCTCGATTTCGTCGTCGAGCGTGTGGATGTTCACGTATCGACGCTATGTATGATCAGCTACCTCACCTTTCATTTGATATGTCGCTTGATGGAGACGTGGACCAACACGATGGGACTTCTCATCATGTGATCGTGTATTGTCGTGTAAATCTGATAATTAGTAAAGTAAATTTCCAAGTTTGCATCACTCCGGTGGTACGAGGTGTGTCAAAATAGTAATGGGACTAATAACGTAGAAATTTTTATTGTCACGTTATCTAGTAATCAACACTGTCCACTTCAAGATTATCAGTTACTATAATGTTGAATTTAAAAATTAGTATGATTTTTTAAATTCCTTTGAATTATCTAATATTAAGGTTGTCTTAAATTAATTGTTTATGTTGCAGTTTTGTTTTATCTGCTTTGTAAAGAATGAAAATAATGAAAACTGTTGTTGTATCACGTTTTCTTCCTAACGAATAATTTTGAACCGAAGAAAGGAAGTTTTTTCATCAGGCTTGTATTTTCTTCGCTTTATTGTTTCGGAAAGTAAAGCATAATTTCAGAGAACTTGAAACTAGAAACTAAATCCTAATTTCCCCTATTAGGGAAGTTTATCTCCGCGGGGACTTGCGCGAAGAGGTTAAAGGTGACTTTACTGTCTCACATTTTACAGACCGTTTTTATCAATCTTTTTATTTCGGTTGCGTTTTGTTGGAACTTTCTTCGAACTGAGACAGACAATAGAAAGTCTCTCCATTACATAATCTGTTTATAAATGTTCGACATAGATAATATGGATGTATCGTATTATCTTTATATATAAACACAAAAAAATTTGATCTTTAAGTAAAAAATAATTAGGTAGTGTGCAGAATATATCGTAGTTGATTAGTCAATTGGCTACTGAAAGAAATCAAAAAATTACCGGTAACTTTAAAATCTGTAAAAGAAGTATCTTTTGGTACGATTTCAATTACATTTTATATTACAAATCATACTGAGATTAATTTTACATAAAAGTATTATCGTTTTATTTGTAATTTTTTTACCACGATGTAGAATGTATTATGCATTATTAATTTGGTAGAAAGCGGCTTTTTATGCAGATTCAGATTTTTGCAAATTAATTTACTCACTTATCAGAAAATTTTTACGCATTTACGACAAATACATAAAATCTGTTGTCTACTAATTAAAATATGATTTAATAAATGTAAAAGAAAACGTGAGATTACTTTTCCATTTTAATGGATTTCAGTGATCGATAAACATATCATTCATAATTCCTACACGAAAGCTTTTTAAGTATTATAAACCATTACGGAAGAATGTTATATTTTAAAGCTTTTATGGCTCTAAGAGCTTTTTTCTCGTAAGTGTCCGAATTACTTTGAATTTTACGTACAATCTCCAACATCGAAAAATACTAACACACTTCGATAATATAATTGACATACAAGTTATGAGAAATTTTCTGGGAAATGACACTCCGTATAAATAAATTCCATTTCAGAGATTCGACTTATTTTTTTTTTCATGGGGAATTACGTTCTTTCCATTTGTACCACAATTACTGCAATAATTGGCATAACCGCCGGAGGAAGGGATTTTCTGTTCAAAAATAAATTGAAAATGTGAAATAACAATGTTTCGTTGTCATGCTGCCTCAAACCATAATAGTACATTCACCACGTTTAACGATATTCACAAAATTTTCTAGTTATATCTTCGAATTTCTTTTCCTCGAATTTTTTGGCTGCCTATTCATCCCGAAAATGTTTAGAAAAATCATATCAAACCGTATCACAGCCATCTTACAATAGTAGGATGCTCCAGAAATATTACACGAACCTCACCCTTGTAAGGTCTATACTTAATATTGACTCTCACTGTATATAATAATATTCATCGTAGTACACCTGGTGTAAATTCTATTTCGTTTCTCGATTCACCGTTTCACGAAGCAGAGATACGATTCGTCCCCGGACGTTTTACCCGCGGAATCGTTCCTCACCCATCCCGCAATCCATTGTTTCCTGCGGGCCTCACTCTAATCAATATCGTTGCACGCTCGGAGATCGCAGGAAAATTCCGGAATAATAATGCTCGGACCGCAAAAACGATTCGGAGTGTTCGGTGATGATGGTGGAACAACGAAGGTGTTTCCCCGAAAACTTTCAACGGTTATCGCGAACCGATAAAAGCTCGCGGGGGCGAGAATGGAACGCGACAGTAGAGAAAGAGAAAAAAAGGAGAATGAAGAATTATTTCGCGGGGAATTTCGGCGGCGAGACAACGCGGCCGCCCTGCGCAATATGGCGGGCGGAACACAAAGATCCCGGGCAGAGCTTTAAGTCCATTGTTCCGGTCGGTGGCACTACGAACGACCTCGATTCAGTTGCCACCGCCGCGTAAAATGCACGAGAGATGCGGCGAGCACCCGCCTTGAGGCTTCGTTATCTGCTACTGCCAATATGTCACGATACGTTAAATATTTCGCAGATTTTGCGGGGTCGCGCGCTCGCGGAAGAAACGAGACGCTTTGCAACAAGTGTCTCGGGGAATTGCTCGCCTAAAGTCGCCTACCCAATTTTAAATTGTTCGCAATTGAAGAGAAATTTGATATTTTTGTATCTAATTAGTGTCAGGTGAAAAAGAAATTATTGGGTTTTTAATCATTTATTATGTTTACGATAAGGTTGTGGACAAATTTCGTTTCAGAATATTTGTTCGGTGTCTTGTTTAGTGTGAATGATGGAAAGAGACAAGCAAATATTAATTAATGTAGCGAGAGTATTTGAGGTCTTTCGAAACAGGTTCAGAGGTTAGTAAGGAAGTGAATTGATTATTGGTATACTTAGTAATTCAAGTTTTAGTCAACTCATTCGTGTTGTTTCTCAAATAGATTTACACGTGGAAGGGGGCATATCTAAATTTTGATGAAAATTGGACATGTCACATTTTGACAGCTGACCACTGATATGTCATGCGCACGTAGGGAAAATTAATTACATGTCAAATTGCAAATTAATTTCAAGTACGTTATCTTTAAAGTATTACTAGATTTATTGTATGAACATTGTTATTACTGAATCGTAGATGTTTTAATCACTGGTAAAATATTTTTGTCTTAACAATCTCAGATGGTCTATTAATTAATTATACTTATTTAATTTATGCAAAATGTGAGAGATATTTTCATCACACACATATTTAACATTTACGAAAAATATAAAATTATGGATAGATTTTAATTAGGATTCAGAATATTTCAAAATAAAAAATGTAAATAAGGAACTTCACAATACAGAATTTTCACAGGAACTTTTAAATTTAAAATTGAGCTTGGAAATCTGAATTATCATTTTCAATTAAGGACAATGATAGTTATTTTGAACTTCGCTTTGCATTTTTTGGTTAGAACTTAGGACAAACAGAATTGTAACTCAGTACAATACAGTGAAGTCGTGACTGTCGACGTGTTCTCCTTCGCTACACGACACTCGCAAAAGTCACACTGACATGCAAACTTCAGCGTGACCTTATTTGCTCGCCACCACGTTAAACTTCGAACCGTTTACTAACATCGACCATTACGTTTCATTATACTATAACGTCAAGTACTAAATTACAATAAATATTGTGCTGTCGAAACAAAATTCTGAAGTAAAAAGTTCAAGAGCCAAAATTGCTCTACTTATTGTACGAGTGGTTATTTAAATAACAATACAGTACATGTATAGTCACTAATATTACCATTCACATATTTTGAAAACAACTAAATATAAATTTTTTTATGCGATTCGTTTCTTACGGAATTTAATTTTTGCAATTTAAATAAACATTCAAGTATTTACTCCGTCTTGTACAAAATGCGACAAAACTTCAAATACATTGACTTTTTGAGTAATGCAAAAATCAAAACTTCAATTTATCTGTATTTTGTATTTGGATATACATTAGAGTTTCCACATACAAATGTACAAGAAAATGGATTAATATTTTACCTGAAAAATGTACAAAAAGTGCTACACTTTCAAATATGTATTATGTAAACAAATGAATTTTCTGGAATTTAATTATGTAGACGGATTCCTTATTAAAAAACACACATTATTGCTATTTAACGAATTTTTCTATGTCCAGTAGTTTTCGTGATACTCGGAAAAATATATTTCAAATCCATCAAAACTTTTGCACTGACCAAATACAATTAATATTATAATATCTTTGTTGTGAGTAGGAGTGTAATCGCGTTTTCATCCATTGAACGTCGTTGATCACGAAATAAGGGCGGATTTCCTTCTCAACCGAGAAATCTAGATTTTCTTCAGAACCACTTGAATCTTTTTAAATTTATGTTTCTCATACGTAACAGAAAAGTTTCTGCCATTTTTTGTATTTATTGTTGATTACGTGCGGCTGTTGATAAGTACACGAAAGTGAGTAGAATACAAAGTTGTATTCCTTAAATGAATAAGTTATTGTACGGAAACAATTTGGAGGAAAATCATAAAAGGACGAACGCATACAGGGTGGACCGCGAAACGTGAATGAAAAATATTTTACTCAGATAAATATATTTTTCTTCAAAAAGAGCATTTTGTTACTCATGGTTACTATTTAAAATATTTAAATTTTGAAATGAGTACCTACATTTGTGTTTCAAAGTTTTACTAGTATACTAAATATACTACTTATTACTAGCATACGCCATATTAATATTGAAGTACTAATATAAGAACTTTATATTGAAGTAAGTTCGTGATTTCTTACTATATTCACTATATTACACGAAATATTCCTCCGAGGTGTAGTGAATGTAAACTTGTTTCAACTATGGTGGTGCAAAGTTAGGAAATATTAATTCCTCTCGTCGTTAATTTGCTTACTATTGCATTAAGCAGGAGGTGTTACACTGTTGCTCCGAATTAGCAACAGTGACGACTGGTTGTGCAACAAGTTGATGCACCATGAAACGGTGGAACTTGTTAATTGATGTAATATTATATACTACCGTTAACTCTCCAATTTAGTGTCTGTATTCAGCTAACTCGCGTAATGGAGGAGCATTTTTGGATCTTTAATCGAATGATCTACATGATGACCCTTTGATAGGAGATTCTAACTAATGCTTCTACGTTTAGAATTTGTTGGACTGCACGTGAACTAATGCTTGTATTAATACTAATATTCATTTAAAGGTTATTCGATCTTTCTTTTAACGCGAGATTTTTATTTAATATCGAAAAAGAAATGATTATTTGAATGAACTACTATGTATACTATGCTCATCATTTTCTAATAATATTCATCATTCTTGTAATGCACAAGAACGGTAGACATATTAAATCTAAATTATTTTGTTGTCTCACTGAAAAAGTGCTGAATAATTATTAGCTCGTTGTACAATATGTAGACACGCAACACTTCTCTCTTCAGGAATCTAGTAATCATAATTTGTATTCGATTCAATTTAATACCAATTAAAGATCTCTTTCTCAAGATAAGTTGTAATTAGACTGTATATGTTTATGCAAATATAGAGGTTTACGGATTAATTTACAGAAACTGGAATTAAATAGAAATATCTATACTCTAAATGTTTTTTTTAGGTTACAAGTGAAATGAAAACCTTATCGGGTCTCATTAAACTTTTTACTATACTGAATTGTCGACACCCGAGTACGCTATAAAAGCCTAAAATCTGCAGTCTGGTTATAATCGTTCGAATCTTGCAGTTCGAAAACTGTATCTATTACGAAACAACCTAATAATTGGTACAGCTAATGCATTTTATGGGAGAGGTTGATGAACAGTCTCGTGTGTCAGCCTCTCTGCGTGAATTATATATCAGATTGCTTCCTCGAAATTCAATGTTTCTGGCAAAGTAAACTGCAGAAAGTGAAACAGCTTGGCACGCGATTAAAATTTTACGTCCACTTTCGAGCTTGACGAACGCCCGCGCGAAAAGACGTAGGTAAAAGGAGTAACCAGGACATTGTGCTCCCCCCGTCCACATGACGCACTCGGTTTTTAATTCTAATAACAGGGAGAAAAGTTAATATCTGTTTTTACGATATTCCATTATTCTAAAGCACAGTGCACCCGCCACGTGTTTCAAGTCCGACCGAGCAAGAAACGTACGAGTGAACCAATGAAAAAATGACTCTGTTTCAACATTACCGAGCACACTTTGTTTATTGTACCATGCTTGAAAATTTAAATTACATCGTCCAATGGAGCTCATGATGGTACACAGCTTTTAGTCTTCTCCGAGTGGCTCCTTGGTTTTTTTTTCTTAATTGAATGTTTCAGGTCACATGCACCTTCTTAGGTTATTATTAACCACAGTTTATTTGTTCGTTTTGGGTAATCTATAAAATTCATTATTATCCAGCGAAGACTGTACCGCGATATAACATTTAAAGACATCGTTTGTTTTTTGAGTACATTTTTAAACTGTCCGGGACTTCGAGATCACGGCTGAGAATTTGAAATTTAAAACAGCGTAAGCTTCCCATGAAAAAATCAAAACAGCAGCGACGCATGTATATTCATTAGAAATCGACTTCCTTTCTATCAGTGTTTTCTTGAAAATTCGTGCTATAAATTATTTAAGAATGAATATTGATGAGAGGAAAATTGAATTGTGAACGGATACTTGTTTTTTTTGGAGAAGATGAAAATCAGAATAGAGCAATTTTGTAAAGAAAGTTAGTAATTTATTTTATTTTTATGTAAAATCATGGTTTTTAATGTATCTCAAACAACTTCTAGAATTACTTTAAAAAATCAGAAAATAATTATTAGTTGTAAATTCATTCACATGTAAATTAAATTATTTCAGAAGTTAAATGACTTTTCCACCTAAAGTCATTCTTATTCCAGGTTTACGTTTGTTTACATTTTTTTTTTACATTTATTTAATAATTGTAATACATTTGGTAGCCAAGTGAATAAAACCGAATTGTGACAAGTAAACAAGTGACACCAGAGACATGGATATCGATATAATATTCATATCTCAGTTCTATTTCTTCTCGTCTGTTTGCGCATACAATATTTTATTCGTGGAAATATCGAGTTCCAGAACTGTACGTGAGGTGTATACAAAACGATGTAAGAACGTTAACGAACTCAGGCGAAGAAGAACTTCAGCCGAATTATTTAGACGTTACAAAAGGCTAATCTACAAGTTATTTTTAGAAACCCGATAATTATTTTAAATTTAAAGATATCCTTTCGTTGTTTCGCTTAATAGAACTGGTTTATGTACTGTATCGAGGATTGTGTCTACGTAAACAGAATTTCCCAAAGGCTTGCAACGCCGCCCGCGTACATCAGGAAAATAAAATCTCACCGATCGGAGGGTATCGGATGAATCGACTGCGTGGCATACTTTCCTACGTACAGTAACGCTCATAAATATTTGCCTATCCGTGTTACGAGGTCCATTCTCAAAATAAAAGGAAAATAAATTTTAAATTAATGCGAACAATACCTTTGTACACTAGTGGTCAAAAGTATGGGACCAGGTCTGATAACATTGTTCCACAAATTTTGCTCGTCTGTTGACGAGTTGAGCAACATACAATACTATGACCTTGGACTTAGATGTCACACAGATGAACACTTCATAGCCTTACAGATGGATATAGATTACAAAACGATCAATTGCTTCTATCTCTCCCCCTTGAACAATAAAACCTTTCGCTTCGACATATTCTTCTATCGTTAACCTCCATAGGGATATGTATTTATGTATTTTACTTCTCGTGACTAACCCTGTATTGTGAAACCTTGAAGAAACTCAGACGTGCCATTTAGAACAAAAGACTGGAACACAAAGCATTCGGTGAAATACTGTCATCTGGGATTGTACTTTTTGCACGATAACGCATATTCTCACACGGGGCACGTTCGACTGTTCAGCTTCGCAAGAAGTTTGGATGAAAAGTGTTCGATCATCCACCACACAGACCTGACCTCGTGCCGAATGACTACCATTTGTTCATTTACTTGAAGCAGTCCAATCTCAGCGTCTTCAAAATGGCGACGGACTCATAACACTGTTCAAAAGGTCCCAAAATGATCGAACTGAACTTAATTTTTGTTGTTAATTAAAGGTTGCTGAACACAATGCTGGTTTTTAGTTGTTCCTCTATACGTCACGAAGTCTAGTTTCTTCGACATAAAGATAGCACTGTTCAGTTTGGTACAATTTTTCTGACATTAATTCTATCGTATTTAAAAAATAATAATAAAAATGATGCATTTAAGTAAAATATAAACATAGAATGTAAATGTAGGAACCATACGTTCTATACAGTTTCATATTTATAATTGAATTGAATAAAATCCTTACGTATAGGGTCAAAAGTGAGATTACCATTATATTCAAAAATTTCGTAGTTTCATTTTACTGAAATATATGCCAAATTCTAGTGAATTAGTTTCCTTTCACAATCCGGGCCATGAAATAATCAAATATCACGAAAATGTATTGAAAATTCCCGATGCAAAATGTGCAACAGTAAATCTTTCCTCAATGAGGGGAGCAAATACTCATGGGCGTGAGTGTATATGGAACAAATAGAGTGCCGTGCATAGTGAAAGGATGCAGGTGAAAAGAAAACCGTGGGTCGCGTACGAAAGGACCGCCAGACGATGAAAACGCTAATGCGAGTGCCTTGTAGCGTCAATCAGACGATTGTATCGCGTGCGCGCTAGGTAAGTGAAAACTGGTTCGCGGATATCGAGACTTTTTTTTTTTGCAATATTCTGATCGTTATGCGAGTACAGATTCGTATGCACGTCATAGGATAAAATGTGCATGTATATGTATATGTATATGTTTACAGAATACATGATTTAGGCTGCAGGTGTTTGGCAAATATAGATTTCTATGTATTCTTATTTACAGAACCAAACTTCCGTTTGGTTTATTAAGAATATTGAATGAAATAAAATTTGTTATTGATTGTACCAATAAGTAATCCAGTGTATTTTGCTAAATTCAATATATACTTATTTTTGAGAAAATCAAGACTGTACACAATTTCAGTGATATCTATCCTCGTTCTTCAAGGTTCGCTGCTATTTTAAAAGAAGAAAGGGTAATGTAATTGAGTGTGATAAGGGTGAAGTAAATTGTAGCAAGACGTTTTAAATTTAAACTGTATTAGTAGTTTATTGAAAAGAAATTGTGGATGATACTTATTGGTACACCTAATAGAATTATGTTGTATACTTCGAACCAGTTGTATAACCCGAATGGAGGTGTTTCTTCATGCAAAAATAAGTCGAAAATGTAGAATAAATTTTGTTCCTATGATCCTTCGTTCCCGAGATAATCAATAGAGTGCAGAAGTTTATGCATAATTTTTATGAAGTAATTTATTGAAGACGAAGTCAAATAGAGTCATATTTGTCTTATTAAGGATTCTATCAAGTTCCAAACAGGATAGAAACTTCATTGGAATTTCCTGAACAATAATAAAATCCGCAGTCTATAGTGATTAATTTTGAAAATTTCTCTGACACGTATAGTAATGTGCAGATATCTTGGACCACCTAACACGATTCATATTTGAGACATATTTATTATAATTCTTCTTCTACTCTATTTATTAATCCTGTACATAACGCACGGTACAGTTGTTGTGTTGGACGATTTCTGTATTTAATTAAACTCATATTGCACATGGTACGGTACTCATCAGTATTATCATTGAAACGATCGTATTGTCTGCTCAGTTTCATCGCACAGAAAATATGAAGACATATATGAAACCATTAAAAAGTGATACAATGCTGGATGTGACATAGAATCGTTTTATTCCCTTTTCTCCTCATTTGACAGTGTATGGCGACAGCGTGCATTCTTTTTCACTCTCGATTCTAGTTCTTCTTTTTAATTAAGGATTTACTCGTTAATTCTTTGTCTCGCGTGATTTAACTGCGGTTAATTCGGAATTACTTAAAATGTAAAATCTCAAAGTTAATAATTTTACGAATCTTAAAGAGTAGAATTCAGAATTCGTTGATGAAAAGTGTCCAATTTATATTTCTCTAATTACAATTTAAGTTTGGTTCAATTTATATTCAAGGGTAACGATTTTAGGGTTGTTTAAATAATATCAATTTAAACGAAAAGTAGAATTGAAACTGAAACTCTGGAAATATGAAGCTTCTTGCATGAGAAAATCGAATATGGAGCTTCGTGTATGAAAAAATCGAATATGCAGATTCATCACACACGCATGCTTTCGAGTATGGCTGACTAATGTGTCTGACCATTACGCATCATTTCTACTTATATTAAACTCGTCGAACCACAGTATCGTTTATTTTCCATCACTCCGGCTAGATTCAATTTATATTGAATTAATATATTGAATAATATATTTTAAAATATTTATTTATATTAATACACATTATTTGTATTAATATACATTCTTTGTATTAATATTTGTATTTCTTTTTTTTCATGGCCGTTCAATTTGTGAACACATCTAGATATGAAATACATATCAAACGTTCGCTGCGTTTCGTGTACATTTACTAAACGCTTCACAATTTTGATAAAATATTCAATTCGTTTGATACGATTCTGTTAGTACTTGTATTTTCAAATTGGTGTCGCAAACAGTTTTGCACGACGAATGCCAATAAAAACGATTTAAAGAGAGAACTCCACTGAAAAATGGAGCGAATCATTTTTTTGTTTACAGGAAGTATGTACGCACGTTGAAGGAAAAAAAAATGTCAAAGCTGTGTGTACGTTTAGTTGGTTCGTTCGCAGAGATGATTGCCGTGACTCTGAATCATATATTTACATTGGATATGAGTACAATTTTAATATAATCGTGATAAATATGAATTGACAAAAGTATTGTAACAGTATTTAGATTGAAAAATTTTCTCCATAAAATCAAATAACTTTATGAAAGTTTAAGAAACAATTTTTCGGATTTTCAATACTTTGGATGGACATACTGTATATAACTCGAAGTAAAATTAATGTTTTATTTTTTGTCTTCATATGTGTAAGTATTGTACAAAAATATGTTCAATTAATGATTTCCACGAGTAAACAAGTGATTTCTTTCGACTTTTTTTTAAAGAAAAGCGCGCGTTAAGGGGTTAAGGTCCCCCAACATTCGGATCTCCATTTCGCAATCATTTCTCCGCTCGCTGGCTAAATAGTAAAATTACAAACTCGAAAGCCTCTTATTCCTGCGAACGGTCGCGAAGGAACGAAAGTGCAAATTAAATTGCTCCCCAGCAGATAATAAAAAATACAGCGCCGACACGGGGATACGATTTCGTCGTACCGTTTGATTATACCGATGCTTTTCTGCTATGGAATCGTATCCTTTGGAGGTATTTCCCGTCGTTAATAAAATAGTTCCTTTTCGCGTCCCACGGATTCTTTTCTCTCAAACGATATCTCATAAACTGTTCGCCGGGGATACACAAGACGTCTCTCATAGGAACTGGGATTCCATAAAACGCCAAATAAATCACTACCGGCCGTTGATGCTTCGTGCAGAAACAAACGAAACGGTTCCAAGAAATTCCATTCGCGGATCGGAATGTATTGACGCCTTGTATTCGATAGAAAATACTCAGCTATATTAATGGGTGCGTTAAACAGTAGTATACAGGGTGATTCTGCTAAAAAATATTTCAAACAAAAGTTGTATGGTATCGAAAGAGCTATACGATGTAATAATTAGTTTGTTGCTATTTCTTTTTTTTACCGAGATATGAAGGTCACATTAAGTTTTTTCATCGTAATGGGTAACAATTGACTTTCCATAAGAAAAGAGAGTTGGGCTCTGAGTAAAAAAATATTGGGTGACTGGGTCAAAAAATTAATAATTAGCTAGATATTATTCTTTAAACGATTGTGGTCACCGTGATCTTAGTCAGCGCATCCATGGCAATCCCAAGATTTCATTTTCTCTACCTACGGAAAAATGACTTATCCTGAGAATTTTTCCGACTTTTGATAAAGGTAGTGATTTATGGAAGATCTCAGAAGGCTTCAAAACAGAGCCTTCGCTGCTCAAGTCTAGCCAAGAAACTTCATCACCAAATGTAGCATTACTTATTTCTTAATAATATACGTATTAGTTTTAAATATTGTATCAAGTGACAAATAATTTGTTTCCTTCCATTAATATGTACACTATTATACGAGTTTTCATAAAACCTCCATAGGGTTAGAAGCATTTTATAAAATGAAAACTGAATAATTTATATGTTGATAAAATCAACATTTTTTATTGCTTTATCTTATCCAGATAACACTGATTGACCCTTCCCAATGTATATCGAGCTTTTACACAAGGTACATAAACCGATTAACAACGCAAACAATCGACACTCTCGTTCACCAAAGTCGATATCCTGTTCCCAGAAACATTTCTCGTTTCGTGGAAAAATGTTAACCCTCGTTGATGATATGAAAGAAGCGTCGCAGAAATACTAATTTCCCCTATTTATTCATATTTCGCATGGAAGAAATTACTACAAGCACTTTAAAATGTACACTTTCGACTACAATGACGTACGTTTAAAAAAGTTTTCAATTTTTTTAAAAATAAATTCCGACAGTACATGTCTTTTTTCGAGCTCGCAGGTAGGCATAACCCCTTAAACGAAGCGGAATCATCGTCAGCCTACACGAACGAAGCCGGAAGCTTCATTTGATTCGTGATGTACGCGTTTATCGGTCACCAGCCCGGCCTGGCAACCGATGAATAAGGTGCATGTGCACCGCTCCTTCGTTCGTCTAAGAAGCTCACTGAATTATGGTTCATGATTCGTAGCGTTTATCCCGCGGTCGACGATGTCTTGTTCGCGCTTACGGCATCGTGAAACGTCGAAGGACACCGCGGCGTGAACCTGCGCTCCCCTGAAATCTCTTTCAAGCGGTAGCTCGGCGACAACTGGAAGAGATTTACGTGCAAACGATGGTTAACGAATTTAGCTGTTTTTAACATCTTGGGAAATTTGTCGGTCACTTTGTCGTTCCCAGTGCCGTGTAATTGAATCGGGGTCTATTCTTTAGGGTCAAGGGTCACTGTAGATCTTCGCGTTCCTCGTGATCTCTTGGTCTATTCTTTCGTAGATCTTCGTATTTTTACATGAATAAGTTGTCTATCACTTCATGAATATACTCAGTTTTAATGGAAACACGGTTATGATTGCATATCGAGTGATTTATTAATTTAAATTCGTATCAGGCGACGTCTTGTATATGAGTAATTTCACCGCGACCTTGTCAATTCAGTTGATTGATTCTTCTTGCCAGAAGTAGTTCGATAGACGAACGAGATAACCTCGTTCAATATTTTCTAGAGAAAGTATATGCACAAAGCAATCGAGTGTAAAGATACTTTAAAGAAAAAGTAGGGTTAGAAGTAAATGTGTATAATTATTACTACATATAATATTATAGAATACATATTCGGTTTTTTGTTTGTTTCATTTCTTCATAATTATTAACGAATAATAATAAACAGAATGAAAAGTTGCAATTTTTAGTCGCACTTGTCGCCAAGTATATTATCTAACTGTCGCGATCTACAGGAGTTTTATCCTGGTGGTGGGGTACGAATACCACCTTATTGAATTATCTCGCTCGATTACGTTCCGCCTTCGCTCCATCAGCCGATACACTTTCAATTTGGAGTTTGCAATTTAACTTTTCGGAAACTTACGAAGTCACCGCGAAAGAAACTGATCGGTGCGCGAGCAGTTTAATTACTCGTGCAATCAGACAAGAGGAAGAACCGTGAATTCCCTTGGTTCCATTGAACTGGGAATGGCGTGAAATTTTACATGTATTATTACTAGACTGCGGTTGTTTATGCAAATTCAGAACTTTATAGACCTATTTGTAAAATACCATATAAGTGTGTAAATATTATTAAACGTTACTACAGTCCTTATTATACTGCGTTTTGCGAGTAGAGAATTGCTGTAAATGCATTTGTTATTGCTAATAATAATTAGACAGTGGATGTTTATGTATTTTTATGGTGTATAAAATTATCCAAAATTGTCCACGACTGTCTAGAAATTAGTATAGCAAAGAATTTAATGAAATTATTATTTCATCTGGAACTTGATAGAATCCTGTGTAGAATAAAATAATTTTTGTTTGACTCTAGCTTCTGTAAATTAGATGACCGTAACTATAACTACTCTAAAATGAAGAAATTTCTTCGATTTTACACTTTCTAAATAATGTTCGAAACCTAATGACAGACGAAACATGTCGAAATCATTTAGGCAGTTAATCGAAGGAATCTATTTCTCTGTAATTCTCATTTCTATGAAAATGATCAAGAAAAATCTGTAATTCATAGAGAAAACCATTAGCCATAAATCATCCACGTAATCTCGTACAACGACACGAAACACAATTTAACTTTATTCGAAGTTTCTGAAATTACATTAACCACTCTTTATAAACTTGTTCTGTCAAGGAGACAAGATACTTCGCTTCAATTTTCTAATTTCCTCGTGCTCTCCTCCGTTTCCACGGCCGATATTAGTATTATTACTTCGAGAGTGCTGGCCTTAGAAAATATTAAAAAGTGGAAGTTCCATCTACGTAGTTAATGAAGCACATCTGTGCGCTCGGTTTTATTACTCTCTCTACCTATATTTTTCACTGCGCGCTTCAATCAAGCCCACGTACAAGAAACTCATGGATATTGACATATTATCGAACACGACGAAGATTCATCCGTCTATATTAATAACTAGGCAGCGGATTTTGTGCATTTATAACCTATCGGACTCAGTGAGATATAACAAAAGACAAAACGTTCATTAGACTTAACTAAATCTCTATTTTATTAAATTGTTAATGTAATTGTAAGTGTATAAAAGTTAGTGTAATTTGAATGTGGGTGAAAGAAGGTAAGTCAAAGAAAAATGGGAAATATAGGAAAGTGGAAAAATGGGAAAATTTGTAAAATAGGACATTGTGGGTAAATTGAAAAAGTTGGAAAGAGAAAACATGACAACAGGGAAGTAAAGAAATAGAAAACGGGAAAGTGATAAAAAATAGAAAATGAAATGAAATAAAAAATAGAAGAACGAATAAAAGAAATGAACTGATTAGGTATAAAAATACGAACTAAGTTTAGAAAATAAAGAATATATTCTTTGAAACAATTCTAAAAAGACTATTTATGTACTTACACGTTTTTAATGCGTATGCTATGAAAATATTATCACTATATACGGAAAATAGGTAAAAATAATTTTAAATAGTAGTACCACGAATTGCTATAGTTAGATTTTTTAAGGAAGGAACAGTACAATGTAAAATATTTGTGGCCAGTAGGTATTGCGAGAAACATACTTGAATGAACTTTGACGTTAAGATTCTCGTTGAGACAAGAAGTACCGCATAAACGGAAAGCCAGCAATCTACCCCTCAAAACATACCTTCAAACGTAACTCAAACAAAGAGCCTCATCAAAGGAGCTATTTTTGAAGACCAGTGACCAGTTGCCTTAGTCATTCGTATAACCTCTCTGGAAGTACTTCTACCTAGGAGAAATATTTAAAATTTCGAATACTTAACAGCATTTTTATCTTCGCCAGGTGACCGTGCACGAAAGAAAAGTTTATTCAAACTTATATTTTTAGCTTTCAATTATTTCACTACTTTTTTGGTAATTTCGTACTTTTCTTACACCACTTTTTCCCCTAGCTGATGCTGAGTTTGCTCGTGAGGGTACCTACCGGTTTCTCTAGATTTATAAACAAAATATTATTTTTAAATTCGATGATACTCTAAAAATTAATTTTAGTCATACTCTTAAATTTAATCATACGTCTAGCATCTCTTTTTATATTTTTCATTAGAAGGCAATGCTAGGATTGACAACATCGAATAATTATTCTGGCTATCAGATAAGGACGAAATTGGGATGCAAGAGAGACGGTTGATTGACGTTCTTCGCCAATCAGGTTTACACCAAACGTAACGCACGAACATCCTGCCATGCTGATAATTATGCTAATCTCCATAATGGAGATAAAGCAGTCAACGCCATTAGCTGCGATTCACGGGGCCGCAATACATATAGGCGAATTAAGTGACGCTTCTGTGGGAGTAAAGGTTAGAAAGCAAAAAATTTCTACAAAATTTATAAACGGGGAATTTTAAATTAAATTGTCTAGAAAACTTTGTGATTTAGAGAATTATAAGAGAAACGTAACAGACTGATGCGGTCAACCATATTCTGCACAGAATTAGGGGACAGTTTCTCTCGTTACACCGAAACATTCTCAGGTCGGTAATTGTCTCCACATTCGAAATTAATTATCGACGCCGTTATATAGCATGTCCCCGGTCTCATTCGCGCGAAAACAACTTCCTAAGCTTCTGTTTAGAATTGAAATCCCAGGCGGGGATTTCTAAGCAATTGCGACTAAGCCCCACTCCTCCTGTGTCCATCTCACCGCATTGTACATTGTTGTACAAACGAGCCGCAACACTCGCAACAACCCTTCGGTCCCTGCTACCTAATGATCGATCGAGGTATCTTGGCGAGGTTCAACCGTTAAATTAGTCGGGAACCTACAAAGGCTAACTGCCTTGTCCTTTGTACCTTCACTGAGCCGGCCCGTGCCTCTGACAGAATGCGGGGGAGGGGGGGGGGCGGACGTTTTCTTAGCCGTCGTTCGGAAGTTTCAGAATAAAAAAGAAAAAAGATAAAAAAGACAAACGAAAAAGGGGACGTTCGAGCTACCCCTATTCCTTTACCGGGGTCGCCCGTAGCTGGCTCTCGCATCGAAATTATTCATACAGTAAATCCTGGATTATCGGTGTTATAAGGTCAATGTCCCTATTTCTAATCTATTTCTAATTTAAATTATTTAATGTAAAAAGTTAAATAATAAATTAGTTATACAATAAATTATTGAAATTGATTCTGTATTTCCATACAGAATGCTACAGCCCGCTGTTCAGTAGATGGCAGCATTTTAATTGAAATAAATTTAATAAGTGTGTCCGTTGTAAAGAAACGTGATTTGGGCGGTTCCGTTGCGATCGTGAGTTACTTATGCAGGCTGCGTTTTTACTAAAAAAAACGTATTGGTTTCGGCGCTTCTATTTTCGTTGTGCAGAAATAGGGACAACTTTTCGGAAAATTCACGTATAAAGTGTGACAGCGCGTGTGATTCTTCCTCGAGAATAATGGTCGCTGAAACGGCAATGAACGTTCGTGAATTTTTGACGGGATAGAAAGAGGAACACT
Source organism: Dufourea novaeangliae (assembly GCF_001272555.1). Lineage (NCBI taxonomy): Eukaryota > Metazoa > Arthropoda > Insecta > Hymenoptera > Halictidae > Dufourea > Dufourea novaeangliae. Next base: position 542,600 of record NW_015374062.1, on the reverse strand, counting down.
ATTTCGTAACGTGATTCTGTATGTTTTTAGCGAGCGGAAGAGAACCTTTCAGCGCTGTGCATATATGGTACTGGAAATATTTATTACATCACTCAAATTTACGCAATACACACAATTTTCATAGCAATACGGTTGATAAAATGAATCGTATCCAACATATTTTGACCGAAATATTAACCTACACATATTTGCAATAAATATCCGTTTTAATTAATAATCCAAGCACTACTGATAAGAAAGTTATAAGTGATAACGTGTTTAGTATTCAAGTATTACAATAAGCATTGTTACTAACTTTGTTTTTATAAAAAAAGCATTCGTATTACCATTCAGCATTTAATTAAGCATTTGTCGGTATATTTTTTGTCACTGCAATTAGTGAAACACACTCCTAAAGTTTGACCCCTTATTTTAGGAACACCCTGTATGCGTTCGATGCTAATACAGTGAAAAGTTGATGAGCTCAGAGTGCATTTTTCTTTGTAATAAGTAAACAGTGTGCATGCACGACATCGGAAAACTTGGTGCTTAAAGGGTTAATAGTTAATTTTCATTGAAGTGAAGTAGCAGTTAACGTGAATAAGGACAGGAATGTAATTCTCATAGTAATTCAATTATAATGGCAGTTATAAAGAAGTTTAAATGGGGGGATTTACTGGCAGAACCAAGCATAATTTAATCAAAAAGTTGATGTAGTTAATAATTTTTCACAAAGCAATTAAAAATTTGGAATTCTTTGTTGTTTTACCAAATACTCCTTTTGGGATGACGCAAAAATTCCAAATCTTTTCAACATGATAAGTTACAAGTAAATAACATTCCTTAATTTCTTTTAAATTTGTAATTTTCACGAATTTAAGAAATAAAATTTGATTTATTCTACCCCAGTTATATACATACGGTTTTTGCCATGGATTAAATGAAATTCCCAAATCCGCAAACACAGACTGTCATAAACAGACCGCGGAGCTTTATGCATTTAGAGCTTATAAAAATCTTCAAATGCAATAAAATAAAAGGACCAATAAATTTTAATGTAATTCCAGGTTATGTTTCATATACTGGAATTATTAGTACAGGAAATAAAATGCTATATCGCTGCTTTGCTTCGATAGTGGCACAATTAAAAGAAATGATTTTTTGCTTTATTGCATAAATAAACTTTTTAGGTATAGTATTTTTCTACTTAATCTAAATATTTGCAAAAGCAAAGTAAATTTAAATAAACACTGCGATCATTATTCAAATATTAGTCGATTAGAATTTTGGAAATGGTTCACTAGTAAAATTTCCATTTTTAAAGTTATGCCACAATAAAAATAAAGTAGTGGTATAATCTTAATATCCCTGGGTTTATCTATCGAAATACAGAATTTATACATAAACATCCGCCAGTCTAGTCATAAATTAACAGTATTGCGCAAATTAAAAGGATCTCCGAAATTACGAGAAAAAGACCGAAACACAGAAAACTAAATCACAGCCACTGTGTTCACTGTTTTTGCTCCATTCTGTGATTTTACCACGGGTTTTCAGTTTCGAATGAGTATTGATTGGTACGACCGTTTTTGTTTCGAGGACGCTCCTCGAAAACACCGAGCGACAGACAAAATATTCCATGGAATCATGTTGCGATCATTGGAAACGTTTAAAAGTGTTCCACCGGTGACGCTACAAGCATCACAATATAAACGTTCTCGCCCGTGTCCATTTTCGGGAGAACCGAATAACGCCGTGCGTGCTCGCGATAGTTTCTGCTCTGTTAAAAAATATCGATTTGGCCACTGATAGCGACAAAACGGTACGTAGAGCGTGACATGCGACATTATAAGAATGTTTAACATTAATCTTTCCAGGTTTATTGTAACCATATACTGTGTGGGGTGAAAAAGTATCAGGTCACGAGCTTGCCTTGTAATTCATTTTACCAAAAATTTATAGGTGCGATGTTGTTAAACATTTATTGATTTAATATGAAATATATTAACCATACATTATATATAATTAATACTTGTACCTTCAACACTTATTATACAAGGTATTCAGCTACTGCTGTCAGAAATATTAAGGGATGATTCTACATGTCAAAGTGACACGAAAGTCAAGAATGACGAAATTGTATTGGAGACTTCGTTTTCAAGTTATTAATAATCAAATAATTGGGCGAAACACGCCTGAAACCAGACAATCAGCGTATGACCGCTAAGGTAGGGCACAACACCCACGGTGTGTGTACTTACGTCTCCTGAGAAAAAAATATAGCCTTACTTTTCAGCCAAAAATGTGGTGTGTAGCTTTCTTTTGGTACGATCCCAATATCTGAAAATCAAACGCGACCGTTGGCGACTTTGCCGAAAAACAGGTATCTAGTACCATATCCACTCATATTTTATTACTTCTCCGTCCTTTGCGTGGAGCTCGAGTAACCTTTCCTTAGTTCGGTGACATTCGTTACGAGGACCACACCTAGTCAGCGCGAAATAGCCCTTGAATCTTGATCAAGTAGTTAATTTAATTTATTTATAATAATAGACTTTGGTTTCGTTTAAGTTAATTTATTTAGTGTTTATTATGCGTGTGTGCTGTGTTCTACCTTGTGAATTTGTACGTACAACCACGTTTAATATTGTGTAACGATTCGTGTGCATTTTTTTTTTGTGCAAGTGTCGCAAGATGATAGTTGAGGTTCGAGTGCAGGCGTTACACATCACTTTTTTGGCTATGAGGTAAATGTGTATTTTTTTTAACACTAGGTTTACGGACATTTCTTATACTCCTATCTCTACTTTATGATATAAAATAAAATAACACCACAACACCAGCTTTAATGTGGCAACTATTACATTTGCATACATCTAATATACATATATAATGCAATATTTAAATGTCATTTACTTCTATTTTATCAGAGTTGAAAGATTTGAAACTCACTATCATCATTAGCAGAATAAGAACAATACATCTGTGTATTGCTGATACTTATTATGTTCGTTTGACCGTTAATTAACCTTATATTCGATCGTTTAAAAGTCTTCAATTCGAGCAGAGTAGCAATATAAATAGAAATTGGATAATTAAAGTGATCAATCAAGTGCTTGCTTAAATATCACTGATTATCTAATCAACGATGATCACTGCAGGCATAATGTGCAATAAAAATGTATGAATCGGATTATGCCATCACTCGATTACTTTTAATCTAATATTAAATGGACTTTAGAGCTTATTGCCTATTCAGTATTCGTGATCGCCTGACATAGGGCTTAGATAGATTGGATTACAATTGTGTAGCATCTAACGAAGTTAACGTCACAGTTTAACCTCTGATGTAACAATCGGTTGTACTTAAATTTATTAAATAATATTGTGGAAAACAATTTAATTTTCCATTTCTTTTTTCAGTCGAATAGATAGATATATTTTTTAATTTTAGTCTGCATATAATTTCTACTATTGCTATTGCTATTGTTAATCTTTTTAGTTAATTAATTTTGTAATCAGGTTACGCTGATCGTTCTTGAAAAATAGTTGAATGATTTTTGTGTAAAAGCTTTGTTAAATGCAATGTAAGAGCGCATTTTATTATAGAGCGCAAAATATTTATATTTATCGGGGAAACTGCAAACCGTCCGTAATTACAGCTTTTTGGAAAAGTTTAGAACGAATCGATACCGCAGGTAGAACTTCAACAAAAACAAAAAAATTCAAGAAATTTCAAATAGTCCTGGAATTCGTGGTTTCCGTTTTGTGCTAGCCAGAACTTTACCGTAAAATCCAATATTCCGGCTGGGCGAGTTTGCGTAAATGTTAAATAACACAGGATCTTTGAATATTTGTAAAATTATCTTATATTTTGGAAACTAAAATTTCATTAAAGAAAAACAGTAGTAATTGCTAAAATATAGCGTCTTTTCTGGAATTCTGATCTTGAATTTTCGTTAAATTCTTAAATATTTGAAATTTGTTTAATGAAAATTCAAGATCTGAATTGTGAAATAGATACTGTATTTTATTTGATAGTGACAAAAATTATATGTCGTCATTTTGATGTAAAATATAAGAATCTAAATATGTATGTAGGTATTAAATTACTGTTTGAACAGATTAGCAAAAATCATCATTCAAAAGTACAATTATTATTTAAAGCTAGAAATCGTATAATGAACAAAAAAATGTTATTTGTGCCTTGACCTAATATTTTGATTTAAAAATTAACATGAAACGAAAGTTTCATTAACTTTAAAAAAATTCTTAAAATAAAACAAAATTGTGAAAAATAGCTTTTTTTAAGATACCTGTAATTACTGCTACATATATAAAAAAAAAAATTTTTACTTCTAAGAAAATTCTGGGTCAATGTGACCCAGTACGACAACGAAGGGTTGAGGGTTAAACGTACCAGGAGTATTCCACAGGTGACCATATTGAACGAAGAACCTTGTATATGTTCAATTAATGTGACGTTAAATAACAATACGGAAAACAGCAATGGGTAACAAAGAGTAATTAGTCAGAAAGTTTAATATTCCTGTTCAGATTATGAAAAATGAAGAATTCATTGTCCATTAAAAACAGTTTGTTCTACTACGTGAAACTGTCACTCCATGAATATAATAATTATAATCACAGATAATTGTTTTGAAACGAGATTACCGATATAGCACGGCGAGGGAATTAATCGGCTTGGATGTCGCTAATTAGCGAAATTAAGCGTGTCCGATATATCGGATAACGTAAAAAGGTTAAACCTCGACATTGCGTTGTGTTTTAATAGGTCCGAGAATTTTGATGGCCGCCCCTGCATTCATTACACGTTTCGCTTGCATTATCGATCAGCCGGCGTTTAATTATTTTTAACTACGATGCGCGCTAAATCATTAATGCTGGGTAAACTTTTCATTGCCGCCTGGTTATACGGAACCGTGAAGTGTGAATATATCGATGATGCAGAGATTACGCTCAAGTAAAAGGAAGATTTAGCGAATCCGCCGTGAAAAAGAAGCATGTTTACGCGTATATAGCCCGTGTCCACGTATTTGCGTCCTTTACTAAATTCTATTTTTAGAACTTGTGAACACCAACTTTTGCATTTTGTTCTCGTGTTAAAGTTTTCATTTCTTAGGAACACGAAGTTAAATTATATTAGGTGTATACCAATAAGTAACCCAACACTGTACTAAATTACGAACCGATATATTTTACCTTCGAAATATCATTTTCCGTACTTCCACTGACAAGGGAACACCGCGAACGCTCATACATTCTGGTAAGAGTTTAGAAATTAAATTAAGTGGGAGATTTAACTTCTGCTATAATGCACCAATTTTCAAACTTTCGGTGTGTAGTATATGTTGATACTTCTCCATAACTATTTCAAACAGGAAATACCACATACAGGTATGACATTAAATTAATCGTCGTATAATTAAATGCAATATAATGAAACAAAGAAACTTGTTAATTGCTTCAACCTGTACCTATTGAAGTGGATTTATTAACTTTGTTATTTACTTATGGCGTTAATTTGGATAAATTCACGGGAGATCGTATGAGTTTATATACGTTACACATTAAGCAGAATGTAATGAATGCAATTAATTTAAGCGGCTCGTGATAATAATTAATTTCTGTATAGTTACGCGGTTATTTTTCTGAGTGAGCGAGTTTCAGTCGCTGCAAACGAATTACATAATAATATTAATATTGTGTTTTTAAACACAAGTTCCTAGTTCTTGTTTTCACAATAAACAGCAATTAGTAAGATGTACTAGAAATTGAAATTTGGATGTGTGAAGTACATCAACATCATATTGTTTCGCGATGTTACAATAAAAACTTGTATTGAAAATACATATTATAAAACAATAGTACATTACGTTATTCATAAAATTATTGTTGAATTATAAATGAAAGATGTTATTAGTTTACTCTTTTATAATAAATTCCATCAAAACTTTTGCACTTACCCAATATTTAAAAGGAACAGTTGCATATTCCACATTTTCATTTGATTGTGTTTTACATACCTACTTGTGTTTATTTGGATTGTGAATGCATAACGTTTGCCAGTGTAGTTATTGATTTATCGTAAAAAGCAACGGAGTATCGCTGCTAAGAATGATCCGGCATCTAATCGAAATTCTGTGCAGCGAGGGCTTCATTAGATAAGCGCATCCAATTCAGGATGGGTTTATGATACTGAGGTGGGTCTAATTGTGTGACTTCTGCGCAGCATGGTAAATCACAACAGCAACTTCCACTGACGTCATTCGAGACGCGTCTTACGCAGTTCCTGCCGCCGAGTAACCGCGATTTCAAGTTTGATTCGGTAAATCTTACTCGTGACGTTTAATTTCGGTGTATTTACCGAACAACAAATTGACATTAACTCCAGCAATGATAGAATGCAAGCAAACTGTGTGTATCCTGGGAAACTTGAAATCGGATGTCTGATTGCTACACTTTCGTAGGTATTAACATTTAATACTCACACGGTGTAATTAATGTTATGATTAGAAAAATTATACTTAGCTTCTATGTGTACAAATTCAAGATTCCCTAATTTTATGTTTAAAATAATTATTTTTATGAATCACAAGAGCAATTTGAACATCCTATTTTTCCTGCTACCGTATAGTTTACATACAAATTGCTTGCATTCTATACATTTTTGAATTATAGTTATGATACTTTGAACTATTGCTAATTAGTTAATTATTTCTCCGTATTTGTCATTTTCCGACGTTTTATAATTTCTGAATTAAGCGGGCATTAGAAGGCCACCGTTATATGTATTGACATTGCAGCAATTGAGACAACGGTAACAGTGCAATTAGGCAGCATTCCAGAAGTGTTATCCAAAACTGCTTTAAAGACTTTGTAAATTTCTTGGCAGCTGTATGCCCATGCTGGAATAAACTCTTTTTAATGCGTTCATTATTAAATGGTACTTACAATTAGATGAAATACAGTTCTTATGAACAAATCGTCCGAAATATCAACTTTACCGTTGCATTATGCATTATCGTCAAGTAATTATACTAAGCATTTACAAAGAATGTCTTTTATAAATAATAGACTCTACTAAATTAATCAAAAAACTACAAAGGAAAATGAAACATAAAGAAAACTACAAAATTTAATTCCATACACATGGCATTACGCACACCTGGTAATAATTAAAACGGCAATGTTTCAACTCTACATAAAAACTACAAAGGAAAATGAAACATAAAGAAAACTACAAAATTTAATTCCATACACATGGCATCACGCACACCTGGTAATAATTAAAACGGCAATGTTTCAACTCTACGAAATTTGACAATATTCCGTAAAGTATGGCGACGCGCATAAATCCCGCTGAGGTAGGATTCAGCAATGTGTGAAACGAAAAATTCCGTCAGCGGGTATAGAAAACTGCTGCAGAAGGAAATTATTGTGAATGCTTACTGGACCAATCATAGATAATTCTCCATAAGCGTGAGCTGGGAAAATCCCAGACGGTATTTCCTGTAATTCCGGATCAGCTGGTGCCAGGCATTTTCGTACAAGCAACGTTCCACTGCCTACTGAAGAAGTAGTCTGTCGGCGTCGAACGATCGGAACGGAATATGTAGACACTATGTACTCTATTGTCCATGAGTACAGTGTTTGTCATAAATATACCAACCCTTTAAAATTTACGTATCTTTATCTTACGGAAATAAACAACACTACGACATTGTACTACTTTTCACTACTAGATAATGGCGCATTGTTGTATGCGCACGCGTATTCTCCACACATTACGAACATTTTTTTAACCCCACATTTTATGAAAGCTTCTCTACTTCCCTTCGAAAGGAATTTTTAATCAATTCTTCTTGTTCAATGTATTGATTAATTTTTTTTATAGCCATCACGTTTCAAGGAAAAATAAATTCCAACCGAGCGGACTTTTTATATACTTCCATTAAGAAGCATGTGAAGTTCGTTAAGTTTGTTTAGTGTAATTTTGTATTGTAAAATAAAATTATTTTTAATTTTGTTAGGGGGGTTGTAACTTTCCAGAGTAATTAACGTCTACGCATCCAAAGTTGTGCGAATTATTAAACTACACAAGTTGTTTCTTGCTTGCACAAATATTACGCAATTATCGCAACAAACTATTATCATTTACTAATTCAGAATTTCTAGATTTCTTTGCTGTAGTCGTAGACATAGTGAATAATATAGACTCACATACTCGAAAGACTGTGTGGCTCCTTAAAGTTCATCTCCCAACGACAGAGCGCGACTCCGGCAATGGCGGCGGCGAGCCACAAGGCAATTAACTTCATTCGACTTCGGAATAACCGGCTCCGAAACAATTTCCAATCGCACAAAGCGGCCGCAGTAGCAATATTCTCTCACTCGAGGAGAGAATCTCACGCGAGCACCGCGTTCTCTTTAAAAGCGTCGTTTGTTCTTCCTCGGGGACGGGCGAAAGGGGGACACCGAGGAACGGCCAAAGAATATAACGCAATTATGCTTTTTCCTCGGGAGTCGTCTGGAATCGCGTCGTTTCGCTAATCACAGGTCAACGTGCATCCACCTGCACCCGGTGTTTCGTTGTTTAGAAATGAAGCGGACTTTAACGATCCGAGGCGTCGACGAATACCACTTTTTTTCCCGTTGTTGCGACCTTACGTAGATAGACGATAGTCGCAACGATCGTCTCTTGGGCCCTCGACACGGTTAGCAAACCGTCACAAACGTTGATTCGTGGACAGCTGCCGATCATGTTGAAAAAATACACCATGTTAAAAAGCATTCCTTATTGTACTTCGGCCCTGACTTCCACGAATCCCATAAACAATACATACATCAAGTCCCACTTCTTCCAACCAGAATGAATCAATCATGAAATCATGATGGAACATCGATCGTAAGACCTTATTAATTATAATTCTACAGATTTAAACCGTGTTTCTCTTCCATGTTAATCACTACAATAAATTAATTGAATACTAACCCAAACCTATCCAATGTCCCCTATATGCAACGAGGTGACGTTACTATTTAACAGAAAGAAGGGTTTCTATAGTCAATAGACTAATAGTGTCGGTAGTCCCGCCATGCACATAGAAGCAGCTGTCGCTAGCAGTAAAAAACAACCCGAAGATTTCTCAAGTAGCTTGCATCTGCTGGAAAGCTTCGAGAGCGAACCGCGGGTAATTTATGGGGGATATAGAGGGCTCGATCTCTCGTTGGCTTCGCAATATATCACGTAGAACCGACCAAAGGAAGGTGCGAGGTGTCAGGTGGTGGCAGATTTCACCCTTCTTATAGAATGTTAGTTATAACGCTTGCTGTTTGTCGCCTAGGATCAGTTTCACTTTTCGATTAATTCCTCCCTTCCGTGAGTTGCTGTAGGTGTTCGTTTCGTGAAGAAATTATTTTCGAAATAAGGGAGGTTCAATTTTTTTGCGTGTTAAGTAATAATAACGATTGATAATAGTTTATTAAGCAAATCAAGGTGGAACTTTTGTCAAAATTATTTATTAAATCTTGTTGATAAAGATAATCATAATAGTTCCTTTTAATTAAATATAAGTAATTTTCTTAAAGATGGCAGTAATTAATAGTTAAAAATAAAACAGATTTTTAATTTTTGCTTTAGACGGTAGTATAAAGTGTTGGAAAATGACAGCAATCATAAATAAGATAGTTAAGTTTTTTATTAAATTCTTCTGAAATAAACAGTGAAAGTTTGACTAAACATAATAGATTCCAGACTGGTACACTTAATATCTTGAATGCAACAGGTAATACAAGGAGGAAAACCACCACTGAAATCTCTTTCTCTTAATTAGATGGTTAAACTTGCATCAGTTACGGGCGGGAGTATACATATATGCTTAGTCTGGATATCGTTTTATGTTTTTATTATTCTTGTACCTTTCTCTGAAATTAACTGCGTAACGTGAAAATACTTTTGTTTGTACGAGTAACATAATATTGAAATATTAACATTAAATCGTTCTTTGATAGATTTGTGATAGAAAACTATACAGACTATAGAAAGATATGAAAATTTGTAGTACCTTCGTTATTTATGTGATTTAACCTAATTGTGTACAGTATGTTTAAAAATTGATGACGATTAGTCGAATGATAACGATAAAATGCACCCATTTAAATTTTCTATTCATTTTGTTTAGTATGACACTAGTAAGTACTAGAAGTTTGTATATTATAATGTATACTATGACTTATAAATGTATATTATGACTAAGAATTAAGTATGTAATTTAATTTTTTGAATTCATAAAAGTACATACATTAAATTATACATAATTATTAGTTGTCTATACATTCAGTATGCAATTTGTAGTCTATAGAAACAAAAAGTTTGGCAAATAAACGTAATTTTAACAATTTTGAAACGAAAACATTGTTTATATAATTACATATACTGGAAAGTAAATTCAAGTACTACTTAGAATTTCTTATATTACATTAGTAAATGAGTGTAAGCGCGGTGTTAATGTGGAAATGGTACCTTTTTTCCCAGAGAAGAATGGTCTCAACCAAGGGAATCTGTAGTCGAGGATTGTTCGGTCTAGATTTAGGAGGCAAACTTTGCGCAGTTCCGCAACGAGATTTATGAAACTTGGCGATTACGTCCAAAAAACTTCGGTACGTAGACCCGTGCAATTCCGAAATTACTCATGTGTTACAATTCACCTAGCACATCCATAATAACACAATTTGATACCGCAACATTCCACCAGCATTGTATTTGGAACAATTTATTCATAAATCTTCTACGAACAACTATTGTAGGTAATTCCAGAAATTCTGAAATTTCTGTAACCTATTTTAACAATGTTGCAAATGCACACTGCCATTTGCAAACATTTTAAAATCTCTATAACAAATATTGGGTACCAGGGAAAGGTTCGTGTAGTTTTTTTTTTATCAATTGTAAATTCAGAACTTTGTTCTTTTATTTGAGAAACAATATCGATATAGTAATCCAGTTAACAATAATCCAGTTTCAATATATTTATTTCATGTTTCAATTGTTTAGATGCTGCGTACCAACCTTTTTGTTAAACAAACGTTTCCAAATGGTTACAAAGTGCTTGCTGCAACAAATACATTTATTTTTACTGACACCTGAGATTTAGTTCATGGAAAATTAAAGAGCACGATGTGGTTAAATATAATATTATATATATGTACATTAGGGAATTTATAATTACCTAGTATTACAAAACCGCTTAAACTTTTTCCGTTACCTAATATTTATAATTGTCTGTAGCCAATGGTACCAGAAGTTTATTACAGTTATTACATACAAACAACAAATTAATGAAAAATATAATTTTAACCAATGAATTTTTAACGGATGTTGCATTCGACCTATTTATTAACAAAAAAAAAAGTAAACTAGACATTTTTCAGTCAAACTAATATTCACAATTACTAACATAATTAGTTATGAAATGCTTTTGAGTTGAACGAGCTTTTTCAAACACTTTGTTCAAAATGGATCTACTCATCGCTGTCGGAGAAGTAAATGGCAGGACGATTTCCTCTTGTACAATGATCACAATACCGACTTTTTAGATTTCGTGTGTCATAAAATCTCCCGGAATCGAACCTTTGATGATACTCTGTCCAACGAAACGGACATTCTTTACTTTGATCGTCACGTTCAGAAAAATATAGTTTGTATTACCAACGATTTATTTGCATTACATATACATATAGACTGAATACTCATTCATTGCAATCCAATATCGATAGGGACTAAGTCATTCGTCTTATCGAAATATTCCCTTGGGAAGGGACGTCTTTCCCTTGGCGAAAAAAAAAAATAATTCCTGAGGCATGGGAACCGTCGATCTTACCGCGACAAGCGGTTAGGGAGAGGCTTTGGATTGTCATATGAGAAAATCGGATTTATTATATTACTCGGTAACATAGCAATGATACCAACATAATACATATAGAGGTATCTGTATCGATAGTCATATCACGAATCCTTCCTCTCGTGGAACCTTATTTTCTTATAAATTCATGGAATTGTTAACGGTGAATTATTTTGCAAGTATAGGGATCAAAGGCAAATTGATTTTGTTGATTGAAGGATTTATTAGCTTTGTTATACACGCTTGTACACTCAATAAATTGCACAGAAGCTGTAGTTTATTAATAAGTTAGTGGATCAATTCAAAAGTCTATAGTGTTTGTAAAACTTTCCGGTTCATTATACTTTGCATATTCTTCTCTTTTATGCATGTTTAACGTTGCATCAGCAAGGATAATACTTTTAATATTTGATGATAATCATCTAATTATTCATTTAGATTTGCTTTAATTTAAAATTAATCGCGATATTTGGAATATCTAAAACAGGCCAACAGAAGAATACGTTTAGTAGTTATTTTACAATAGTACATTAAAAATACATCATCTGGCAATCTAGTAAACTCATTTCACACTGTTAAATATTTTACTTTGCTAAGAATTTGTCGTTAAAATTGCACTCTGTATAGTAACGTTCTAAAATCTAATATTACAATTTTTGTATTGCTAGTAAGATAACTTCGTGTTCTCTATCAAATGGCAATATTGGTCACTTATACTTGAACTGTCAGTTTCTAGATAGGTGTGCATCATCAATGACACAGAAGTGTGTCGCTTGAGGGGCATCGAATTTCCCTTCTCATTCTCCGTACAGGTTTAAATAGGCGAGACGTAGAAGACGTCTAAGAAAGGGAGGATACTTCCCTCAAGTGACTCCGGCGTCATCGATAGTACTCACGCTTCAACAAACCATTCGTTACAATACCTTTAGTTTTCCTCGTCCATGAAATAAGCAATAACTTTTCTTTGCCTTTTACTGATTTCTCAACAAAACGGCTGATTCCAACAATCTTCGAATAATGCATTAAAATAAACAATATAAGTTCCTTTTCCATTTCAATTTCTATCTTAGATAGCAATACCGTGCACAGAATAGACACTTTGTTACTTCTGGATGGTTATTTTCTATTCTTCTACACTGTGTGTAACTGGTATTGTATAAATTTTCATAAGTTGTAATTTTTTAATGGCTATATGAAGACATAATTACATCAGTGATTTGCTTGCACTACCGTTGGCAAAATTAAATGTCTGTTGTTAAGATCGTTTATTATGTTGCATGTAAAACATACTTCAACTAATGGTGAAAGAAATATGCTGATCAAGTCTCCATTTGTATATTAAATATTGGTATAATACTTTCTGCTAGGGGTAGTACGTGAGATTCAAATAGTCCCGCTCTTCGTTTAAATTTAAATTCGTTTGTACACGATTTTATTCAGTAGTTTTCCCGTTGTAGATCCCGAGGAATCGGATTAAACGTGTCGAAAAGTAAAAGAAAACTGTAGATCTTAGCTTCGCCGATGGGAATCAATTTAATTTAGCCTGTCGTTCACGCGCAATTCAGTTTGAAATCTAATTTGCTAGTAGATCTTCGAAATCGACCTCGTGTCGGCCACTCGCTCGGACCGGGACTTTTCCTCGTCCTTTCTCCGTTAATCCTCCGTGTTCTACCGTGGTCAAATGGTCAATTAAATAAATGTTCACTCGAATATCTTAGTCGGTGCCGCGTAAATGAACCCTTAATTGTATATTTGTACATGCAATTAGCGTGCAGTTCAACTGATCCCTGGCAGCTAAACGATACGCCGCTAGGGTCTAATCGTCGTTTCGGCAAATTGAAGGAAACTTTAGCCGTTCGTGGTGTCCGCCCTTCGCAGATAGAGTCCGGTTTGTAGATAGAAAGCAAAAAAAATGGTTCGAACTTGGCGGAAAAACCGAATCCACTGCGGCAATGGTCTCGCAAGCGAATAAGATTTCGTAGATTTCGAATTTGTGATTATTGTGTATTTCAGAGATTGGATACTGTTCAGTCGAAGTTTGATTAAAATTGTTTATCTAGGTCTGTAGGATGAAATAGTATGCAAATATAATCGATCACTTTTGGACTGTAGGTCTTGTGGAATTTCTTGTAAAATTACATTAAAATCTAAATTTAATTTTATTAAAAGGTATTATTTAAGTTAATGTGCATTAAACGTTATTTTTATTATTTTAGATTTCTTACTGTTAATTCTGAAATAATTACATATTTCTTCTTAAATGGCTGAAGGACAAGGGAACTAGTATTGTTTTTTATGCGCGACTTTATTTTGCATACTAGTTTCTACGAAATTTGCATTGTAATACAAATGAAATGCAAAGAAGGAAACGACGCTATGGTTTCTTTTTGTACGGAATACTCTTGGTATGTTATTTCAAACTCACACCAATGAAGTACGAAACCAACGAAGAAATTTAATTTATTATTTATTCTTCGTTGTCATAATCCCTACATCGTTATAGTAGCCAAGAGTATTACTATGTAAATGTTATTATTTACTCTCTATGGTTGTAATTTAACAGCGACCAAAATCTATTTAAAAAATCTATTATTTCCTTCGTTCACTTTATAGTACCATTGTGTAGCTTACCTGTAATGAAATATGGGTGACACAAGAAACGGGAACAGAGCTTTTATTTATCTTTATATCGCCCTCGGGAGTGCAGAAAATGTTTCAGTAAAAGCAATTTTAATCTCAGTGTTTGAAGTTCATGTCTAATTAAAAAACCATGTTTGATAAAGTATTTAAAACGATAAATCTGGCAAGTTTTTACAAAATAAGTAAACCCGTTAATTTATCTCACACAATTTGATTTTTAGTGCGGAATATCGATTTGAAGGTGATTATTTTTAAAAAGAAAACTATATATTTCTATATGATCTTAACTAACGTTTCCACATATTGATCTCTCATAGACCAAATATTTGAACTCAACCTCGGAAGCAAATATACACTCTTATTCTGTCAACTACCACCTGGTCATTGATTTAGCTTTCAGTAAGCAATTAATTTCGTGTTTATATCGAAAGAAATATTAAATAATATAAACCGTTTTATAGATTTCATAAGAGAAAAAATTCAACAGAACAAGATAAAAGTCAATAAAGGATATTTACTTTCGTTGATTCATATTATTCCGAAACGTCGACGTCTTACGTATTGATATTTGAAATTCTCAACGATCACATGCTAAAGTGGGACACATTGTGCATAGAACACTCCGGGGAGAAACGCAAACACTTATTGTTAGTCAGTGAAATGTTGAGCCAATTTCGACCGAGCGTCACGCCGACGTAAGCCTGATTCTCAATGGTTGCCGAGAAATGAGCGTCTGAATATTGCCGTCATATGGCCGCCTCCTCTTCCCTCACTTAAATCCTTTGGATTCCATCGTTCGGAGTTAATTGAACGACACTGTGTATCGTTTAGCTAAGCCAGATACAAGGGAACGATTGGTACGTGCGTATACACTCATGCTCATAAGGACGGGGCTCATTCAATACGTAAAGAGACAAAAGCTGAAGTTGAAATAATACCTGAATATGACATATGATACTTTTACAATCATAAGTCAGTATCCTTGTTATTAACTTAAAATAGTTGCTTGACAATTATACCTGCATACATAACTTCTACCGCTCATTCAGCAACGACAAGTCTTCTCGACAACTACACTTTGGAAGAACAGTGTTCACTGATATGATTTTTGGTTGCTGACGGTGTAAAACCACCTGAAATTTACTCCAGAATGCTTAAGCAATACGATGTAAATTACACGAATCGTGCAAATTTTTATAGATGGTTTGAGCACTTTAAAAATGGCCGAACAAGTTTTAAGGGTACGCAACTTGCGGGACGAAAAAATCTGATTCGGAGCACACACGAAATTCTGTGGTAGAAAGAGCACATTTAAAAACCGTTTCGCATCGAGCGAAGAAATGGCAATCGCATAGAAAGAGCGCCACTTAAAAGTTACCCACTTATGGCGCCTGAAAACTTACACAGTCAGTGTCTAACAATAATCATGAACGTGTAGAAATGATTGTTCAAAGGGGAAAGAAGTTGCTCAATGGGAAAGAACGTCCTTTTCTCTTCGTCTGGTTATCTCAGATAGTACTGGCAATACTATGGATGTTTAAAAAAGGATGACAAAAAGGAAGCTTTTGTTTCTCGAAGACGTGGTTAATCATATAAAAATAATAACCTTTTTTTCTTCTTCATTTTTGCACGTTGCACCAAGTACAAAAAATTCTTAGCGACGACAATCATCAGTTATATTACAAATACGAGGGGTGTTTCCAAAGTTCTGGAAATTGCGATCGGGTCGAATAATTCAAGAATAATGACTAATGCTTTAAAGTACAGACAAGGCCTGATAAGTTTTTCCAACGATGTTAGTCATTGCCTATCGGAATGATTTAGCTGCATGGCGAATACAGACATGTTTTTAAAGTGGTAATTTTGCAACTATGGAGGACGCTGTAAGTCCTCAAAGAGCCATTATTTTCTTCAAACTTAGTTTTAAACGAATTGCGCTGAGAATTACTTCCACATTCGCCTTATTTTTCTGATCTGACAGCCAGCGACTATCATCTGTTCCTAAAATCCAAAAGAACCTCTACGTGACGTACGATTTCAGGACGTAAATGACGATAAAAGAGATTCTCAATAAATAATCTTCTTCTATTTGTTGTGGTCATTCATAAATGTGTAACTTTCTCTGTTTACATTATATTTTATTATTTGTCTATACCTTTGTTTTACATATTAAATAAATGGATTTAAAAAGTTCAATTTAAGAAACAACTATTCCTCGATTTAAGAAAAGACTAGTAAAAAATACTGCAAGCAGTTGCATTTAAATTAGAATTCCTCGACCCATTACCTTCCCAGTCCAAATAGCTTTAAATTCCATTAAATTCTCATGGAATTCTGCTAGAAAAGATTAAACTTCCAAAAGCCTAGTCTTTCCATCGGTGAACAGAGATGCGAATAATTGTTAGCTCTACTTCCTTCAAGTGGATAAGCGATAAAACCAGCAACATAATAGTTATCGGAGTACAATTAGGTGCGCAAAGTGCTTTATAAATCTTTAATTTCGAAATGGAGAGGCTTCCTTTATAGATTCGCTCTACAAAAACCTTGAGTGAATTTTTCTGTACACTTTTTATTAAACTGATGGTACATACAATTATTTCTTCGGAGTAAGGTTGACAATAGCCTCAAGCTTTCTACGAATTCGACCACTGTTAATTAGAATACGTATTAAAATTTAATTAATTAAGGGTAGGAAGTAAACACTTCTACATTGGTTAAAACAAACTTAAAATTGCTGGAGATTTACTTCTAATTATGCAAATACATAATTACGTAGCAATTACAGAATATTAGAAGAATCTGTATTACAATTTATGTAAGTGTGACGCAAAATTGTCGAAACACATTTTCGAAACGTGATATTTCACGAGAACGAATGAATTTAACCCC
Source organism: Dufourea novaeangliae (assembly GCF_001272555.1). NCBI lineage: Eukaryota > Metazoa > Arthropoda > Insecta > Hymenoptera > Halictidae > Dufourea > Dufourea novaeangliae. The sequence goes on along the minus strand of NW_015374062.1, from coordinate 525,168 downwards.
TATCCCCCTCCCCATCGCGAACGCATTCTATCCGAGGTTTTAATTTATTATTTATTCATGGAAAAATAGCGTCGGTGACCAGGGGCCAAAGCTGATTTACAACGTCGAAACTTTCACTAACTCGGAATGTTGTTTCGGAACAAAGCAATCCCTCCTTTCCTTCCCCGGAGGGCCTCCCGCGCCAAAATTTGACCGTTTATTCGCGAGGCCGCGTTCAGGAGTTAAGTTATTATTTTGCAGTAGGGCCCTGGTCCGCAACTGTGCACAATAATAAACGCAGCGCGCTCATAAAGTGCACGGTCGATGCAAACTTTGGAAACAGTGAAACCGTCGAAAACAAAAAAAAAAAAGAAACAGATCGCCGGGGCAAGGGAACGCGTGACATTGGACCATCGACTATTTATATCGGAACGACACGGGTCGGACGATGTAACCGGGGGCGGGAAAAAAAAACACGGAAGATTGAATTGATAGGCAGCATAAAAGACAACATCGAAGAGGCGTTCCATTATCTAAGTCTGTATCTTGGTGATCGTTAACATCGGGGAAGAAAAGACCTGATGAGAAATTGAACAATTTCGGAAGAAAGTAAAGGGTCTGTGCGATGCTGCCCGGGAGTTGTATAATACATGTATATTTGTATATTTATTTTAGTTACATATTACTTAATAAATACGCCGTTGTTTTTGTTATCAAGCAACTAGTAAGACATGTAAAATGTAATTTGTAAATGAAGTGAACCAAGTATTATAGTAAAATTTAATCAAATCGCAAATTGTTAAAGATTTCTTCAAAAAAAATGACCAAAAACTAATTTTCGTATTATTCTATACTGTATTCCTCTTTTACTAGTGGGTAACCATAAAGTAATAATAATATAACGTCCATACTACAGATACCATCATAAAATTACACTAAATTAAAAGTGTGCTCTGATACAAAAGGCGAGGTAAAATTGCTGATAACTTAACTATAAAATGCACTGTGTAAAATTTTACAACGATACTAAATTGAATTCATAATTAAGCTGGAAGCTAAGTATGGTTGAATAAATAACGGAACCATAATACTGTGGTATCGTACAGAGTGAATGTAAAATTGCATTGTTATATATGCACTCTACATCAGAAAAGAAACTGAGAATTGTAATAAATGATCACATAACATGACGTAATGTAGATTCTTTTGTTGGCTTCTCAGTTCTTCTATATTATGGATTGTTGATACATATTTGTATCAGGTAACACGTTTTTCATTGAAGTATTTAAAATTCTGTTAGTACATAACCAGTTTGTTGTTATAAACTATTAAATCTTTTGTTTCTGAGATATAGCAACTTTGAATTATGATATAGACAAACTTATCTAATTTTGAAGGAATAGGTATAATGTTCGCTTTGTGAACGGCAAAATTATGCAGAAGTATCAGAAATCAATCGGGACCTAATAATGTCACTACGCGAACTGTTTACAATGGAAGCCATTGTGTGCATTTAGAACGAAGTACATATTACTGTATATACAAAATTATTCTAACTCGGAAACATAATCATTATGAATATTCATTAAGAATATTTTACTAATTTCAGACACTAGAATTAGCAATTTTGATTAGATATTATTTTATAAAGTATGAATATTATGTTATTTATAATCAACAATTAAACTATTAGTGTTCATGTAAATTCACACTTTGACAGACTACTATACAACAAAAGGAAAATTTTTATAAAATCCCATTGGAACGTTTGCTCTATTACACTTCGAACAATCACACTTACTCTAAGTATTTAAAATTCCCTGTCCAGTGTTTCTACTTTGTTGAAATCGTAATCTCAACGAAGTTAATAAGTACTCATAAAAATATTGTAAAAGGTGTTGACGTCAGAGGTGATTAGAAATTTCCATTTAAATAAGATTATGTAAGGCACAATTCGTTTACACTTTTGAGACAGTTCATTAATCATTGATCGTACTACTGATTCTGCTCTAGATCCTATTAAGACAATACCAGAAACAAGTCTAGAAATCTTAAAACGTAAATATTGCAGTAAAATTATTACACTCAAAAGATTGAACATTTACAATCAAATGATTTCGTTTGTAAATACATCTTCGAAATTTTGGAAACCTTAGCGTAATTAATAAGCTATCCAACGTCCCGACAGTTTCGCGAATTGAACAAAATTGCGCCCGGTACGAATGCAATTTCTCAACCCGAGAAACGATAACTAAGTTAATGAACTGCGTGCGCGCGACTAGGTTCAGGAGATTTGGAAATTAAATCTGAAAATTACGGAATTAACGCTTTGTTTACTGTGATATCCTCGATCGATCAAAGTTCCTATTGGCTACGGTGAAAAAAAAAACCACTGTAGAAGATCGCCGCGTTGTACGACGCGGAATTTCGGGAGGAAAAGTTGCGCCCGGAAGTTTGCGGAATTTTGCAAGCACGTTTAAGTTTCCTCGATATCGCGGCACCTTAAGACAACTATCGAGCTACTCGATGTAATTGAAGCCGCGAAAAACAACAAGCAGTAGATGGTGCTTCTACTTTTCACAGGCAATCATCTGTTAGAGACTCGAAGTGCGACGAGACTCGAAAAAAAATGTGAAGTTTCGCGATCAAAAGAAACGATGAAAGTACTAAGATCTACTGCACACGTATTCCCTTGTGTATTAAAATCTCAATTCATAGAACCATGAATTTCCACTTTGGTAAATTATTGGGTTTAGTACTGTACGTAACGTTCACAATGAAATGGAAAATTACTGAGCAATAATTAAATCACAGGTCAATCGAAGGTGTTTGACTCGAATTATTGTTGAGCGTAACGATTAGAATGTGGATTTTATATATTTTAATTTACATTCATTATTTTAGTTTATTGTTTCTTAAGCAGTAAAATAATTAAATTACAGTTACTAACAATATAAGTATACCTTGGTTTGTAAGGTTTTTCACAGCTGAATACTGTTATATAAGAAACATGATTTCTTGACTTAACAAAGCGAACGACAATTAATCAATTGCTCACGTACATTAAATGAAACGTGCCTGAGCGTAACCGAGTTCGTAAATCTTCTTTGACAAGAACACTGTATAATTCATGCATATGAGTCTTTTGTATTTATTGATTAAAAAACTGTTTCTGTTGTCTAACAAATGTTTATATCTATATGAACTTACGAGGAAATATGTGATTACCTATAACTCCATAGAATATTAAAAGAATTTCGAATAAGGAATTTAAAAGTATACAAAGAATAATTTTAAACCTTGTACTTTAAAAATTTTCAAAACTTATTTTTTCATTTCATTGTCTGTCATTCAGTTAGTTCTATCTAGAAAACGTTTATGTAAAAGTTTCTGTTCAATGTCACTAGAAAGTGTTATATGACAATCGAAAGGTAATACAGCATCACCATACAATATTAAAAAAAATCTTTTTCTTAACCTCAAGAATTATTTTTAACGATTTTTAGAATTCGTAAAAAGCGTCTACTTTCCATTAATGAAACGTTTCCAGGACAGTTCAATAGTAAAAACAATTACGAACAAATCACTGCCACATAGACTTTATCAAAACAAATAATAGTCTGCCAATATTCGTCCGCGAATTCATCCTGAAAGAAATAGAGGCAATTTATTTCACTTATCAATATCAGTTGTGTACAAACTGTGATGCACAACGTATTGACTGATCTGTAATGTTCTCTTATCTTGCTCTTGTTCTTTTGTTCCTTGCTACAGTAGCTAAGTACAGACTGCAACGAAATTCGACGATAATTGGACCAAAGGAGACATAATTCGACAAGTAAAAACTAGTTGGACATGTAGAATAAGATTTGTTTTGTATGACACTTTGCAACAAAAATCGACTTTACAACACTGACTGCAGAATCTACTCATAATAAGTAGAAACAGTGAGTAATGAACAGACACATTGAACAAGTCCTATTAAACGAGTCCTTTAATTTGCCAAAGTGATTAACTCCATAAAATTAATTTTAAATATACAAGATTAAGCACCAATCGAGTGCTTTGGCATTAAAATTTGAAAAAATAAAAACAGTAGAGGAAGTCACTTTGGCCTGTGAACGACTTAAACTGCACACTTTTCTAACATATATGCAAAATCAATTTTTTCAAGAAAAGAAGCTCCATAGAAAACAAAATTTGTTATACATATTCTGTACATTAAATGCATATTCAAATGAAAGGTAAATATGTTTCCACTAGTTATAAAAATAATTTTTAAATATCGAGAAAAATTGGATTCATTGCACATGTTATAAAAAATATATGTGTAAAAAAACCTCTCAGAATATCTCTTTCAGCAAATTGAATGAAAAGTTCAGCTTGAAACACACAGACATCTTTGCCCTGTCGTACTTCCTTGAGATTAAATTTGAATTTTCAAGATCTCTTAAAATTTCGGATTATCATATTATTCGCTCTTAAACTGTTCCCTAAATTGCCCCCCTTTTTAGGTCAGTCCATAGACACATCTCAGTGTCCTGGCGCGCCTTCTTGCCGCCTCGAAATAATTCTAAACAGTGTCCCATTAATCTTAACGTCTCCACCAATTACAAACGCGTTACAATCACTATTAGCAAACCGAAATATTGCCTTGATTATAATTCCTCGCGAACAATCCCGATCACTGCGATCACACTTTCACCAACCTATGGAACCCTGTTTCTCTTGACCACCTGAATCTCCAAGCATCTCCTACACAAACGGGTCACGCAGTAGGAACAATTGCGATCACGAAATATTCACGTTTCACGAAACCGCGAAATACCATCGGGCGAGACATCGAATTAATTTTAAAGAACTGTGCGTGCACCTACCTAGTTGGGCCGTGGGAGCCTGATCTTCCAAGCAGCAAGGGTACGGTAGTGAAGCTTCCGGTACGAAGGCGTTCGTTTACGGTGAATATAATAATATTCGTGAATAATGAGAAAAAAAAACGAGCGGATCACCACGATACAAGTGTACGACGTGAATGACGGACAGATGAAGCACAAAGTGCGCGCACTGGGCTCGGGTTTCTCCTCTTTATACCCTCGAACTTGCACCTGTGCTTGCGCAGATCGGCCTCCTAAGCTACGTCCACTCTCTCTCGGCTCCTTGATCCGGTGGACGCGCGCGAACCACCACGTGTTCCAATCGCGCGTTATATCGATGCCTTCTTCATATTTCAAATCTAATCTTCCACGCCTTTGAGACGTTCCGCGACCCCTGCTGGAAGATTTAGGACCGAATTCCCCGGATTCTGCGTCTTTTTCCGTCCTCCTCCCTTCTTTTCGAATCGTATTTGTTTCGATGAGGAATGGGAAAGGGCATCGGACGATCGTGTGCAGGAAATCGAGTCCTCTATTGTGGCAATGCAGAGTGGTTGAAAAGCCCGAAATTTGCGGAAATATTCATTTTTTCAATGTATGCTTGGAAACAAATTTAATACAGGGGGTGTTACATATAATATTGTAGCTAGTATAATATACAGGCATAGAATGATTCTCTATGAAAAACAATTCGATTCTCTTGAAGAAATGGAATACATTATATTGAACTCGTTGCATATAACCTCTATAGAGTCTTCTGCGATTAATAGTACAACCGAAGAGGAAGTGATTGTACGTGCATGAAAATATCGAAAAGGTAAAATAAATTTTGGTCGTATAAATTTTCGTTATCGAGATAATCGAATTTGAAAATTTATCGACCGCGCGTGCTTTCGAATGCAATTGGCTTGTATGTATGTCTATTACTGACTGTTTCCACTTGAACTGATATAATGGTGTGGTTTTGACTGTTTTCCAGTGATAAAAATTATTTCGCAATTATTGCTTTACGTCAAATTATTATTACATGTTTCTCTTATTGTTTATCAAATAATCAACAATAAACAAACACATGGACTGAGTTGTGCTCAGGAGAAGATTATTGGACGAATTTTCAATTTCAATTTTTTTTAATAGGAACTTGCATATGACACAATTTTATTCGACATTTTTTATTCGTTTTCGCCGACGTAGGTTCGTAAATGCTTCATTAACCTTCTGACGATCCGCATCCGTATCTCTTATGGACTTTTTTAAGCTGCAATTTTTTACACGTCGCATCGCCCGCGTGATTGAGAGACAAGAGTTTTCATTGAAATAATTTGCAATAAATAACACGTAGCTGTAAAATCGTAACAGTAATTCCACAAAGGATTTATATGCGAACTCTTGTTTAAAAAATAAAAGTGATTCTTTATTTAGAATGAATTACAAAACAAACAGTAAAAAGTTTTTGATTTCCCTTGTTATATTTTTTGCAACGATTAACAAAAGGCAATGGAAGCTGCAATTGCAAATAATAAAAAAGTTTATTATTGTAAATAATTTATTTAGATTTGTTCAGTTAACAATCACCTACATCTTTATTCGTTACAATTTCCAAAGAATAAGTATTTCTTTATATAAATAATTACTAAAACAAAGGTTAATTTAAATAACGCCCGATTCTAGTGGGTAAATACAGACCTATGTTTAGTGATTGCTTACGCTGGCCTCGGTTTATATCCATGATACGGATGTCAATCGACGGATCTTCAAGGATAGACCTGCATAAAACTTATGACCCAATACATATAAAGTCACATTTTCTTTGCAATAACATCGATCGCGTTCAAAAGCATTTTTATTCGATCTCCTCGTCAGTTTCATCGATGGCTTCAAAGAGAAAAGTTGTGCAGTGTAATAAATAGTTAGAAGGTATCGATTCTAATGAAAATTCATGAAACCCATGTTATGCAACTCTGCATACATAAGTGTTTTTTTTTTCAAATATTGTGAGTGTACAATCATATAATTATGCATTTATTGACACATAAAGATAACAGCAAAGGCACGTCTAAAAAATAGATATTAAAGTTCATCAATACTAGTCCTCGTGGAATTGAACAACTGCCTTGCTTCTTCTGTAATCTTTATTATTCTGCCATTTTCAAACCGATGACGACAAATACGTGCTGATCCACGGCAGTGCCTTTCCAGCGGTGACAACTTATTATATTCGTTAAACATTTTCCAGTAATTATGATCACCCTGATATCTTTTATAATATGAGAACTTTGGTATCTGATAGCGACCTCCAAACACTAATCAAATTTTACAAAATTACATACATTCATCTTTCAGATACGAGAAATAACACAGGGTGCCCCGATATAATTTTAGGACTTTGATTTTAAGAACTATCCTAATGTATAATTTTATATACTCATTTTTAAAATGATTAGCTTCTGTCATGCCACTCGATATGAACCATGGGGAATTATAAGTTAACGAAAACTTGTTAATAAGCGACAAAGTTATCGTGTATATGTTTACTAAGATCAATCTGCGAACCGGAGATTCGTATATCCAGAACAATAGAACCAGATGGAGCATCAATCGGTTACGCATTGCCGTGATTGATACGTCGACAGACGTACAATAGAACGTCAATTAAACGAACTAATTGGTACCATAACGGGACCGGGCGGATGGCCAAAAATTTTCGGGCGCTTCGGGATCATTCGCGTTTGGACGCTCGACGATCAAAGTAGGTACCTTAGCACTCCCACTGATCAATAATGGCACACTTAATTGTTTATTAGCGCCTGACATATCATAACAGATAGAGATAGAAGCATGCAGTTAATATAAACTAATAAAGATATACTTTAATCTTCAGAAGCTTGTTTTATCCGGTATTTTATCATAAAAAAATCATTTTTAATTGTCAACCAAAAATTGTCTCACATCTGTGTATCCGTTTCGAAATATTAATCTTCGACACCTCCAGTTTTTTTTCATCGTTCTAATCCCTGGTTGTTGCTACAGGTGTTCGTATCCCTGAATTTAACGACAGTACATGACATTGACGAATTCTTAAACCTTATTTATGGTATGATATGCATATTTTTTAGAGAATATTACAGCTTACTAGTCAATACTTGTGCCAACATAATGTTCTAAATGTGTCACAAAATATACATTATCCGAATAAAACAACATACTTTCTCTTCGGTGAAAACAGGTATCCTAATACTTATGGACAGGAGTGTACGTCATCATAGAATTACATTTCGTGACAATGTCTGAACATACACTGTACTTTTATTCGGCACTGTGTAAAAAAGTGTGCAACTACGACCTTCGAATAACGAAGTTAATTGCATCGTTCAGCGATGTGCTTTGTCATCTCGAAACTATCAGTTTGAAGCTCGGAACACGAACGTTCAGAATAGTCTGCATACCTGGAGGCTATGTCGGAGGCCACAGTCTTCAAGATTGGAGTTCACATAGTGGATTTTCTGTGTATACATAATTTCTGTTGAAAAGGTATCATTAACCGGGAGTAATCAGTAAATCCAGAATTGAAATGTTGTCAACGATGCCCGAGGATCGTTCATCCCCTAAAACGGTCCATTCCGAAGGACCTAAAATCCGTGGTTTACGGCACCGTTAAGAATTCCGGGGCGTTTTCCTTATCTGGGACCGTTTCTAGATAGGGCTCGGAACGGCGGGGGTTTCCAAGACCTCTGTATGACATCTCGGGGAACCGATGCTCCCATTTACTGGCTTCCGTCAATCAAACCGCAACTTACCTACACCTTCGATGTGGATTTCATGGGTTTCGTGCACGTCGGTTAACTTGATTTATAAGAGGCATGAATTGCGATCGGTGGATCCGTGTGTGTGTGTGTGTGAGTGTAATACCGCATCTGTTAATTAAGGCTACCCCTTTCGCTCGACGACGATCTCTGGTGAAAAAATTCAAGTTGTTATTCTTATTACGTATGTTGGACTAATAAAAGTAACCAAGATGGTAAATCATTAGTATTATAATTTTTATTAACTGGTAAAAATAAGAAACAAGTGTCTAATTCTTCGTTTTATAGTTGATCGATTTTTGGCTTAATGTGCATTGAATATTGTGTTCGTATATCTTATTTGGAAAATGTGTATTATACGTCTTGTTAATATTATTAAATTCTTCGTTGAATAATTTCAAAAGATCAAAAGTAGATTCAAGCTTTAATTTGCTTTATACTAATGCTAACAAAGTTTTGGTACATTGAATTTCGACAGCTCTTCACCAGTGCACAAGTGAGGCAATACTTTTGGCTGGTAGTGTCATTTCATTTCGATTAATATTCACTGAATTTGTCCGATCATCCGAAATCGCTCAACGGCCACGTAGCTTTTAGCAACACTCGAATAATCTTTCATTCGACATTGCAGTGGGATTTAAGTGGCCGCAAAGGGTGTGACAAATCAGCAGTAGCCAGCCGTACGGAAAGCAAGAAATCGTCGGATTCGATCGGGGATGGCCCGTCCTCGAGCCTACTTCCCGGTCTCGAGACACCCTTACATTTCGTCGCCCCCTCCCCCCCCTTCTCGCAACGTCGACTCAGCAGTCGCACACGTCGACGATTTTTCGAAACTGAAGAATTCCGGCCCGTGGCCACCTTTCGGCCCGGTGAACAGCTGATCCTATCGGGGCTGTCAACAAGCTGAGAGAGACGTGTTTTGCGACCCTACAGCTTAAATAACGTAAGCAACTTTCCTTCTACATTGTCCCCGTCAAGCCTTTATCGCGATCATTCGCTATCAACGGAGAGGAAGAACTGTCTTCAGAGTATTTCCGGTAGCTTGTTACTCGTCTGCCAATCGTGAAATTAAAAGTTAACCAAATCATTAATGAATTTTGGTTTTATATGGTCTGTAATCAGACCAACGTGATTATGGGTTACTTCCAGTACAAACTATACTAACATTATTAATTTCTGGAACGTTATTTAATAAGCTTTTCACGTTAACGAAGGACATATTTATCCGGTTTATCAAACTAACTTCTGTTGGTTCAATGAACATATTCATCGACAACCACACGTTAAAATTTAATATTAATTCATTAAACGGGGTACAGTTATTTACGTAATGCCTCCTTCAAATAAAATAAATACGGACCGCGGTTGCAATATTTAGTAATGTTCAACAATTATTGCGGCATCTGTTATTGGTAGATTGCAGGTAATTGTGCAAATTTACATTTTTGATCTGAATATAATGTGATATGGTATCAAATTTGTTCACTACTATGAGACCAAACTTTACAGTTTATGAAAGAGTAAAACATTATTTTCTAACAATTTCAGGATTGTAATGGAATCAATAGGCATCTATGTTTGGTCGATGATATGGATGTTCTTAATAATTAATGTATTACAGTCATTCCAGAAATTATTGACCATTCAAGGTCAGTACCCAAGTACAGTCCTCATTCTTGCGCTCTGTTAACTTGCTTCACAGAGATACAGAGAACAGGTCACTAGAATTAAGAAACGAGAAATGGAGCAGCAGCCTGCTAAATGGAACGACGACCTTGATCACCTAGATTATCTGTTTCGAATATGACTCGCTCATAATGTTAAATACTTATTCGATTCTTTCAGCATTGAATCAGAATTAAATAAGGAGGTTCAGGAACTCTGTAGTTACTCCCTCCGCACTGTCTTTCCACGTAAGTCTACTAACATGTGTCCTGAAAAGTGCTGAATATGATAAGAAGTCGTGTTAGGTAAATTTTTGTTCTTCTTACGATATGTTTTTTGTATGATTGCCAGTAAAAGCCAGATCAATGCAATAAAGAAGAAGTGTAAAAAGATGAAGAAGGAAAGAAAAAGTTTTAGTGACATAAGGTTGTCGTCATACTATTACTGCAGTCGACAGAGAAATCTCTGAATGATTGCAATCTGTGATGTCTGAACTTCACAATTGCTACCTAGAGACTAGTCGCTACTTCAGAAAATTTAGGGTGGCATTGGGAAAAGGATCGTCAGAATACTGATGAAATTCATAATACGCCGATCTACTTTACTTTCCTTTGTATGCTGCTTGAGATCAGATTTTACGTTAGAAACATTTCCGAATGATTTCGTAAATGATGTGTAGTATTTCTACTAATGTAATAATATTTTATCATAGATTAAGTATCTTTAATAACATCAAGAACCATTGGCTGCTTATAGAAAAATATTTTTTTTTAAATATATAATACGATTAAACTCTTGATATACCGATATTGAGGATACATTGCTTCTTTCTTCGATTTCATTTATTTTGATTATTTTAACGTTAACTCAAAACTTTCGTATAAGCGTACAAAATCAAGTACATTAAAGTTCTAAGTTGATGTTATGAAGTAATGAAAATAAAAAAATTAGAGAAGCGATAACTTTTCTGTCCATTGGTGTATCTGCAAACGCATAGTAACAATTCATCCCTAATTGCGTGTTCAGTTTATCGGTAGTTTGGAAAAAAAGTAGGATATACGCGGTTCGCACTTCGTCACGTATCGTAACTGATAATAATCTCTAAGTGGGTCCGCGGTGTAAGGTAGCCAGCTCAAGATTTATTCAGCGCTGTAATACAGCCTCCTAAGAAGGAAATTGCTTGGCTCACAACTTTCCGTCGTAACGTCATCCCTTATATTGTCGCCCCCGGATATAATGGGCTTCATTCCCTTTTTATATCGATATTTCACAGCTCGAAGCGCGGACCCCGCGATATATTTGCTCTTTCTTCGTACCGGCTGACTGGTCGAATGATCACTGCCTCGTATTTACCTGCTGCAACGAAACGGTTTCATGTTCGACTCGGAATTATCCGTTTATCTATTACATCTCAGCCTGTTTTTCTTTGTTTGTTTTATTTTTAATGGCGTTACGACCACTATTACACTCCGGTCATCCGTATTGCACGAACGTTGATACATGAGAGTGTTATATTAGTCAGGCCGAATCTGTCCTCTTCTTATCAGAACGTTCTTCTGCAACGGTCAGAAGTAATTACGTAGTGTGAATCCGACAGCAGGGGGATTAATTCAATTACTGTTTGAGTATGTTCAGCGAATGCAAATTGTAGTAATCCTTCCCCGGCGTCGGATGACAAGTGTAACGGATTATACATTTATCAAGAGGAAATAAGCGTATCAAGTCCAACAAACCTAATGGGGATGACTGAATTCAGTAATGACGGTTTTTAAATTGATACGTAAATACACATACTTCTATGTAATTTTTGCTATACAAGCTACACTATAAATTTATTATGAATTACTATAAATTTGTTCGATAAGTACAAAGAGAAATTTTTGGGTAAATATTGAAAGATAATATTATTTTTGCAAGACAGTTTATTACATCGAATTTTGTTCATAATAAAAGAATCGATTCTCCTTGAATTACGTTATTCTAAGTCTTCGGATATAGGAAATACGTATTATAGATTATTAACTTATTTTTTATTGCATGGCTATATGTACTACATAATTTTATACGACTGCTGTATAAAAGCACAATTGTTCCGATGGAGCGACAATCTTCATTGTACTGTATGTTGGTAAAGCTGTGACACGACATATTCGTGAGATGGTAAAGCAACTTGGGAGATCATAACACAGACGAGATATATGAATACACCTAAGATACAATGTAATTTTAGTGTCAATACCCGACGCTACCGATAAAGCATGAATTCTGAGTATTATTAGCACAAATGAAGTGTTATATATTCCATTTATATTGCGTGTATGTATATGAATTGACTGGAATAAAAATATCCGATGCTTCAGTTTAAGATTAAGGGATAAATATGACAGTCATGAAACATGAAACGGAAAAGTATATACTTTTTCATTTAACTACAAGGCAATTTATTCTAAATGCATCGGAGCCTTTTAGGAAGTAGTAAAATCTTTTACACAAATTCAATGAAATACTTTCAGGTACCCAGTTTAGGGCTATGAAATTAGAATGTTTAAGAAGAGGTAAAGAAGTTTCATATTTGCAATTATTTTGTGATACTGTAGTAGAAATCGGTATCTTGTGAGAAAAATCGTATTTAACGATATGAAATGAATAATAAATAACAGTCTTAGGGATTTATACTGGAGAGCTAAATCTTTAAAAGGAACATGTCGTTCAAAACAAATTAGTTAAAAATGATATTTATTTATTATATGAGAGCGGTAGAGCGAGCCGCGGTATCGATGCTCTCTGTCGGTGCCGACGCGTGCCGAACAGTGTCGGAGATGGTCGGACGGGCGAACGGGAGAGAGCGAGCCGCGGTATCGGTGCTCTCCGTCGGTCCAACGCGCTAGTGACGTTGCGTCACACAGTTTATTGACCTAGCCGTGTACACCGCGTACCATGGCCGTACCTGGCCGTACCATCTGGTGTTTGGGTCGTTCGAGGAAGGTCGTTCAAGTCGGCAAAAACAATTCAACACGAACAAACCTGCGTACGCGCAATACATAACGGCGTTAGCTTCCTCACTTTCTCGTGAGCCGTCGCGGAGGGTGGTCGCGCGTCTCATACTCGTCCTTTCTCTTGTTACTAACCCATTGTTTGTTGCAAGCATTCGACAACCATCAATTTATTTACTGTGCATATTATTAATCTATTTACTGTGCATATTGTTGTGTCCCCTCTCTTGTTACTAATCCCTTGTATGTTACAGATGTTCGAGAACCATTGGCTTCGATATTTATTTTCTTGTGTACTGTGATTCATTT
>NW_015374062.1:283058-510902 GCF_001272555.1 Dufourea novaeangliae | reverse complement strand
TTCATACTGTAGTTTAACGTGGTTCATCGTAGAATTAATTTTTGGCTTGGTATATTAGGTGCGTAAACGAAATGATCGATGGAACTTTTTCCATTCCGTCTATCTCTTTCGTTTGAGTATTAGCGACTACATTGCGTTAAATTTGTTATTTCGTATTACTAGCATTAATTCGTATTAATTAGAATATTAAGATAATATTAGTTCTAAGCTGAAGAACGAAGACAACCGACGAGGGAACTTAGTTTTTTATAGGTTTAGGCTCAAGAAAGAAGTCATCCGCCGAGGGATTTTAGTATCGGTAGTATTATATAGTTAAGATTTAAGTAATTTATAAGGTTTATTGTGAAAGGTGGGTAGATGTAGAACTTGTGATTCCATCTACTTGCCTTGGGCCTCCACTCGCAGCAACCTCCTCGTGGTGAGGCCTGGGCAATCGGTATTATCTTCGGTAAAGTACTGTAAACTGAAGACAATATCGAGCTAATGGCTGCGAACTTTGAATCTATCTCATAAAACCACGTTCTATATTACAACGAACTAGGATTAGGGATAGGGATAGGGATAACGGACGAGGGAACTTAGTTTTTTTATAGGTTTAGAATACACAGAAACTTGTTGTTTTTTAATTTAAACTATTATTGATTATAACAAATAAAAACCAAGGTACACAGAAATTTGTACGCGCTCAAAGGTTAAATAAAACTCATATGTCAGTATGTCAGTGTATAATTTATTATACATGTTACTCAATTGTTTTTCAAAAATAATGAGAAGATGTGGGAAAAGGTTCGGTCATGTATTTTGGTCCGTGTTTTCCGGTTGTCAAGTCGAATTGACATTCGAAATGTGCACGGGAATGAAATCGCACAAAGGACACTTGACATCGGTTTTCACTCGCCACACCTGATTCCACATTCTGCGTATCTGTAAAATTTGAATAAGCGCAACCACCGTTGCGTACTACCTTTATTATCCTGTATAGGGTGTTAATAAAAATATGGGATATTTTCGCGGAGTGCATTGTACATGCAAAACTATTGTAATACAAAAATCGAGAATAGCGAAATTGCGTTCGACGCTTCGTTTCCGAGTTATTAATTCTTAAAAATATCGGCAATGTAGGCGTGTACGTCTGGCGCGATGGGTTATACAGGGTATCTCAAAATAGGTTCGACTCCAGGCAATGAAGGGTTCTTGGGATAATTTAAAACAAGTTTTTCCTTGTCCAAAATGTTATCCGAGGCTTTGTTAACGAGATATTAACGAAAAATCCCGACCAATCATAGCGCAAGTCTGCCGGCCGAGCTTCTAAAATAAACATCCGGAGTCTAATTTTATTACTATACATATTGTATCTTTGAAATAATTATTATTTAATGTAATTTATCAATTTCATTAGTTAACGTTACTTGGTCACTAACTTTTTGCACTCGATTTTCCCATCTACAGATTTTCTAGATGCAACGTGTATGTTCAAACTTGTGCGGTTGTGATGATCGATTACTGTTCATGTATGTATCTCGATACACAGTGTACTCTATAATAGTAGTACATGCAACCATTAATTAAGTAGTTAGTTAAACAGTACACAGAACACGGGAGCAAACGTGTTCTAATGAGAATTAATACTTGTCGTTACTGATCAACTATTCGATTTATATTTAAGGATTTCATATTGTTTTATACTATTGTATTGAAGTTTCATATTATTATAGCACGATATGTGGGAAAATTCAATGTTGTATTTAAAACTGAAACTTCTTTATATACTTACAGCCATCCAATTTCTATTAATTTACAGTCCTGCAAAATTATTGTTCGAAAATAATTATAACATTAATGGCAGATATTTATATTTAATATTTTCTATTCTTAATACGCTACCTTTCTTATAATTATCGCGTAGAAGAAAAGTTGTAATCAATCTCAATGATACCATTGTTACAATTATTTACTCATTTATTAATTTAAATTTCTATGTTTTTGGGGATGGTAAAATTTCAAAATAACACCGTAGCGGAACACTTAACGCGTTAAATGTCACTGTTACGGACGATGAACCAGTATAAAATGTATAAAAATAATGAATACCGTGTTTTTCAAACATAGAATGGTAATCATATTTCTAGTACATTTTCTGCGAAATCGTTTTCCATGTTCTTCATAACATTCCTTGCAAAATTTTGTAACATTTGTAACAGATGGTCATCAAAATCAGCTGAACATTTAACGCGGCAAGAGGTCATTGTTAATGAAAAATGATTTCGGTTAATTGTTTCTGACGAGACTCTTTCGACGATTCGGTGATAAATCAGCGATCGCGTAAGAAATATTTCGACGCCAGTAAAAATATCCCACCTCATAAAATCCGTTCGCCAGGCGTGTTAAACGGTACATGGTAGCTTGAATATTCATACTCGGCGGCGTAATTGGTAAGTTTCGAGCGATTTGGACTGACCGTTTATGCAAAACGAGCCCCCTCTGTAACGCGTTACGCCATGAAGTCGATTTCGATGGGCGAAGAAGCCCATTTAATCCTGTACATCTGTAAAAATAAAAGGGCAACGACGCGAAACGCCCGCCCACGATGGGGGATTGACGCGTAGCGACGTTTCACGCGCGTCGTTTATCCCCCATTTTTATTGCAAATGCATATCGGATGTTACAGTGCAATGGCTTGTAATGCGTCCACGGCTCCGGTGATCACTTCCTGCCCGAACTTTCGTATTCTTTCGTCCGTTATTGTCCTCCGGAGTTGAGCACAATTTTATTCGAATAGTACGCAATGGAAAGCAGCGGTATCTAAAAACGTCACCCTGACCTTTAAACAGCTAATGAGACTAATAATTGTTTGCCAAGTGTCTACTCATACAAGTGGAAGTAATCTTTATTATAAAAATTTGAATTCCGACGTTTATTCAATAACAAAATATCGATGTAGTTTTTTTTTAAAACTTTTATTCGTTATTCGAAACTGTTTATCCAGGTAATCAATTTACTCATGATGCTCTTGTCTTCCTTTTGTCACCTATGGGATAGATAATAAGAAAATTGGCGAATTGAAAAACAATGCTTAACAATGATTTCCTGAGGTGCTTCGTATTTAAAATAATCTATTTCTTAAATTCGTTCAAGTATTATTTTGTTTTAATAAGAAGTACACATGCTTGTGAAACAAAATTGTACCATGTCTGACCATTATTTACTATTTTTACTCGAAGGAAACAAAAGGTACTGTATCAGGTGTGACTGACATTATATTAAGATAGTGTAGAAAACAATATTAATAATACCATAACAATGAGAAGAATATTGTTCTTTTATATAATTTTACAAAACTTTTATATAATTTCACAATACTTTGTGGCTTCAAGTTGAATCTCCGATTATCATTTTGCAATCTCCGGACTAAACGAGACGTATTCGTGATCGCAGTCGATTCAGAAATTCGAGAGAAATAAGCCAGAGGTCCAGGTATCTGGAATAATTAGAACATTTCCGGGCCTTAAAATGACTTACATAGTGCACTCGTTTCCGAGGAAACTAGGCTTTTTATCGAATATCGACGAAATTTTTCGGCCAATTGAAGCCTGGAAAACTGGGCTCATACACCACCTGTTTTTTTGTTTCTAAACGAAGTGCATTAATAATTCAATTCAAATGAAAAAAATATTATTTCTTTGATTAGAATTATTAGAAATAAAAATAATAATATTCAAATATATTATTTATTATACATTCGTATAAACGTAAAACAAAAATTGCGGAAATTGTTCCATAAACCGAATGGTGATGTCTTCGTATTAATTCGAATACTGCAGATTCTATCGTACGAAAGATCAATAATGATAAACTATCCATAATAAAAGGTGATGTTGAAACCCCAATCGAACTGCATCGGCACCCGATGTGTCTTTACGGAAAAGGTTAAATGACACTATAGAGGGGCCAGTCGTTATTGCGTTGTCCACGCATGGTGAAGTAATTGAAGACAAAAGTCAAGCTGCCGCTTTTCCTCCTCCTGATTGCTTAGGCTTTACGACTATAATGAATCTCTCATAAGCCCGTGTTCCACGATAAAACGTTGTTGACAGCATTTTTCCCCGTGATGAGAATCTCTTAAGGTCCTGCTTTGTTCTTGAATTCGTGCATTCAACTCCTAGTTTGCGCCGCAACAAGTTAGATAGGAAGTTTCGACGAAACTTTGTGCAGTTCGTTCTACCCGAAAAATGGAGATCAACTTCCTCGTAATTTCAGACACCCCTTCGGATTACTGAGTTTCTTTAACAGAAATTAGCCAATTGATAGAGAAAAATAGTCCAGAAAATCATTAAGATCGTTGCGAATGTTTGGGCAAATTCAAAATTTTCTGACAGTTATGTAGTAACTGATTTTCCTTGTAAATGGTTCTATCGTAATTTTTTCATTAATTTCGTACTTATGCAGAACGCAAAACTATTTTCTAAGCTAAAACCGTATACGCAACTAAAACGGAACGAAATATTAACACATGTAATTTATGGTTCACGTAAGGCGATATTGGCTTTAAATAATAGAATCCAGGTGTACGACTACGCGACTTGTGTCATGTGGTCTGACTGAGAATTGTCGTAACCACTTAAGGCCACATGGCCGTGCAGAGATGTTCCATTACCACTTAAATTATTTAAGCGCAGTAAATTTCTGAAACTTGCTACAGTTACGTTATAATGGCATTTAAAATCGATAATTCCATTTAAAATTTCGATTAATATAATTATATAATATTATTATTTGAAACATGTATTATTAATCAATTAGTGTTCAATTGCTTTCTCTCTCAATATTATTATACATAAAAGTGTTTTATTTTCTTAAGTAGCTTTAAATGCGAATACTAGTGAATTTAAATATTTCGCATTTGTTTTATAGTAATTCTTGAAGTTAGTAGCGTAGTTCATTAAATTAGGAAAGTATTACATTAAATACTGAATGCACATTTTAATGAAAGGATAAGTACGTTTCCTTCACCCATTAAATTTTAGGTAGAATACCAGCTAATATTTCGGACACCCACTGGCAGCACTATATAGCGTCTGAGCAAGAAATTACAATTAGTTCTGCCAGTAAGCGACTCGAATATTAACAAGCAGGTATTTAAAATCTGATAACATTAAATTTGTACAATGAATTATTAATTTTGAGAAGAAGAACATTTTGTACACTGAAATTGAATATATAGTGTACTTCTAAGTGTAGATAATAAAGTGTAATTATTATTTTAATATGGTTATTAAATAATAACTATTACTGGCGTAACATTAATTTTATTTTGAAATTCGTCCATTTTAAATAAATCATGTACTTCACTCTAAACTCATATCACCTTTCAGAAAAGGAGTATGTCATACAAAATGATTTCGAAATGAATTTCATTGGTCATATTATTATTTAAACCAATTTATTTTATAATTATTGTAGTCACGCAAATACCATTAAAACAACTAAACATACTTCTAAGGAAATGTTTACAATTACTTTTTAACCTCAACATACTCGCGATCAAAGAAAACATATTGCTAATATTATTGATATAATTATTGATTCCTCTTTCAGTTTGTGAATGCAAATATTTGTTCTCATCTTGAAATATATTTCATATACATATTTTATTTTGATATCATTCTTCTGAACGACAAATATGTTTTTATTGTTTCTGTATTTTATCAAACCCTTATAAAATTTTCAATATGACTTTTTATACTTTTCCGGTGTGTCAAAATTGTAAATTTTTTATAATATTAAAGTTAAATTTATATTAACATTTTTCCAGGTGCACGCTATCGTTCAATACAGCTTTTATTTTATATAATACATATTGCAACTCAATAGTGAATCCAAATTACGTATTAATGTGTTTACTATGTAATGTGAAATTTTAATATGTCATATCAAAATATGAATGACCTTCACCGATTAATGTGAAGTTAAATAGAAAGTCCGAGGCGTGGATTTAAGAATCTATTCCCTTGAGTGTTCATGGCTTTAGAAATTCTTAAGAGTACCTGTTTACTTTTACGAAAACGTGCGTGTGCGGACGTGCCTGTAGGCGATGAGTGACAGTGTGCATTTAGAATAAAAGGGGCAGTTCAGAAAAATCGGTGAAGGAAAGGGTTTGAGAAAATTGAGTGGAGCAATGGAAAATCCAAGTAAAAGCAGACTCGTGTGTTACATATTCTCTTTTAATTTATTTAAAATAAAATTTTATTAAAAAATAAATTGGTACTAATATTTCAAAATCTTACTAAAGTTCTTCTAATAATTTCCAAATTATTCAACAATTATTGTGCATGTTATAGACAGTTATAACGTTACAGTCATCGGTAGTGATCGGCCATTTTGTAAATAATTTAATTTAATTTGTAATTGATTTAGAATAGATCACAGGGTCATCTCCCGAAAAATATATTTTCTCCACCTGTAGTGGATATTATTTATTTATCGACCAAATATTTAAATATTCGTTACCAGCTATTATTTGTGTAAATGCCCCCTGTTTTCGGCTGTACCGTATCAGTTACACAAAAAACTGGTTCTCCTAAAACGCTCTGTATTCCCCGTCTGTTGCAAATGAAACAATGTAGACACTTCAAATCTGCAAAACATCTCGCGTAACAATTTAATTCTCTGTCGCGAGGGTTGCGTGTACTGTAATTTCATCAAGTTCGACACGCATCATACAGATTTTCCTTTATTACGCACAGTTTAAGAGAGACGATGTGCCTACTCCCTCCAGATAATTGAATCTTGTCCCGCCTATGTTTCATTTTCGTTGAATTCACGCCACGTTTTGATTCGCTGGATCAATCTGAACAGATTCCGCTGAATGTGTCTTCAAGAGCATTTAATATTGTCAAGTGCGGCAAAAATTCTTCGTATTTCGCTACAATTTTAACAGAAAATCAGTTTTGAGAGTTCTTGATGTGCGTGTACATACATTTGACTAAATCGAAGACAGTGCAAATATGATGCAATATTAATATTGATTAATCTATTCAGTTAGATATTCTGAAATTAATATATTTTCTAAGAAGCTCCATATATTCAATTAAATTTAATTGCTTAATAATTATTCTAATTTAATTCTTAAGGTTCGAAGTGAGTAGAATTTCAGAATCTGTGCAGTGAATAAAATTACCGCATTAATCCGAAATACCTATCTCAACGTATCCTTCTCCCATATTTACTGACCTCCCACCTATGGTTCAAAGTTACTTGCAGTACTTACTATAACCAGAACAAGAAGCATATTTCACGTACCTAGCGTTCCAAATCTGGTGCAATTTGTAAGTTTATAAAATTTTCTAATCCGTTTCTAATCGGAAAAGAAACTTTCGAGAAATAGAAACAGAAATTTCTAATGAAAGTTTCATTTTATCCTTTTTAGGAATTTATGTCTATTTGCTACTGTCTATCTTTCTCACTAAAAACTGCACATTACATTGTATTAAGGAAACTAATAGCTGTCATAAATGAAGTATGGAAACAATTAGAAAAAAATTCGGATAAAGTGATAACTTTCCCATTTCATTGAATATTATACTATTTTCTATTTGACAAGTACAAAACTTTCTCTTCTTTAATTTTAACCCTCCTATTCAAGTTTTTTTAGATGGGTACACGTGCTATCCAGTTTGACTGCTACAATGTCTGACCAATATCAGCTATTTCTACTTGTATCGAATATAGAACATAATACATATAGTGTCGTCCATAGTCCCTCTCTCCCTTAACTGGTAATTCGCATCATATTATTATGACGAACAAATATATTCATACCGCTGTGAATGTTCAACAAAGTTGTGTATGGTTTGAAACATAATTTTCTAATTTATTTCTACTTGCGTTACTTGTTTGATCATTCACAGTGGTATGAATCTATTTGTTTTTCATAATAATATGATGCAAATTACCAGTTAAGGGAGAGAGAGATATTGGACGTTACAAAATAATTACAATAATTTACAAAATAATCACTGTATTCGAGCACCTGTAGCTTGCAGATACGTATTAATAATTACTTTCTAAATACCTCGTTAAGTATTAAGTTTAGAACGTATAAAGATCAGCCCATTTTACCATTTGATCTACGGTACAAAAAATTGGTTATCTCGTTAAAAAAAATCAAGGTGACCAAGTTAGCTGTGATACCTTGTATATCATTCGATCCTCCAGTTTTCCATTGACGTTCCAGTCGTCAATTTGGCAGCACGGTGTTATGTTATTCATTTTGTACCCCCGTTAAGACAACCGAGAAGTCTTCTGTAAATTGGGAAACGCGATTCCGTAATTCCCCAAGAAAATACAGAAAACGTGTCCTGCCCTCTGATCCTGACGGAAACAACATCCCCTATCCGCCGACGCAGTCGCGCGTCTGGCAGGCGCGACCCCCACCATCAACCGTGTTTCACGGGGGCCACGCTCCGCCGCGTACCGGACACATCTAATATAAAAGCCCCCGTCGCGCGATCCGCTGGCTTCGTTGGTTTTGCGATTTCGGTGAACCTGTGTGGACCCCACCAGTGGACCGGTACTACCCATCCACGCAATCACCTGGCCAGGCGCCGGTCTTCTTTCCCATTCGAATCGAAGGTGAAGAAACAGAGACTATACTATTTTACGGGTGCGATGGGGAATGTCTGACGTGCCAGAGTCGGGCAAAATTTTATTTGAATAATACATAGTGAGAAGCAGCATTATTTAAAAATATCAACCTGATCTTGAACCCTTTAACTCTCAGTGTTGTACCGGTGCAACACTAATTTTAAAAGTGAGTCAAATTTTGTCGCCGGTTAATATCTCACTGGTCTCAGCGTAGTTTCACTGATGTGAAGTAGGTTTAAACGGGTTCGGTTGAAAATTTTAAGTATTCCTTCTGAACGTAAATAAAAAAGTAGGAAAATAGGCTGTTTAGTATCGATATTTTCGACTTCGAAATAACAAGACACAATATAGATATATGTATATCAGTCTCATAATTTTGAAATAACGATTTAAGGCTGTGGGCGTTAAAGGGTTGAACAGTTAAAGAGATTAAATAAAGGTTGGCCAAGTATCTGTTCATTGGAAAAGAAGTATTATTTTATTGTAATATTTGGAATTACAACTGTTATTGTATCTATTGTGTATCCATCTTATTGTTTTCTTATACCCAGAGAAGTAGAATGTGATTTGACTTATGTGGGATTCAGTTGAAAGGTGAAAGATGAAGTCTCTTCTGATTTACTTTCCTTGAAATTTTGTAAGAATAATTACTATTCTTATTAGATCCTTTCGATTTGCTTTACAATTACAAAGTATTTAATATAGGGAGATAGACACTATTATTCTTTTCCCTCTTATAATATTCATTCTTATAATATGAACCTAAATACATAGAAAATGTTATCACGTAAAGCGTTTGTTAAGCTGGAGAAATAATAAGATAAACATAGTCGATATGAGATTTATTAGGATAGTGAAGTATCTATTCAAAATTCACTAAATTCAAGCTTTAACTTTACTGAAAGTTCTCTCTTGAAAGCACACGTTTGCTTCCGACGTTGTATGCTTTTTAGTGAAACTTAATTGAATTATTAGAAAATTATGAGACCGCTATATGATTCAGTGCTTTTTATTGCGTTTAACAAGTTTTATCAAGCTAAACTTGTTGTTGATATATCTAACTTTTACGTTCTAATATACCTTTTTTTTACTTCGCGTGTCGAAGGATTCATTTACCTCGGTAGTCTTATTTGGAGAAGAATGATGTAATACTAGAGAATGTTTCTTCGGTGTTACGACCAATTTTACTTTCAACACATTTTTTAGCTGTTCTTTAATATTAAAAACTGCATACTGTACAATTTTTCTTAGAAACAATCATACTGGCGATAAGAATATTAAGCCTGAAATCCATAAAAATTGAATTCCTTTGTTAGAATTACATATGAAAATCAGAAAATAATTGCCTAATTTTTGTAAGTTGGAAAAATATGTAGATTTTCAATAAATTATCTTATGGATTTCATTTAGTAGACTTTATTTATAGAAACTGGAATAACAATTTATTTATTCCGTTAAGATAAATTAGATTTCTACCAGGCTTCAAATGAAATAATAACCCCATAAAATTTTCTTAAACTTCGTAATATACTCAACTATAAATTAGATTTCTACCAGGCTTCAAATGAAATAATAACCCCATAAAATTTTCTTAAACTTCGCAATATACTCAACTAAATTGTTTTATTGCCATCAAACCGCACACACCTAAATTTTTGAACGGCTGCAAGCCATATGCGCTTAGGTAAATATAGGAACATTTTATTACTTTCGAACAAAGGCTGATTCCAAGAATCCAGGAACAATGCGTAAGGAGCTATATTTCCTTTCTTCTGTCTCGCTTGTATATGACACGCCTACAACAACGCGTCTACCAATTAGCCATAAGGGAAATATCGACAGTTTCGTGAATATTTTGCCAACATAGAAGGGTCTCCCCTCTTTGTAGATTTTCTCATCGTCATATCCAGCCTGAATTGTCAGTCAAAGTTTCACCATTGAACAGTCAACCTCTGTATATCGATCCGCGTCATTATTGTTACCTCCGTTAGTTTACTTCTTACTTTTTATTGAATCATTTATCGTGCTCACCTAGTTGTAATTAACATAATATCAACTATTAAATTAATAATATAATAAGTGATTTCTAATCTACTATATATTAATAATATAATAAGATTTTGCGAAGCTCTAAGACAATCGCGCTGAGGACTTCGTGACGCAGCAATTACTTAAACGTGTATTCATTTCTTTTCCACTTCAGAGTGCAACTGGTCACATGGCGATCGCTTCGAAACACTTAGCGACGGTTTTTATACGCACTTGGATCCTCATGATAATCTTCTGCTTTGCGGGCAACGCAGCGGGTATGTAGAAATTTTAATCTGTACTAACCTATCTTTTACATACACTTGAATTAATAATCCTTGCAGGTGTTAACACTAGAACTATCAAAAAAGTCAAAATGACTTGTCGGTACACTCTTATAACGATGAGTAAAATGTTATAACAATAGATTTTCTCATACGTTTTGCTACTTTTATTACGATATGAAAATGAAGAAGTTAGTTAATTTAAAAATTTTTAAATTTTCAAAAGTTTTAAACAGACGTAATTTTCCCTCATCTACGTTTTAATATGATTCACCACAAAATGTTTCCGGGAAGAAATATTAGAAGGTTCATATGATCAAGTTAGCTGGTAAATAAATGTTTTATATTCATTTCCTTGTAATTAATTCCCAAAGGGAAGTTACATTTTTACCAAGTCCTCTAAAGACGTTTTCGAAGACGTGATTCATCTTTACTAGAATTACCTTAAAAATCAAGTAGGATATTATAGCGGCCCGATGTTCGTTTCATTTATGAGACTGAAGACTCCTCCCGGTGTAGAAACTTGCGAAGCATGACATTATTACTAGAGTGTGAACAAATAAGAAAAAACTTACCGCAGTTAATCCTGTTTCCCAGACACACAGAAAGTAATAACGCGCATTAAAAGTGCGCTAGCTTCGCCTTTCCCCCTGATGTAAACTTATTAAACGGGTTGTAGATCGCAGAAGTTCTGGAAACATTCAGCGAAACGTGAGATCGCGATCTAGGGGAAAGAGATGCCATGCGTTAAAAAAGTTACGCACGTTACGCAGTTCAGGTGATTTCACTCGAACTTTGGTTACTTAATTATGAGAGTCAGCCGTCAACTATTTATTGCATATTAAAAACTGCAACTGAGTACTGGTACTTTTTGCTTGTGGTTGATTTGTGGAGAAACTTGTCTATTACTGAACGAAAAAATATATACATATAAATTACGATAAGGATTATTTGTAATCTATGTTTGTGTCTGTGTTGTAAGAAGAATATGTGACAGATTAAAATTTAGGAAGATTAGAGAATTCCATTCAATTTATTTATTGCTTTATTATGCTATAAATATAGAGCACAGAATTACGTGTATTCTGTATAAACCATAATAATGGTACGTACTGTCTATAGTGTAGTAATTCTTTTCTTAGTGTTACATTTACTCGGTGTTTGTAGTATTCCATTGTTAATTGTGCGAATATTTTCTTGTCGAAATGAAAGTTTTTCCTAAAAGAATAAAACAAGGCAATGGAATTTTTTCATAAATTTCTTGTTTCTGAATACTGTTCACTTTATTGTTCACAATATTCTCCAACAGTGTATCTAACGATAGCATGTCTTCATTTAACATCAAATTCGTAATTTAAAATTATAGGAAAGAATAATTGCGAGAGAAACAAGGAAATTTATTACGAAGCCACAGTCTGCAACTATAAAGAATGTGACAGGCATTATAGTTTTAATTGTTCGTTATCAGGATACCACAGCAAAGTTTCTATAGATAATTTTATTTAGTACGTTGCATAATTATAGTTGTACAGAACTTTTCCTTATTTGATTATCTTATTACTCGATGCAAATATTTCTCGCTGGAGATCTTTCTTGGTAAAGGTTAATTTAAATAAAAAGCAGCACAAACGATGAAAGCGTTGCCCTCAAGTCCTTCGTTACCAAGTTGGAAAAGTTTCCATTCTGTCAGTGAATAATTACTAAACTATGCTTTTAAGTCATTAAAGTCTGACACGGCAACAGTAAATTTTGTAGAAATATGGAAATATTATTTAATGTTATGCACCTCTGAAAAATTACTATCAAATTTTTTCTTCAAATAACAAACCTACTTCTACAGTCAATATTAACAATTTCAGTTTGTAACGCATACAAATTATGGATTCATATTTTTATCAAATTGTATCCTTCAATAGCAATTTTATTTCTTGTCTCGTTGAATTTTGATTTCTTACCTGGGTTGGGGATAATGAAAATAAATCTTCACGTTTTGACAAGCCGCGCGCAATTTTCTAAACATTAACATACGTGATTGATAGGTTGTGTCAAGAGACTGTTATTAGATGCAAACCGTATACATAATAAGAAGACTGGCTTAAGAGGGACTAACGTGAACAATAATAACGAAGTTCGTGTAACATCATTAATGGGATCATCCGCGGTCGACTGATCCCAGTTTCCATCGGATACCGGAAATTTTAATTGTATATTCGGGGCCCCCGTTTACAGAGTATAAGATTAACAACTTCACACGTTCCTGGAGTTCCCGTCCTCGGGTACCTGTTGCTAATCCTCGGAAACTGAGCTCCCGTTCCCTCATCGATTTACGTTTTTAGCGAGAATCACTTAAGCACGTAGATACAGTAATAAATAAAAGTTTAGAATCAAAAATAAGACAGAAATTATTTGCTTTGGATAAGGAACGTAATGTCAAACATTTTTATTACATAATAGCTAATGAATTATTTATTTATATACATATATATAAATTTTAATAGGTAAAATAGAATGATACCTATATTTTTTGACTGCACAAAATGACATCGCCTGTAAAAAGTACCCCTAAAATGGGGTAATTGTTTACCACGAAATAATACCGCGTTAATTGAGGGATGAGAATATACAGAATATATTTATAACACTGCAAACTTTAATAATGAACAACCATTTATATATTCCTCACCGACTTAATAGTATTTATGTGAAAGACGTGTAATCGTTGGCCCATTTCCTCATCTTGAACTCATGACCATTACAGTAGCTATGTAATAAGAACCTCACGGCAAACGAAGGAATTTGTTTTTTGAATAAATTCCTACATCATTAGAAGAATAGGTGACCGACCACGTGTCGTATTGTGAGAGTAAACACACGTTCTATCGCAAATACGTTTAGGACTTCTGGTTTAGCGATGATACGGGTAGATGGGGAGAAAAAGTAGGAAAAAATAAACGAGAAAAGAGAAGACAGGGCAGAAAAAATAAAGCAAATGAGAAAAAGAATTGTGATGTATTTGGGAGCTGTTAATGAGTGGGAAGAATGGGTTCGTAGAGGTTGGGTGACAAAACAAGGGAAGGAAGAATAGAGGATACAAAAGAAGTGGTAGGGTGAAAAATGAATAAAAATATCGATAAATTGAAAACTGAAATACATTTGTTGTATAATTTCCGATAATGGTCATATATTTATTATATAAATTATTAACAATGTTCTAATAGTCCCGAATTTCAAAAGAATGGCATTCGAACATCGTCGTTCGTTCTAAATAATATCTTCACCCTTCAAAAGATGCTAGAAATATTTAAATATCTCCCAGGCGGTACCTGCAATTTGTTGGAATTGTCTACAATCACTTTCTGCAAAGATAGAAATCTAGAAAACACGATCAGATAAATCGAACATGTCACACAAACACCTCTTGTCACTTTCATACGGCAACAGTTCACCTGTGAACTTATTTTAGCAGATATCTCGTGTACGCTAATGTTTCTATTCTCAAGTATTCTCTAGCGCAACATGTCCATTGGGCAACGGTGACGAAATAGAATAAAAGGAAAAGTCTTGACAGTGAGAAGACGTGAGAAGGGAAAGTAGAAAGCAAAGTGGCTGCAATGGTCCATCGTGAATATAGGGATCAGAAAATCAATTGTTGGCTTTGTCAGATAGCCGATGCAACTGGATATGAAAATGGCTGTTCTCTCCCGTGTCTTTTCCACTGACATACATTTTCGTGAAACATGGCATTCGATCTAATTATTAGATATACACAAAAGTGAAAAGGCCGTTTTACTCGTAAATTTTTATTAGGTCTACTAATAAAACTAATCGATTGTTTTTTTTTCGGTAAATTATATACTTGTTCCAAAGCCAAATACTCATGCTGCGTTAAAAATATTTGCCACAAGTTTGTTTTACAAATTTTCTATTTCGAAGGAACCGAGTTTCAGAATGGTTGATACTTATTATACTGATAATTAAATTTTGATGATATTTAATTTAGAAGTTATGACAGTACCATGATATTCATTCTGGAAGACCCTATTTGTAATTTTTGTAATGTATAAGGTAGCTGTAAATCAACTCGGATAAGCTGTAAATTTTCCCAAAGTGAAGGTAGAAAATAAATGGCCGCAGTGACATCTTTAACGAGATTTAACCCGCTGTGACGTATACTTTTTTGCAAATGCGGTACGTAACTGGTGAACGTAGTTCATGTCTCTTCGTTATATTGGTTGCTACCATTTATAACTTTGCATATAAAATTGACGGAAAAAGGTAATATACAGCACAGGAGTTAGTGAAACAAAAAATTTCTAATTACTCGGGATTTATTTTCTTATATTGTGGTAATTGCATTCTATAGATTGTAGAAATAAAAATTATGTAGCTATTTGGTTTCTCCATTGACCATTGGCCAGCAGGCGTCTTACCTTCTTCGAATCCTACGTGTTTACAGTATTACGATCACGATATATGTAACTTCGTCTCGTAGTACACTCTTCACTAGTTCGAAAAATGTGTTTGATTTCAGTTTTATATCAGTGCTTGCACAGTCAACTTCGATTCTTCGGCTAACACCTTCTTTGCGATCTCATAGAAGAAAATATAGGTCGCGAATGTTTGCAACATATCTGTAATATTCATAGGAAAATTGATAAAAAGTGTGTTACGTATTCAATGTGCGGATTGAGTGTAAATATCGTTTCTTAGCACTTTATGTATTTTTCTTACCTTATATCATTATCTGTAGGCTTGTATTTTTGAAGCTTTATAATTTCGGATTCTTCTATAACGTACGATAAACATTAAACGTGGTTTCGAGATTATTACAGAAGTAACATCTAGCACACACTTTCGTAACAAGCAACGCTATATTATATTTAGTATTTCAATAAAACGTTTGCGTAAATATTAGTCGATGATTTTTGTTGAAGCAATTTTTTGTGTATTGATATCACTTAATTTCACCGTTATTTGTTCCCGTTCCGATTGGAACATGACAAACGAGGATGTGTAACACGAACTTGTGTAAAATGAAAGATTCAATTTGATATAAAAAAGAAACATTGTGCACAATCGTTTTTGTGCCTTGCGTCTTGCGTGGGTTTCAATGAACCTCACGTATCCTTTTCAGTTTTATATACACGGGGGTACTTAGGGGTTCTGTTGAATTTTTAATTAAGCCAGTTCACCGCGAATAGACCCGCCGCTCTGGTTATTTTAGGTGGAATTTGAACAATCCTAATTAGATGCGCCCACGTTCAATTTCTCTTTAACATGTCATTCATGAGGTAAAGTACCGCCGAAGTTCTTTTAGAAATGTATAATATTGGGTCATCCCATAAGTTGTACGTCTTACCGTAGACCTGAATTTACAACAATGAAATTTCAATGTGAATTTGTATTAACAAGTATTATGTGTTTCAGGTTCTTGCCTGAGCTATGGGCATTCATGTTGGGGAGGTATGTTTTCATTTATACGTGCTATTATAATTATATTGTGGTGTATTCCCATTTGTGGATCCTGTAAACATGAAAAATATGGTAAAAGTGAAATTCTCATATGTTTTATTGAAACATTTGTCATATTTCTATTAAAACATATCTCTTAACAAAGGAAATACTTACATTTCTATTTAACACCAGCTTTCGTAAAGTAGTCCAATTAGAAAAACAATTTAATTTACTACTAAATTATTATATTACTGTAAGAACATTATTTAGATGTTATTTAATCGATTACAATATATTTTTAAGACATGCATAAACGTCCATACTGTATTGCAATAATAAGGTAACAAATTTCGTCCTTTTTATAATAACCGTAACGTCCACGGAATAAAATCTATATACTTTATAAGATTAATTAGCGTTGAAACTGTTTCCTTACAAAAAACCCTTTAATACTGCACGGAGTCAGAAGAAGAAATACTTCGTAATGTGTCTTCTGAAACTAGATACGTACATCGAAGCATTGTGACGTAACAGAACGGAAACGGTGTTTCTGTATACGCATTTATATCGAAACAATTTGCTGGTGCATCTCTAACGATGGCGCAGATCGTCTTACATTCAATGCCATAAAGGGTCTTATATTTCCCTTCCACGTGCATTTATAATATGCACAACCAAGTATAAAATGAAATAATATTCTTAAAACGTGGGAGACTTGGTTATTAAAGAACACTAAATAAAACCTTCTTTGAGACCTTCATGAATATACGTGCTTCTAAATACGACTGGCTAGTGTGTCTGAACATTGCGAACTATTTCTCCTTGTAACGACGGTACGGTATTATCAGTTGGATGATCTATATTGTATCGTACCACTTCACATAAAATGATTATAAAGAAATAAAATAATTTCGCATCACTGTTAATATTTATAGTCGTAATTGCAAGAGTATATAATTAATAATAAAATGTTCGATAGCAGAATTATGTTCGAACAAAATCAACTTTCTTCAAAATAATGACCTATACAAACAAGTATATTTTGAAGTGATTTTGAATTAATGTTATCAATTAACAAGAATCTCCTGAACATGTACAGATGCATTAGACTGTTTTATTAAGAAATCTTAAATTACAAAGTCCATATAATCGAGGGTCTGTTGTATATGTCGGATTAAATTAAAGTTCCAGAAGATTTGCTCAAATACGTTTTTGACAAATACGTTCAACTGTTAAAACAGCTCACGGGAAACGTAGCGGAGGACATAACAACGCTTACTTTGTTCCAACAAACACGATGAACGATGTACAGCAAGATGTACCTTCGTTCGCGAAGGAGCAATGGGTATTATCTCGTCTGATCGCTCGACCTTTGATATCTACCAAATACAGAGGA
This sequence comes from Dufourea novaeangliae, assembly GCF_001272555.1. Classification (NCBI taxonomy): domain Eukaryota; kingdom Metazoa; phylum Arthropoda; class Insecta; order Hymenoptera; family Halictidae; genus Dufourea; species Dufourea novaeangliae. Next base: position 493,097 of record NW_015374062.1, on the reverse strand, counting down.
CGATGGGACATACCGTTCAAAATAAAAACGCATTTTCCACAGCACTGGGAAAATCGTGAGCTTAACACACGTGTGATCAGCGATGAACCTCTTAGGTGAGTTTAACGGTAATATAGGAAGCAATTAAATATTTAACAAATATTTTATAGGTTTTATTATCGGTGTCGGAGAATATTTTATAACATTACATTTTATACAGGGATCAAAATAATAACGAAGACGATGACGAAGGGAAACAGAGAAACATTAATGATATGCATGGCATAGTGGGAAGGATTAATGAAGGCCAGAAGGATGTCCCAGAAATATTCTTAATATCAAATAACGGTGAACACGAGCAAGACAGGAAACCACAAAATATAGAACTGATCAAATTTCTGGTGAATTGAAACGTTGATTAATTTATATTATATTATACATTAACCTTTAACTGATGAGGTATAAAATTTATTAGCCTTCACTTATTAGGCAACTAGTTATTTTGCATTCTCAAGGAAGACAACATCGAAACAAAGAAACATCTCTTTAAGTAACTACAGAACAAAAATAAAATATTCTAAAAATATTTATGGGGCACCTCAGACCCCATCGGGACAGTTAAGGGTTAAATTATTGAGTTTTACGTACACTCCGGTTCGTAATTATTAGAACGTTTACCGAATTTGAAATAAATGATAGAAGTAACAAGGCACTCAGAAAGTGCTATATTGATGGAGAACACTTGTGGTAAAATACATAATAAGAGTGGTGCACAATAATATAATTTTTATAAAACTTTTATAATCCTTATGAACGGCAATGTACATTATGGAATTAATTCATTACTTTTATTTTCAGAGCGATTCCAGCGATAATTTGGAATGAAACGATTCCAACGCTACTGTGAAATACAATGTAAAATAGAAATTGTCATAAATGTATTGTGATTGAACTTAAAAAGATATTGTTTCAACCACTTGATTAGTGATTCTTTTTCTCGAATAAAAATTGAGTGACTGTCTTATGAATGCTTGTCTTCCTTTCCCGACAAAATACAATTTTTTACTATTCTTTTGATTTCTATTTGTTATAAGAGAGATTGTTATAAACATTACATTATCGAAAATATTTAATTTATTGTGAAATAATTTAGAGTAAGCCAAATATTCCATACTCAAAATTATAACAGTTATGTAATACCAGACGTCGATGATACGCCGTGGTAGTTACTTTTAAGTTATTTGTAAGATTTTGTAAAAAGGGAGGTAGATGAAACTAATGATTCCATCGATGTAATTACGGTTACATAGATGGGATTGGGTTCCATCTAGCTTTCCTTGGGTCTCCAGTCGCAGCAACCTCCTCGTGGTGAGACCTGGGCAATTGGTATTATCTTCGGTAAAGTATTATAAACTGAAGGTAATACCAAGCTAATGGCTGCGAACTTAAAATTAATTTCTCTAGTTATAAAAATGAATCTAAGATTAAATATTTTTGGTAAACGTTTGTAGTGATTGTTAGTGTCTGCCGTCATGCATACCCCGTTTAGTTCACTTTGGACAGCTCTTATACCATTATGCGGATAGCTTCAGCCTTGACCAAGCATTGAATTTGAAGCTTAAAGAACGTAGATTAATCCCTGTATATATATAATAACAATAAACATGTTTAGTTCACTTTGGACAGCTCTTATACCATTATGCGGATAGCTTCAGCCTTGACCAAGCATTACATTTGAAGCTTAAAGAACATAGATTAATCCCTGTATATTGATAATAACAATAAATGATCAGAACACTGTTAAAGTCGCAATTTAATCGCGGAATACCACTATTTTTTTGACCGGTGGCGCCGCCCGTGGCAAATTGCTCAAACTGCTAGCCAAATTATACCGACAAGTAAGTGAAAATTTCTGCAGTTGGAAAAACGCGAATATTTCAGTAATTAAGCGTTCAAAATGACCGTCGTTAGTCTCAAATTATTCCTGAAGACTTAATGTATCGACCCAATACTTCAGGACCCCAGAATTAGTAAAATTATTTAGGTCTGAATTAATAAAGCCCCTTATGGAGTGGCAACCTTAATTGCAAAACTATGCATTCACATTTACACCGCTGAACGGGCATCATTTTTCTTCGTCACGCATTAGATTCGATATTCAAGGGACATAGATTAGTTCTGTCTAGCTGCTGGGAACCAGTAATTACAAAAACATTGTTAAAATCATATTTGTTTGAAACGTTTGAAACTGTATCTCGTCATGCGTACCCCGTTTAGTTCACTTTGAACAACTCTTCCAACGTTATGCTGACAGCATTCGTCTTGACTAAGCATTCAAATTGAAGCTCAAAGAACGTAGATTAATCCTCTGTCATTAACAATTACAATAAACGACCAGAACACTGTTAAAATTGCATTTAATTGCGGAATACCACTTTTTTTTCGACTGGTGGCGCCATCCATGGCAAATCGATGAAACTGCTAGCCAAATTATTGGCCAGCAGTTTGAGCGATTCGCCACGGGTGGCGCCACCAGTCAAAAAAATAGTGGTATTCCGTGATTAAATGCGATTTTAACAGTGTTCTGGTCATTTATTGTTAATATCAATATACAAGGATTAATCTATGTTCTTTAAGCTTCAAATCTAATGCTTGGTCAGACCGAAAGCTGTTCACATAACGCTGTACGAACTGTCTAAACTAGAGATGGTGTGAACTGCTACTTGTGAATCACTCGTCTCAAATCAATCTTCTTACTACTCTCCTACAACACTTTTGTTACAGCCGATATATAAACTTATTTGTGCTTTATACATATGCATATCACTAACTACGACTAATCAAGTTTTTACAAGTGTATTTGATTAGTTTCAATCACATACATATACATATGCGTAGATAGGCGGTTGATATTCGAAGGGTTTGCAATAAAAAAGCACAAGGATGTATCAGAAATAATTGTATTATCTATTGTATTAAGGTAATCGCTAATTTAATATGAACAAATTTCGTTTTCGGTCAACACTCGATACATAATGGTGACGTGGTTATCGCGGTGTTCCACTCAATCTACATTCGTGTCTCAAACGTACATTATCGTTTACAAGTATTAGGACCACTGCTTTGTTCAATAAAAATGTATTGTTTAATACTGGTCACATACCAACATACACTTCATATTCGATAACGTGTCCTATTACTGATAAACGATGATGTACGTACCACCTATTCCTAAAATAAGTTACGGAATTTCGCATATCTTCAAACTATATTGAAACACTTAATCTAAAATATCGTTCTCACGTATCATGCGTACATTTCGATTGATTGATTCGATTGATTGATGCGATTTGATGACAAAAAGTCTCATCATTTTACGGGAAACAGTTGTTTTAATTTCAGTTTGAAAATTTTTGGGACAGATCGTGTATGACACGCGATATACCGAGAACAAATTAGTTACTAAACCAATTTGAAATGGCTAGAAGCACAGCCAGGTTCGAATATTACAAATTTACAGTACCTTAATAACAGAAAGGATCGTTCAGTTATGGTTTTTACATACACTGAATGAAATTCTTGTGTTACAAAATTGTAGAACAAAATAAGTAGGCGTGATTGTTGCCAAATGTATAGATAATGTAATCCTGATTGCTCGTATAAATGATAAATACCAGGGTATTAATATTCGCCGTTTATGCATTCAATTCTTCTCCATGCGTTACTTTTCCGTGCGATTCTTTTCAACGTCTAATAAAGGCGTCACTAAATATTATTATTACTATAAATTGAAGGTACTCTGAAGAATCGATTGTTAATTTCCCAACGTCGAAACATTTAATCCAAGGACATTACCGACTCTATAGAATTTCTGTTTCTCGGATGAAATTTCGGTGCGCCCAGATAGTTTAATGGACTTCCAAATGTCCTTTGGTGATCCGACAGATAGATAGGCCGCAGATTGAAAATCAAAGGCTTCATCGAATCTACAAAGTTATGTACACAGATTCTAAATATCCAAAAGATAAACCTAAAGTTTCCTTTTTTATTATACCTAATTTTTCTAATTCTCTAACGATCTAGTCTTATTTATTTTGTCCACAAAAAAAAAAAAAAATAGTTTCTACGCGTTTGTGGAACAATTAAATTTGTTGAAAATGAGACGATTACTAACCTGAGGACGAACTTTCGATTGTCGACCGCAGGTTCATTTCATTGTACGTGTTCGCCTATATAAAGTGGAAAATTCTTTTTAGAACAATGTGACCATAGGATATTCTTACCACGTTTTAAATGAACAAACGCTAATGAATACGATGAAAACGATGCAAGCACTATAATCAAATTGTTCCTTTAAAACAAAAGTCCTCTAATGCAGCATGCAGCTGAATGCATTCTTTGAATTTTCACGATCCATGCAATATTGATTGATACACTCGTTATAATTATATCGAAAAATTTATTCAATAGCACAGAATCGTTTCACTGTTACTAGCTAATCAATTTAAACGTTTTTTTTTCTATGAATATTATCTTTTCCTAGTAGCACGCGTTAGTTGCTTCTTCCTTCAATTTTATGTTGCAAGACACAATTTATTAATGACCAGCTCAAGCGATTCGACTAACTCTTCTTTTCCTTTCGTTTCAATCAGACAAATTCATGCAACGAAACTTACTAAAAACATTTTTGGTCAAATCGCTGAAAGTAATTAAGATTATTTTACAGATGTATTTCAAACACAATAATTACTAACGATGTGAACATTTCATTGGTACGTTCCTCTGTTACAACGTGCAAACGCAGATTCCACTGTTACATTATCCGGAAGGAAAAGAGAGAATATGGGTGATTCGGTGATGCAACAAGCTTTCAGACTATAATCGGATTAAAATCACTTGGGTTGCTAAAAACCACTGAAGCTCATCCCCTTTTTTGCTCTCTGTGCCGTCTGTATGCAAAAACTTGTCGATTGACAATTTCATTTGAATCGAAAAACAAAAATACAACTATATCAAATTATTAGAGCCACAATATGAAAAATATGTTTTTCTGTGTTTATGTAAGAATACCGTCACAATATTAAGATTTCTACACTGGGTAATTTTTAATTAACAGTTGTCCACTGAAAATACACAAAACAATAAACTTAACTAATGCAATGTTAAAAAAATACAGATAGAATTGTAAAATCGTCAATTTATGCAAGTGGCTCTAATAAATTTGATTACACATTAAATGTCGTGACACGGAGTAGGGGACGTGACCTTGAACAGCCCATTGAGATTGATCCAACTGTAACAATGATACCTCTAGACTTCGTTCTTCGTATTTATGTCACTGTGTTCGGATTTGGTGTCTAACGACTCAACGCCCTCCTCCATACTTATCCTAGACGAATTTTCCGGCTGAAAGTATCACATTCTATCATTACGTTCGTGCCATCTCGTGCTTGCGAAATTTCTCGACTCTACTGTCGCTTTTATTCCTCGTGTCAATGACAGAAAGTGTGAATTTTTATTCGCACGAGCGTGTTTCGTTGATGTTCCAGGAGCAAGATCTCACAACGTTTTAGAAGTGCTTTCATCGTGGACGTTTTATTTGTCGTTCGTATAACAGAATCAATATTGCATATTTATTTAAAAGAAAAAAGAACAGAATACACATACAAAGCCGACGGGGATAAATAAAAACAAACCAGTGTGTGATAATGGAACGAAGAGTGAATAATATTGATGTGTCGCATCACAGTCTGAACACATTTATTTCGAGTCATGTCAGCCATGTCAACATGAGTTTCGTTTGATGGCGATTCGTTAATTAGCAATCTGGAACTGAGTTCCGCCATTTTCTCTTATCAATTGGCCGCCTTAATACTAGAACTACCAAAGCAGTCAACGATATGGATTCGTAAACTCTTGAAAAATTTTATTACAATATATAAATAAAGGAATTAATTAAAATAAATTTTCGTTTTAATCGGTCTCATGAAAGTAGATATACGTTAATCGTTGATAGTTCTAGTATTAATGATAGGATTTCTTTCATTTGATATTCTTCTTGTTATTCATTTTATTTTACCAATCTTCGTCAGTTAATTTAATTTCCGATTAATATTTGGCAGGAAATTCGAGCCCAGAATGTAATCAGAGATCAGTGACAAGGATCTATCTATTCAAGAAATAACTTCTCGATATTTCCCTTACCGATTTCACGAAATCATTGTCATCTGTATTTTCGGCTTTCGGTTGCTCGCTCTCCTCGTCTTGGTTCAGTCGTTTCGAGTCGTCTTCCTCTTCTTCTTCTTCCTCATATACACCTGCCTCCTCTTCCTCGCGTTCTTCTAATTCCGGCTCCTCTTGAAGATCCTCCATCGACTATAAATTAAAAATTCTCTACTCGAAAACAGGATTACTTACTCTCTCCACGTCTAACATAACATTTATCCTAAGATATTTAAAAATTTTATTTTAAAATATTCCATAAAAAAAAATGATACTTATTAGAAACATTGTTGCTCAATTACTTCTGTGTAAACTATCGGAAAACATAGTGTAACTAATGTACTTATAACTGCAAATATCAGAGTTTTACATACATGTCTTCTCATGTTCCCAGTGTTTATGTTTGTTAATGAAAATTGAAGATAATTTAGATTTTATTTCATTATTATGAAAAAAGCTTGTAAACGTATCGCTAGACTGCACTGTTGTTATTGCAAGTTAAACATTTGTTCTGAAGATTTTCGAAGCAAGCCTGAAAAATAGACACAGTCATTAATGAAATCATTAATGAAATTTAACTGTGGAAGCTTGAAATAAATCGGAATAGACTCGTAATGGTAAATGTTATAACACAACTGTAGTCCACTTTGCAAGCTGCTTAGAACTTAATATGTAATTTTTATAAAAAAAAGAAAAAATCTTTACGAATGGATTTGGTTTCGGAGGTTTAGTGATGATGCCTGTATTTACCCCTAGGAGCTCCTTCTTCTCCGCATCTTCATCTGCTGTAAGAACCAATACTTACTTCAGAAATCATTTCAACAGAAGAATAAAAGTGGAAACATTTTTAAAACAAGTCTACATTTGCATAAACATCCGCAGTTTACTCGTAACTTCGAAAATACCTTTCTCACAAATTCCAAACTAGTGAACAATTCTCGAAGCATCATCGAAGACTAACTATTACAGAATTACTGTCTTCTTTCCTATATCTACTATATCATGTCAAGTGGCGCACCCAGAGGGGGGGTTGGGGGAGCAAGGTACCCCAGCACCCCCATAGAAAAAGAAAAAAAAAAAGCGCTAGAAAATTTTCCAAAACTCTTTCTGAAACCCTGATAAAAGTTCATTTTTTTTATTTACGTTATGTCGTGTCTTCTATTTCTATACTACTAATTGAGCGTTCACGTAAGGTTGAAATACAAGGCGAACGAAGTAACGAAAGAGCTTCGTACAAAGAAAACAAAAACTGGATTTTATTCTTTAAATAAATTGCAATAACGATCTAATGCATTTTATGAATTTGCATTAAAAATATTTTTATCCGTTCCACTCGATTCCCCCCAAAGTTAAGATCCTAAGTGCACCACTGATTACGTCGATCGACAGATTCCAACTGCACGTACCTTTAATATGAACCCTTTTATCGTTAATTAAGTCTTTAGACTCTGCGTTGGGCAGCGGTTTGTACTCTTTGCCCGGCGGCTTCGCGTGCGTGCCGTTCGGTCTCTTCTCGTCCTCAGCCACGTTCTTGAAGCCTACCGTTTTCACGCCGGCTGGCAACGATTCCGTGTACTGCGGCGACTGCCACCTTTGAGAGCTAGACGCCGGCACCGTAGACGTCGCCGAGACCCCGGACGCACGTCTCCGGCGTCGATCTTTCCTCGCGCTACGCCAGACCTCGTAAATGCAGCCTATCACCGCTGTCACGAACACGCAACAAAGCGCGATGAAGAGGTAAGTACCAGCGCCTTGCTCCTCCTGCGTCGCGTCGGAGTACTGAGACTTGTACACTGTCCTCTCCGGTGGATCCTCCACCCAGGCTCTGTCGCGACCCTATCACAGAAGAATTGGGATTCTTTCATTGAATATGTTAGCACTTAGCAGTTCTTGAAGAACTACCAGTTCCATAAAAATATTGGAATATTATATTTCATTTTCGCAATATTAGCAGGAATAATTGGTTCATCCATGAGAATAATTATTCGAATACAACTCAGAGCCCCAGGAATTGATTAGATAACGATGAAATTTATAAGTCAATTATTACCTCTCATGCATTTGTAATCATTTTCTTTGTAGTAATACCGTTTATAATTGGGGGATTTGGAAACTGATTTATTCCTTTAGTAATTGGAGCTCCTGATATAGCAATCTCACGATTGAATAATATAAGATTGTGATTATTACTCCCTTTAATGTTTTTATTACTTTTAAGAAGAATCATAAATTCAGGATCAGAAACTGGATGAACTGTATGTCCTCCTTTATCAACTTTAATATATCATCCTTCGCTCTTCAGTCGACTTAACAATCTTCTCTTTATATATTGCAAGTATTTCATCAATTATAGGAGCTATTAATTTTATTACCTCAATTTATTTTGTAAAAAATATATCACTTAATCATGATCAAATAAGATGAGCTAGACCACCGTAGCAAAAAAAGTTTTCTCCTAAGAAATGACGTTATTCTTTCATGCATAGATAAATGTAACAAACGTTCCGTGACTATTACTTTAAAAAGAACTTGCAAATTTAACTATTAATAACTTCGTTGTATTAATTTTTACCATTCAGTCAATTTGACACCGAGGGACAAATTAAGTTGACAAAATAAATGACAGATGAGGGTTAAAAAATATTGAACGCTCTGAAAATTATGAGAGTATATAGATTACGTTCCTTACCACGCTATCGTTTCTAGGCGGATCAAGTCCACGTGGCTGTGCATGAAAGACCGCGCACTGGGCGCTCCTGACGCCGGCGGGTATCGTCGCTCTGACCGTTTCACTTCCCTGTTTCGTAAATAGCATATATTCCTCGAGTGGCTTCATGCCAGGACCTCCGTTGATCGATACCACGACGTCTACAAGAAGAGGGTATCCGTCATTTCGAATTCGCATAGTGGCTGACGATCGTTTTGTCTAACATAAGAAAGACAGTATTCCGTTAGAGGCAGCGACTGCACGTCATTCGGGATGATCGTTCGATGGGGGGGGGGGGGGGGGGGAGGTGTTAACGGACTATTCGGGTGATGTATAACATGTCACTCACTGCTCAGACAGCCCGTGTATCCTTTGTACGCGCTGAACCGGGAGTCGGTTGTGTTCAGGCCGCCCAGTTGGATCTCCGTCATTCCTGGACTCTCGTCCTCGTCGTCGCCCAGGTTCAGCACGGGGATCGGTAGCAGTTGCACAGGCTCACGATCGATCTGAATTAGAAAGGACCATTGTGGAGATGTAGAAAAAGAAAAGAATTATTTTTATCAGTATGGATCTATAATATTCTCCTTTGATAGATGACAATTACTGCTAATATAGAGAGCAGTGGAGACAATTCTTCGATCGTTTCAGTGACTGATTTTATATTCTATCGCTTTCAATAAAACTAACAATCACCTGGCACAGTGAGATTATAAGGAGAATAGATTTCCATTTGTTTTTTTATAAAAGATTATGTTAAGTATAATAGAGTGGCGAGGGGACTGTTGATTCGATTAGATTAAATAACAAATTAGTAAGAACATACCAAAAGAGTAGCTGTGTTGTTATCGCGAACATAATAGACACTATGGCGGGCGCCATTCAGAAAATTCCTGTCGTTCAAACGTACTCCATGGGCGGAACCCTCTCTGTCTTCTTCAAATATTAGCTGACCCTCGGACGTCAACGCGACTAGCAGATAGTAGCTTCTTCTAAAAATAAAAGTTTCCGAAGGACATCCAACACGTTCAGAATATGCCTTCTACAATACTTAGAACTGTAAAATTTAATACGTAGGATAGATGATTAGGAGATCTTACTTGTTCTCTGTCTGCAGGAGCAGTAACGCCGTGGTGCGTTGACGTAATTCGTTCGTCGAGAATGCCAGTTGGACCTTCACTTGACTGACTTCCCCAACAAGGTCGAATTCACGTTGGAGAACGCTCTCGCCACTGAAGTCTGCTCCCTTTTCTAATAGACGATGAATAGAATGATACATATAGTTTAATAAGTTTCAGAATGGACGACGTAGCCTCCAACACCAATTAAATTCGCTCTAATTACAATGAAAGAATTAACACAATCTAGAGTCATTGTTTCACTCCAAAACGTTCTTACCATCCGCGCAGTGTTCCCCAAAATAGGACGTTAGTTCGCAGTTGCAAGAGGACTCCTGTCTGCCAAAGTCCTCCGTGCAGATGCCCAGGTTCTTGCAAGGGACTGCGTCGCACTTCATTTGGCAGTCAGGTAGCACACCTTTGCTGCCCTCGTGATTAGCCTCGTTAGCAAGATTCGGTAGATCGACCAGGTACTCCCCGATCATCAGTCCACGGATACAGCCGACATAGCCTTTTATCAGTATCCCCTCTTTGCCGACTCTCAACAGATCGTCCGTGTCGAAGCCTCCTAGATTCACCTATGTAGGATTGCTGATCATTGCGTACATTCGATTCGAGACAACTGTCTGAAATCTCACCTGGAAGTAGTTGGTGGGTGGTGCCGGTGGCCTCTGTGGCGCCAGGACCTCCTTTTCAGGATTTATCCAAGGCTTGTTTGAATAAGTATCCAGAAGCACAGGGGTTGCGTTCAACGTGATGTTATACTCGTTCACGTGTAACGTCGTCGATTTCTCGTTACGGATTATCGCGATCTGCACCGAGATCCCCGTGTTCACACCTAAAAATCATCACCTTATGCTTAAGTGACTAAATATACCTGGCTGAGGCAAAGAAGAGAAAACTTTCTAGAACTGTGACAGTTCTTTTTAACAGGTTCCGTGTGTACCACCGGTGGTACACGCAGCCTGAATGGGAAATTTAACGTGTACCATCGGTTGTACATATGGCACGGAACGTCTTAATGTTGAACTGTAGTTTAAAACAAGACCAACAGCCTCTATTAACAAAAGACACACATTTTCGATAATTTATGACTTGAAGAACGACATGAAGATTGTCTGGCTACGTACGGCCTTTTTCACTGTGGCACGGAACGTGTTAATGTCGTTTATAAAGTTTATGTAATAAATAAAAACCATGAATGTAAGGAGACTACAGTTAATTACCTGGATATTCCACTGTAATATTCTTGATCTCGTTGCCGGCGTTGAATAAATAAACAATGCTGGTCCCATTCGATATGTATAAATGAGCAAAGTTGTTCAAATGATCGTTAGCGTACAGGATCAACGAATGAGTGTCGTACGTTCTCAGATTGATCAGTATATTCTGTAACAGTATGCTCTTCAGTAGTAATGTCTCTTCGTCCTCTTCATCCGTGCCGAAGTAGTTCTTCCGCAAGAATGCTCCTTGCGATATGAACGTGAGGGCTTTCTGGTTTATGTCTGATTATGGACAAAGGGAATTAATTTCTTACGCAATGAAATACGTGACAGACTACTTGGAATAGCTAAATCTTACTCTTCTCGCAGTAAGTGCCAAGGTGGGCCCATCTGTTCTCGCAGACGCACTCGAAGTTGCTCCAGAGTTCCACGCATCTTGCGCCATTTTGACACTTGTTCGGCTGGCAGGAAGGTTTGCAGTCCTTTATAATCTCGGATAGATGGACGGACATGTAGCTGTGAATGTCTAGAATCTCGCCGTTTACGACGAGACCGCGGAAGCAGCCGATGAGTCCTTGCCGGACTGATGAAGTCCTCAGGTGTTCTCTATATTTAAATTACAGCAATGTTTCATCACATACATAAAATAATTTTGCAAAAAATACTCACGCAGTGGCTCCACCGATGAACATAGAACCCTCGAAGGGTCCAAATTCTTCATCAGGCAATAGATCGACCATTTGGAAGTCGGTGTTGATCATGAATCTAACGTGGTAGGCGTTGTAATCGATCCAGATTTTCTGCCACTCGCCATTGTTCAGTTTCCGTCTGCTTTTTACCTCAAGTTCCCTGATGGTACCAGTGTTCAAAGTGAAATTGAAGGTCAAACGGTACTCCGAGGTTAGAGCCACCATGAACGATGGATAATTGCTCCTAATAGGTGGCTGGTATAATAAAATAGCCTTCTCGCCTGTCGTCCGGAAACTGAAAGCTATGTCTCCCTTTCGCCAACCTGGTACTTCAATATAAGACTGAGAGGTTGTGAATGTCACGACATATTTCTGTGTATCTGGAACATTGTAATATAGAGAATATTCTCGTGAAAAATACATACAACATAGTTTTCTACGTTTAACGTTTGTTGTCATTTTTATGAATAATTTAACATAATAGTTAATATTTCACACCGACGCGGTGAGAACAAAAAATTGGTCTTGCAGTCAACACGTGAAAGGAATTCTTATACACAATGGCGTTTTTTTATATGGATCACTCACTCGTTTCAACGCATTCCAGTGGTCCCAATGTAATTCGACCTTGGGCATCCTCTTCGAGGTCTCTTTGTTGCAAAAATACCATTCCTGTGATACCTAGGGAGTCTGGAGTTTCGTAGTAGCCTTCGTCGGAGAGCCACTTTCCGGCATTGCCAGCGACAACATCGCAGTTGCAACTTAGATTCTGATCGACGCAGGTCCTGTTCACTGAACGAATCAAATATTTAACATTTCGACTAATTAACAAATAGTGTACTTTAACTAGGACTGATTGTGAACAAGTAACGAGGGGTGGTTGTGTTTGTGACCGAATTCATCCTGACATAATCAATCAGATTTTGAAGCTTTGTATTTACAAATTAAAATTTTTTCTGGTGTTACTGAAGTTAAAAATCGAAGTAACGTAGCATTAGTTAAAGAGAAGGTTCGAAATTTTTTCTCATCAATTCTGTCTGTTCAGAAAATTTCAAAGATACTATTTTTAGGTAGATATCACGATGAATATCTTGATATAATTGTATCATCTGAAACTTTACTCACTTCCACAAGGACAAGAGCCTCTGTTTACGTTCCCAATGTAATCCACGGTTGTTCCCTTCGAGCTCAAAAACCAGGTAGCGCTGTGCAGCTCCAGAGGCGCCTTATAACAATCGTATTTAACGTACTGACTGCAGTACAGCGAATGTGAGATCAACTCCTGGAGCATCTCCCCGGTGAATTGTCTGTACTTGATGTTGAAGGAGAAATCTGATTCAACGATGGATCTTACGTCAACCTGTGAGGGCAAATTATGCTCCACAATGGTCTTCGTTGAATCTTCGATTGACTGAAATTCGCATTTGACGAGGGCAGGTGGAAATCTCCCGTTTCCGTCGATATCAATTTTGTAGACATCGTCTTGTGTGTAACCCAACAAAGCTAATTCCTCGCATGTTTTTCTGTATTGAGCTAAAATAAATCAAATGTGACTTTATATTGCTACTAAAATTCGTGCAAAATACCTTATTTATCGTTTTCTCGTAAACTTCAAGCGTTCACTTACCAAAATGACAATTTTTACCAATGTAACCGGTATCAGTACAGTCACAGGTGATCCTGTCCTCTTTCACTGAACACTTGCCGCCATGTTCGCAAGTGTTCGGTCTAGTACAAGGATCCACGAACTGACAATTGTCCAAAGCAACTTCTCCGATTACTCTTTCGGTGTTCACCACGTACCTAGGTTCTATTCTTTCATTGTTCACTCGTATCTCCCTCATGCAACCAACTAGACCTAGCCCAGAGTAGATATAATCGTTGTACTAGTTAAAACAATTATGCAAATGAAATTGTGAAACCAACAAAAATTCTTCCTGCGGTACTCATTTCCACATTTTTTTTCTTTAATTTATTTAAATTAATTTGTGAAGTATCAAACGGATATCATATATGTTCGATATCTACACGTTCAATACTATTTGATACGGTAAAATAATTTTCGGGCTGGAATCGGTAGTGTTAGTTTGTTATCATTCCAATCACTATCATGACATCGGTCGTCATAGTGATAACTTTTTGTATATTAATTTACACAAATTTTGACACCGTAATATATACACCGTAAATTGTGTTTATAACAATGCAAACTAAACTATCGAATAACATAAAAATTTTGTAAACCTTAGAAATCATTATTAAGAATTTAATAATTAAACATTACAGAACTGATACCACAAAGATATCTTTAGGTTTCTAATCGTTTCTAATAAAATAGATTTGAAGTGCAAGGGGTTAATTTTGAAAAATAAAGAGTATATTGAATAAGTGAGTTTTAAAAGATTTCTGTACCTGCATTGCTCTTTCCACTTCCGATGATCACTTTGTCGCCCAATTCAAAGGTCATGGAGAACAGTTTGCTCTGCTTGTTTCTATAGTCGACAAGAATACTAAGTTCCCCCTTGGTGTAGTTCAGTTCAACCGCGTGCCAGGATGTATTGTACGGAGGAAATTTGACAGCCGCTGTGACCGTGACGTTCTCGGTCACCACGGGAATTAGTTGGAAGCGAATTTCATCGTTGACGAGACGAAGCTATAGACACAGGAGGCAAGCGAATCAGTTAATGTGAAGGAAACATTCATGAACTAATATTAATGTCTTATAAATAGTCTGCGAATTTTTATGCAAATATAGATATTTGTGGAATAGTTCATCGAAATTAGAATCCAAGGAGAACTTCTTCTCATTAATAAAGGTTCGTAAGGTTAACCCTTATAAAATTTAATTTTAGATATACATTATTTTTATGTGAACTCTATTCCGTTCTTCTGTGCGAAAAATTATATCCTCGATGCAACGATTGAATACAGTTCAAGGGTTTTAAGTTTCAAAGTAAACTAAAAAGATTAGTTTGTATTATACATCCTCCATAAAACCCGTAGTGAACTTATAAAGTGATATTACCTCCCAATAACCAAGCCCACGATTACTTTTCACGTCTCCTGAAGCGACCACCGCAATGGGTTTCGAACTTTTGAAATCGAAATTCAGTTTGAGGGAGTCCGTTCGTGCTATGGGCCACCAAATATGGCTACCAGCGAACGGATATGTTATTGGGATCACATCGACATCTGCCTCGTAGTATTCAGGCTCTAACACACCGATGTAATGTACCATTGGATTCGATCGTTTCAATTCGTAGATGATGGACTTGTCGTTAAAGAAAACGTACTTCAACGAACCTGAAAATAATTTAAAATAATACCTTCGCTCGTGACAGGCGTTTTTAATATTGAAGATATGATTGATTTGATGTATTTCCATGTTGAATATTTAATATAATAAAAACTGTATTTTGTACCCGCAAAATTATTGTACGATAGCAGTCCTTTTTTCTTCTGCAACTCAGGTCCACCGCCAATGTAAATCTCAGGATCTATAATCATATTGTAATTCTCTCCGGGGACTTCGAGCACCTTTATTTCATCGTCTAAACTGACAAACACTAGAGATCCATTGTGAAATATCGTCAGATTGTTCCAATGGTTCGCAGTGATATAATCACCGAGGACCGTAGCAATTTTCGAATTGTGTCCGAAATCTAGCTCAACGTGCACCGATCCGTTCATGATGGAGGCTGCTACGTAGTGAGGAGTCCCGTCGATTTCACCGGATGCATAGAATAATGCCGAATCGTCCCATTTTGTCTAAACAAGGAGAGAACATATTAGAGCTAATTTATTTCGTTTA
Source organism: Dufourea novaeangliae (assembly GCF_001272555.1). Lineage (NCBI taxonomy): Eukaryota > Metazoa > Arthropoda > Insecta > Hymenoptera > Halictidae > Dufourea > Dufourea novaeangliae. The sequence goes on along the minus strand of NW_015374062.1, from coordinate 477,351 downwards.
TTTGAGTTCGTTGGAAATTATTTGATCACGGATTTCGTACATTTATAGCTTATAGGATTCTGTGACATACAATAAAAGAAAAAGCTTTAATCGTTTGTAAGGAGTTTTCAATTTTATTCGTAATCTGTAAGAAAGGAATTCCTAATTTGTTCTAATTTTTATAAATTACTTTGTAAAATGTCATTAGTCTGGTTATAAATATTCGTCTGTTCAAATTTATGGGCTTCAATACCTTAAATGCCAGACTTATTCTGTTGACGGATGAATGAACCCTGTCTTTCCAATCGTAAACGCGGAAGGAGACGTACGAAGATCCTCTCAATGTTAAAATCGTCGCCGCTAAAAGAATTTAATTGAAATTCTTTAATAATTACCTTATCCCATTTTCTATGCTACACTCTTTTAAAACAATAACTTATTAATATTTATTAGTATACATACTGTACACATCACAACGTTCTCCCTCATATTTGGTCCCAAAGCAATCACAAGTCAAACTGTTATAGTGATTCACGCACTGGTTAGGGATGAAACAAAGATTCTCCCGTGTCCTACACCTAAAAATCACCATGATATACTAGAATTGTACACTGAAATAAATAACGCCATAAAATATTGGATATCATCGAGTATCTCACTTGTCCGTGCAACCCTCCTGCACGTTCTCATGTTTTGTGGCAATCAGAGGTTGAATCGGCAATAAATCGCTAGCCGACTTGCCAGAACTGAGAACCATGTCCCTTATGCAACCAACGAAGGATTCTATTATGTACTTCACGCCATGTAATCGCTCTTCAGAACTCAACCCTGATGGAAAATATAGATAACTTATAGAAAACTCAATACCATTTTTATCGTTCTAGACTCTATATTAATTGTAGCGATTAAAAAGGGTGAATGAAAGTTTATTCTACTCTCCAGACATCTCTAGAATCTCTATTCTACCTCCAATAAGAACGACGGACGCCAATTCCTCCGACACTCCGTAATTGATCACATGCTCCAAAACCTCGAGCGTCGTCTCTTCTTGTTTGTCGTCCACTCTAGCGATCAGTTTCGCCCCATGGACGTCGATCCTCACAAGAACGCTGTGCCATTGGTCTCTGTTCAACCCTTCGCCGACCGTCAGACTGGTTGATCGTTTACCGAACACGTGGACAACTTTTAGCTGACCCTTCTCGACGATCACGTACAGAGCGTACGGATCTAGACTCTCTGGTCGGTCCTTCACGCTGTGGTAGACTAGGAGACCGTGGGGTAATTTTGTTCGGAACTTGAAGGATATTTCGCGACACAATCTGAAAATTGGGATTAAAATGGTTTAATGTCGTAGCGTGTCAATTTGAACATCCTGTAACAAGTCGAGTGCCCTAACTTCGGGTCATCGATTTTGATGAAGCTTTTAGGACACGTAGTAGGCTTCTACGTCCTTAAAAATCACTCTTCCAAATGCGGACAGATACTCGAAAGTTTTTTAATTAATTACTTTTGACGTTTTCCGTGTGATTTAACCCTAGGATGAAATAATTGCATGTGACTTTGTGTATTCCCTCCTTGCGAATTCATATATGCAATAATAATTTCCTAAGTTTATTAACAGAATAGTTAAGAAACAAATTTGGAAATTCAGATTTTATCGCAATTTTTACACCACCGAGCAGCGAATAACCGAACAACATAATTTGTTTTTAAGTCACTCGGGAAACTACTAAAACTGTTGAGTATTTGTCCCTACATAAGGAGTGATTTCCGACGAAGAAACCAGCTACATGTCCTGGAAGTATCATTAAAATCGGGGACCCGAAGTTGTGGCCCTCTACTTGTAAGCACTCACCGTAATTGAAATGGTTTGATGCCAGGGCCATCGAGCTGAATAAACGTGTTACTTTGCGCAAACATGAAGGTCTTCTCGTATCCTGACTCCATGAAAGTTAGCTCCTATAAAATATTTTCAATCTTCAATTTCTAATACTTCTATTTGTGTCCGATTCTCTCAAATTGAATTCTGGATTTATCTGATCATCCATTGTACAGTAATCGATCCTTATTGTTTGTAGTTCGAAAACCGTAACATGGGTACAAATTTTGAGATTGAAACAATTCTCGAAGAAAATTGCTAACATTTCGAATGTTATTTTAATTTATTTACAATTTATAGTTCAAATTAATTTATAAATATTTGCAGGGAAATTTCATGGTAACTTTCATGTAGATTTTTAAAAGCGTTGTACAAACTTGTAGGACTTAAAGATATGAAAATTTTCCGGTCATTTATTTCCCATCAAACAGGTACTTCTACACCTATCATTACTTTCCTTTTACCAAAGAGCTACGATCCTTAATCTAATCTCACGAAACCGGTTAAACTACCTTTGAACTCGTGATATCGTCAGAAACGTCTTTTGCATGCAAATTCGGGAAGATTACCTTTCCCCTTTTGTACTTCGGTACAGGTGGTCTCGTAGGCGCGGGAGGCGCGAACGTTGGTCGTGGAGTGATAGCGGTGGTGGAAGGAAATGTGTTCGTAGTCGTGGTGCTTGTCACAAACACGCTACCCTTTGTCACCAAATATGGTGGCAACGTATCTGAAAATGCCTTAAATTTCACTTTCTGTTTGTTGTATTATCAAAGCAGTCTCGAAAGAAACAGTTTAACCCTCGTGCACTCAGGCATTAATTTTTAATTATATTCTTTATGAGGGGAAATTGTAAATTAATTCGACACCAATAATTTACATATATTAATTCGACTTTAGCTTAGACCAAGTATAATTCAAGTAATGGAAATTGAATAATTTATTAAACAATGCATAATGGTTGGATTATAATGTTAAGTTATGTCATATTCGTGTTTCTGATTAGGTAAGATGATAGAAAATTTTTATTTGTATTCTATGATGCCTTTCTGAATGTTTGCAAATTAAAGGTAGCTTTGTAAATAGTTGTTAAACATGAAAACTAGAGTACTTACGATCAGGACCACCCACGCAATGATAGAGACACTCGGCTTCGGAGTTGAAACGATTCTCGTTTCCCAGGCAGCCGCCGTAAGGGAACATCCTGCATTTTCCTTCAGTCTTGTTGAACGTCCACTTGTGTACATACTGTTTGCAAGGACCAGGCTCGGTTTTGACGAGACACCTGTCTGGAAACGTTCTTTTAGTCGTGGTGAACCCCTCCACTTCGTCGGACAGATCTATTTCCGATGAATCTGTTAGATTTGCTAGGATCATCGCGTAAACGTTCGCCCAAACGACGATCATCAAGATCCGCCTGATATGGTCCGCCATTGCTATCTTTTACCTGAAAATGAACAATAATGTTCTGATGTGTTTCAATCTTGGAGCTATGACCCTGAAGGGCCATTGCTTCCCATCAAACAATTTACTAGATAATCTTTGGAGTTAGTTCAAGTTGTTCAAACGACCTCAAACAGTATCAAATTTATTCTATACCTTGTTATATTAATTTAGTATACATCAAGACAGAGTTCATTTGACAATTGGAGATATTATATGATAAAGTATTCCTTATTTCATTTTATTCTCGCTGAATTCTTCAGTCATACAATCGCAAACCGCTAATTTGTTTTGGAAACATACTGTTCAATAATTGCACAATAAATAATGAAATATTATGATACCAGTGTGTCTCAATTAAATAATATAATCTACAGCACTGGAAATATTTATTCCATCACTCTCAAATTTACTTAGTACGCACAATTTTTATGGCAAACGATTAATAAAATGATACGTATCCTAATTAATTTTCCTAGTACTAATAATAAGAGGGATATAAGTGATAACATGTTTACGATTCGACTGATCCAGTAAATATTTCCAGTATTGTATACGCAACGGCTTTAAATAACAATAAAGTCTCTCAAATCTTAAGCAAACGTTCAATTGATTAATTACAAAACCACACGCTACAAACTGCCCAGCACTCCGCCTAAAAAATTTCATTACCCAATTCTCTTCAAATCCATCCGACCGAATGTCAAAGCGAATACAAGCTACCAAGAAAACCTCCACTAAATAATTCCACCCATACACAATGAAACATCTTCCGTATCATTCAATTCGTCCCATAATTCAACTCACTCCCGACACCAGTCTCAAACATCGAGCTTCCTCTTACAATTAACTCCCCGAACTCCGTACGAACCTCAGAAATCACCCTTGAAATTCCCACGCGTTACCTCCCGTTCCACGTTCCCCCTGATTCTTTCTCATCACCACCGTAGATCGAGGCTCGAAACGATAAAGAAATCCGCGTGATGATCGAACCGTGATCGATCGACGAACGTAACCGGCGAACCGCGACGGACGGGATCTGAAGCTGTCGCGAGTGACAGTTTTCTGCGTCCAAACATTGAGGACGCACGAATCTGCGTACCTTGATGTGCCGTGGTCCAAACGAGATCGCGACTAGCCAAGAGGACAGGATGTGACGTCAGAAGGCCCCCGGCAAGCACGGCGGCGGCGGTGGCTGCGAGTCAATTGTCTTCTTTCGCAGTGACACACACCGATACAATCCGATCCCACACGGACACGACGACGGACACGCGTGTGTGCACGCACGCCGCGCGATCAGCGTCTATTCCTCCTTGTCCGCTCCGCTGCCTTCGCCACCTTCTCTCCTCCGTCCTCGACGACCCCTTACGCTGCCACCTTCGTCATCCTCGTGACCACCGGCCCGAGATGATTCGAATCACTGGGAACACGAGGGGGGAAAGCTTGTGAATCGATTCGATCGTTTTCGTTCACGATTTCGCTGGACAGAACGTGAATTGAAGAGTACAATGACGGCCGTGAATTTAAGGGGCTATGTGTGACAGTTTTAGAAAATCGAATTTTTCTTTTTTTTTAATAATTGGTTGAGGAAGAGGAAGGTGTATTATTTATATGGCCCCGGGTAGGTGATTAGATATAAGTATGAAACATTTCTCCTTTTATGCTCTAAAACAGTATTGGAAACTTTCATCGTGTTTTTCGAGGCGAAAGATTGATAGTTAATGTGATCAGATTTACGTGATACACGTGATTTGTGAGAGTAACTGTTAACATATTTAGATAGGAAGCTTACTTTCTTAACTTTCAACGTCATCGAATACTGATCAATGTCCATCATTATTATCCCCGTCATCGCCACCTCTTCATATTCGTCTTTCACTTCTGTCTGTCGTTTCACCGCCTCCTATTGATGCTCCTGCTGCCGCTGCTTATGGCAACTAGACACTAATTTATTAATACCACTCCGACTGCTGCTGTCTGTTACTCATCACCGTTTATTGGCTATCATTGCGATCCCGCCACCGCCAACGCTTTTTCGCACAACTCTTTAATTTGTACTTTCTCCCATTTCTCCTCTATAAAGTTTCAGAGATAGCGTCATATCAAGTATGGAGATAACGCTGGAAGCAAAGTAATTAAGAAACATTAGCAGGAGAGAGACTACGTTTTTATTACTTTTTAAGAGGGGATCTTGTTTTTGTAATAAGTTTCATTTGTTATGCACTTGACAGGTTTCACCCCCTTCCCCCCCCCCCCCCAATAGTAGCGATAACGCCTGGACAATAATCGTGGAGGACAAGTCAGACGATAATCGAGTGGAGTCTGTATGGGAGGATCTGTAGTTTCATATTGTTCATGTTTGTTTTACTAAAAAGATCTGAAAATCAGCAATTGTTTTTAGATTTTAGCGAAACTATTATGTTTACGAGAAAGTAATGCACTATTGTTTTCGAAAGTCTGTGTTCGTCTCGAAATACCTTAAGTACCTATCGAATTTTATCAGTATCCGTTATATATTCTCCATCCCTTCTCTGCCATTTTGATCAAACAAAAAATTGCAAGTCTATTCTGAATCTCTAAAATCTATTTGTGTGAAATGTATTGCTACTATATTGGAACTACAGTGAATTAATTATTGGTACACCTAATATAAGAATATTGTAGTACAATGTATGTTTTTAATCGCAGATGGAAGACGGGAATATTTTTTATCCGAGTTGCAGCGGACGCAGTTTCTTATTTTGAAGCAGGAAGGTGGAACACTCTTCACGGGCACTCCTGTTGTCCTCGGAAAATCGATATATCGAGCAAAACGGGCGACTGGGTCATTCTAGCAGCTGCAGTTTAAAGAGAGGAACGAGAACGGGAGAATACCTGTTCCCCATTTACCTAATGAGCAATCAAACTTCGTGTCTATCCTTTATCTACAGAACACAATAATTACCTTAATACAATAGTGCTTCCAGTATCCCAATTAATAGGAAGACACGAATGTTCGAATAATAGAACAATCACTTTTCTGATACTAAACTTTATTCATTAAAATAAAGATCACGAAACCTGATAGCTTCTTTAAATGTTTATGGATCCCATATGTTTATGCATAATTTCTTTATATTTCGCAATGGAATTAAGGCACTTGTCGAACATTTTTTGTCATCGTTAAACAATGAAGTCTCCAATAAAATAAAGTATTACGTTTTTTAGGGTTTGTATTAATACTTTAAAGTCTATAACTGGTTGTCGTTAACGTAAGTTCTTTCGATTTTAAACAACAACTGGTTACAAGCATGATATTGTGAAGCAATTATTATTAAATTTTTTCATTCGTATCGTTAAATTTTTGTGAATTGCACGCGGCTCCAATTTTAAATTGCGCGCGCAAAAGTCGCCGGTTGTGAAACTGTTAAATATTGGGAAGACAGGATGAAATGGTACAATTTTGTCACGAACAAAAAAAAGACGATAATTTATCCAGGTCACGAAGGGATAGTAGCAGCTACCGAAACCAAGGACAGGGTTTGAATCTTGATCCCTCGGATGAAAAGTAATCCATTACTCATAGTCTTTCTCTCCTGACACCGCGGTTTCATCTAACGATAAGAAGAAAGGCTGCTGCATTGACCGGAAGTCACGTAGGGCGCCTACATCGATGTTATCCTTTGAAGGGAGACGATTCAATCTCCATAAAGGAAGTTTGTCTCCTAGAACCTGACCGTTGGGCTCGCATGTTAATAGAAAAGAAGGAATTAGTCGATGAATCATCTGAAGGATCATCTGTTCCCTGACTTGGGTACTTGAGTTGTTGCGCGGGATGTAGCAGATTTCATTTATCGATATATCTATTCACTTTCATGTAGAAAGATTATAAAGAAAAAACATATATTAGATTAAAGCGTGTAGTTTGTTGATTATGAATAGGCTGTAGATATTTATGTAAATTCACAATTTTAAACATGAGTTTGTAAACATGGAAATAAGATAGCAATTCAGTTTTTGTTCTAGATGTCTTATTATATATTGATAATAATATGTGAATATCAGTAAGTTTTATTAATCATTGGTTTCCTGTTATTTGAATGCTAAAATTTAATATAAATACATAAACGTATGTAGTGTTACTGAAAGTTTAAAGATTATTGGTATACTGACGAAGAATCTCGTATCAAGGGACGTTTTTTTTTAATTTTTAATGACCGGCTTATTTTGATAATTGAATCTTTAAGGATGAGCTCCTAATTGCCGCGATTAATAATCGCCCTGCGAGGAGTCACTTGGGTCTAAGTGCGTCATGCATTAAAAATGTTCTCCATCTTTGCTTTACCTTTCTTAAACACTGGATCATGAAATAAATTTCAAAATTATGTTATATGCGGAATTTTGTTCGGCTTGATTTTTAGATTTATTCTGTAAATTAATTCTGAAATGCTCTCTCATTTATTAAATTAAATACAATAATTTCTATTTTCAAAATTTGGTTTAATAAACATTTCATTTCGACTGATTGCTTTAACTTAACTTTACTTTCAACTTTAATGGTTTGTGACATTCATTAGAATGCATAACGATTATTCATTTAAATTTGTTGTACTTTATGCTTGAACTGTTCTATGGTATAACTTTTATAATAAGAAGTTACTTACACTTTCCGAACGTAGCCATAAATCGTCAGCAGAAGTCAGTAACACTTGTGTAAACAATCACAAAATACATAATTGAAGACTAATTAATTCAAAAGTATTTAATCCGAGCAGTAGTGTGAAAAAACCATTGGTAACTTAAAATATATTTTTTTGATCATTTCTACCGTTTAAGTATTGGTTAATTTCACGATTAAAGTTTACAAACTCCAGCGTCCGGTTCTGTCAAAACACCACAAATAGTCCCCTCTTCTATCGATACTTCCCCTAATGTTTAAAAAAATATTCTCCCCCTTGTCGAAACAGTCTGTATAATTATTCAATGACAAATTTGGAAACTACATCTTTCGATACCGTTCACTTCACTGTTAAACAAACAAACAAAGGTTTCTTCGTTCCGGTTACAACTAACTAAACACACAGCGAAAAACAAACAAATAAAATAAAATCCAAAACCTCGATTCAGGTATAGCGTTTGAATAAATGTTTCACTCGAGGGTAATTCTTCTTCTTCGGATAAGAACTGTTTAGAAAAAAACGGTCGTAAAGGCTAGCGAAGGTGATCGTCTCTCGAGGCGACCGTCCGCGACGGAATCGCGCTTACGACTGATACATTAACTCATTCTCCGAGCCGTCGTCGTGCCACAGAGCTTTTCCTCCACCCACGTAGCCAACCGCGTATCAATTGAGGGTACTATCACGAGGTCTAGTTTTGTAAAAGGTGTCTCGGAAGTGTTCGGTTAACTCGTGAGTTCCTTCGCGAAACTACGGTCAATTGGGCACCAACAATTTTCGTTGATCGTCCGTCATCTGGATGTCCATTGTTTTAATTCGTCTCGTATCTCGTGGACTCCTCGAAATTGTCGTCTGTACTAGTGGGAAGTATCCACTGATTTAAGTTTGAAATTTTTCCTGAACTACAACTTCTATTAAGCTACTTTTTTTCTAAAGTTGTATAAGTCCACTTTTTCTAATTTCGAGATTTTAATGTTTTGTATTTTACTCTATTTAAAAGAATTATTGAACGCTGACAAGCTTGTTTTATGCTTTTTAAGTCATTAAAAACTTTTATGTACATTTAAAACTTTTCTGATAGTAATTACTCGCGTAATAAAAAAACATAATTTTTCATATGATATTCTAACGTTACTTTAAACTCTTCTCGTAACTTTAATAGCGTATATTATTGCTAACAATTGACAAGTTCATTTATTTATCTTCTGACACATTTTCTCAAGCACGAAACATTTATATTAACAGAAGAAGTGAAAAAATGTTTAATAATGTAGTGTCCATGTGTTTTCATTCGACAAATGATTATTGAAAGTGAACGTGTTAGGCTTCACGACAGCCATCAAACACAGTTAATTTCGCCGGGACCAATTGTTAAACAATTTCGACACTGAGATTCGAATAAGAAATTCGCGTCTGGCTGCTAAGTGAAATGTAAGCAGCATGTAGGTCAAGCGTTTTAGCCGCAATTATCGTGCAATGATCACGCATCATTTGTTAAGCGTTCGCTAAGCACGTTAAATCGTCGAATTTAGCGATCAATAAACGGCGGGGAACGATTAACAGAGCCGTGTCATTTTTTACTTAAACGTGTCAACAAATTACGCTCAATGAACGCCGTTCATTATTAGTGGAACACATTACGCAATTGCATTTAATAGTATTGTTCAGCGAATCGTTAAATGACTAAATTTAACTGCTAATGTTAAAACACCGCAATACTAATAAATTAGTCCTGCTTCTGCACCATAAAATGTATAAAATAATAAATGTTATTCTCTGATTATCCTACTATTATTATTATGTCATTGTCGTTTTATTAACTTCAATTAAATTAAATTCAATCCTAATTTTCGTGATAGAATTGACAAATTCCTAGAACCTCGAACGGAAAGGTCTTACACGAGTCTCTGTGTGAGTCACCCGAAGTGTAAGAAATAAATCTGATAATAAGATAATGGACAAATTGGTCCTACACGCATCCGACACATTGTTAATCAAGTATTAGGACGTCGCATTTCAACCATGCTGCAAGAGTTATTAATTCTGTTCAGTAAATAAGGTAATAAACAAACAAGTAATGAACATTATTGACGAATTTTTGAATAATGTATTGTCTAATGATAGCAATTTTTATTTTTCTTACCCCGAAGAAATCCAATCATATCTTGCGGTAGTTCGAAACTTATAGAACTCGTTCTTAATTAGCGCTTTGCTAACGTGTGTGAGCAAATGGGACAAATACCAACGTTTTGTTATAATTCACGTATATTTATTTTATAACGTCCATAATCCGAGAATTTGTTACATTATATAAACATAGACATTTCGTTTTCACACTAGTACCTAGGCTCGATGTACCTACGCGTGTATAATTATAATACTTCTAGGCATGCAGTGATTCATTTCCTTTTTTCTTTCCTTCCGTTTCCTCTTTAGAGTGTTTAACGCATGCTCTTGTAAAAAAATTAAGAAATTTTCTCCAGTTGATTTTCACGTACATACATCCCTAAAGTATACGCGAAAAATATCAATTAAGTATCGTTGCAGATTCTCGATTATCCACTTCGAACTGAAATGTTGTTAACAAGTTGTCAACGTTAGTGTTGACGTCAGACACAAACTAACAATTTTTACCGAGTATTTAAGGAAACAATGAAAATCAATATCGTTCAATTATATTCGTACTTCTAAATCTTTCTCAATAAAAGTAACAATTGACCGAGATTTCAAATTCTGACCGGATGAAAATTAGTTTGCTCAACTTACATGGATTCGTCGCCATTTTGTTTCGGAATTGAAGGAAGTAAAATAACCACGACGGGAGTATCGAGAAGGAACAATAATAATTATATTTATTACGCAGTTTACAGTTATTTAGGTAGGTGAGTCATGATGAAACAAATGCTTTCGCTTTCCCCGCAGCGAGGCGAGTCGACCGGAAGTGCTCGAACCTCCATAAGCCAGGGGGCAATAGTTCGGCTGGTCCGAGAACGGGAGCATTTGCTATACTTTAAGCGTAAGACTCTTAAAACTGGTATACTTCAGTCGCATGCGCTATTAGTCCACCGATCCGTGAAATATATTAAGGTTTCTCGTAAAGTAAATGTACAAATATAACTCGTAGGAATTTCGAGCAATCACAAGTCTCGAACGCTCTTCTTCATTATCCACCGAATCCCACATATCTCTTCCCTCATTATTGTCCAATACAGACGTAAACTTCGTAGAAAATCCTATCTCTTCTTTTTCGCTCTCGTACGCATTTTCGTATTATTCGTTTTCCTTCATCCTCGTTTAAACGTACCGCGCGACGTTAATCTCGTTACAAGGAGAATTATTCGCGCGTATGTTTGGTCGAATACGGAATTCATTAATGACTACGGCCCTCGCAATTTCCTTCGTATGACTCGCAGCGTTCTTGCAGGTTCTAAGATGTCTTAGCCGGAACTCTGTGTCCTTGGTTTTCGCGGGATCGACATGCTCTCAGAACTTCGATTGGACATCCTTAAATTACTCAGTGAAGAAACAACAAATCATTTTTCTGACGATATTATTTCTACTTTAACGATTAATTGTGGATTATTCTTCATTTGGAATTGCTTAAAGGTGAATCAAATGTATGATCTTAATTAATAATGTTTTCAAGTCATTCTGCGTTCTATTCGTTTTGATTTCATTGGTCCAAATCCTAAGATGAATTGCGTTTTGTATATTTAACGTATATTATTTTAAATATATTCAAGGTCAACAATTGATCAATATCCTCTATCGATTAATTTCCACGGTGAATGAAATTTGATACTACTTCAGATTGGACAGTGATCAAGATTTCATAATAACTGTAATGAATTGAAGTCCGTGCTAATTGTAAATTAAATTTTAATTCTGATACAGGATACTCGGATCTTCCATCCTTATCATTTATATGAATGCCACTAAAAAATTCTTGTGTTATGTAACTGTAGATATATACTTTTATCATTGAAATCTTTTGTTTGAATGGTATAGCGGGTGCGACACTGCGCACTGAATCGGTCAGAAACTATTTTATCTTCTGCATCTCATGTTTAGTATTTCATCATTAAAGATGGTGCCACCAGATAGTTTTCTGAGTCGGTAAAGTAGATCGAATTTAATACAGTAGACATTCGTTTAACGTAGGCCAGTTTATTGTACCTTAGGAACGCCTCTCGCTCAAACGTAAGCGCACCCCACTCTGTCGCCCAGCAAGAAAGGAACAGAATAATATTGTTTTAGTAAAATGTTTTACTACTAAATAACTTTTGTGAATAAACTTTTTCGATATCTTTAGAAATAACAAAGATCGTAAGGTGATCAAAAAGTGATACAATAGATACAATAAACGAATGTATACTGTAATTAATCAATCTCTTGTTGATTATATAATAAGATTCCTGTTACAAAAATTTCGAAGTTTATGAAAATATGATTAAGAGAAAATAAATATTCATAATGTCCATAATCTTTCTATTCCAAAATTAATACCAAAGTTCTGAAAGCTTTCGATTATGTCTATTCTTGCTTTTCTCTGTTTGACGAATAAGTATTCAGTGTAATACACTCCTTACCACCCATATTTCGCTTAATTCATAGTCTTTCGAAACTTACTCACATTACACAAATTAAGTGAACATTTGCGAGTGTAAGTGGTTCGCGAATGTTTAAGGGCAGTGAGCAGTGTGTTAGCAACGATAACAGTGTCCAGTGATTCGTAGCTGTCGAACCAAACTCGAATCGAAAGTAACGAATTTTCTGAAACGCAACGGTGTAGGCAACTTACGTTACTATTAATACTATGAAACTGTGAAATACGTCGCTATGGTACACCTATTACTTCACTATGGCATACAAGGAAAAAATCAGTAACGATAAGCGATACAATCGACGTGCTACTTTTATATGCTGTGTGTCCGTCGTCTGTTTCATATCTCGGTTCGATACTTTCTCTTAATAAAATTGATGGGAACGAATACACAAATGATAAGAGTAACTTTTATAGTAAAGAATTCTATAAAACGCTCGTTATAAAATCCTACATCGAGGATGCTAATACGATAGTAGTAACGTAAAATAAAAAGTATTAGTTTCTCGTGCGTAAAATATACGAATGACTATATTACCTAACGTAATCTAAAGATATAGTAAGAGAAATCGTTTTGTCCCCTTACGGTACGTTAGTCGGAATTGGATGCACACTATCTCGACAAATATTTGTTTTCTGTAAAGATTCGTTTAGTAATGCTGAATAATACAGGAAAAATTAGCTGAAGAAAACAGAAGAAATTGTTAACTTCGAATAGCTCTTTAAAGTGTAAAAATGATAGAAATGTTGTAAGATAACACAACTGAAAAGTTAATAATTAAATTCGATTGAATGGATACCTGAAAAGTAAACATTTTAATTATTTATTTTGCATTGCAATTCATCTCATGAGTGACTTATGTTAGTAAAACTTTTCATATAAAATTGTTTAAAAATTCCTCGTACCGAAGGGGAAGGAAAATGCTGAACACTGTGCATGTATTATTGAGTATTTTTCCTACTGATTTAACCCCTTGCACTCTCAGACTATCCCCCAGAAAAGATATTTGAATCTCTAAATCATATTCAGAAATATCATCGATATGTCCTTCGAATAATGCAAAGGGAACAAAAAATTCAAGAAAAACTTACGTATTAAAGTCACTCAAGAGAAGGTTAAAATTCAAGATGGCAGTTCATCCTGTTGGAGGATCCAGAGTACAAAGGGCTCAATCACGCTCTCCTTGTGTTCCCTCACCTACAAGAAACCGATTCCTAATGTCTGTGTGTGTTAAAAGTGCTCAAAGAACGATCGATCGATAACAATAAAATCTAGCGAAAGTTTCTCGTTTCTGGTCGTTCATGACGAATAAATACGACTTAAATACTGGCAGTGGAAGATGCAATGCAGTTATCCGCAGAGTAGGTACACGTTTTTAAATAGGTACGCGAAACGTTAAGAGGGACTTAAGTAGTTCCGAACGAATGATCACGCCTCTCCCGCCTGAAAAGAATCGCAAAAATCATCGCCGACGCTCGATATTATAAATAATGTGCTCATACAAAAATAATTACGCGGTCCTCTGGCCCGAATTACATTAATTACGCTCGCACCGCCCGTTATACAACCCTTGTTTCACTAAACCCTGACTGCTCCCAGCGTGCAATTCGCACGAGCCTCAAAGCAACGCGTTCTTAGGCCGTGGAATGAAACGAACCAAGGCTCTGGGAGGAGTCCTTTAGTCTCAGTGTGCACTCAGATTTTCGCCGTTTTCAATCATCTTGTCGCACAAGACGAATTCCGTTTTCAAAGTCTCGTTTTGCCTTTCACGATTTTTTCGAAGTTTGAAGCTTTCCATTAACGTAGAAGCATTGGTTATTCATAGAATAGTGTTCTTTGATTCAGTGTTCCAACGAAACGCGTGAAAAAGACAAGAAACATTGTGTGTCTTTTAAATAGACGCTTCCCTCCGCGCTGTTAATAATTAAATTAATTTCAGTAATAGCCGACAGGTTGAACAAACGAGAAAGGAACGTTCCTCGAAGGATCATAAAGATAATGCAGTAACGAAACGGATTGGATGAATTTCTCTTCCAGTGAGATATCGATCGTCTTTTCGTTTTAGTTAATGAGACAATAGACCTAACAGTCCGCTGAAATCCACGATTAACTGGAAAAGTATTTCTTGGAGAAACGTGAAACTCCCTATACACACCTTTAATACTTACGTGATAAATCGTTTACGACTCGTTTACTTGCGTTGCATTTAAGTTTACAATTACGAATCGTCAGGCGTTTACGTGTCGCGTACATGCAACGGATTCGGAAAATAGTTGCACGAAGCTCGGCTTACTAATCAAGCGTTTATTATATCCGATGGTAAATTCTTAATGCAAATGGTTTTCGACCTCTCAGATGATGTGTTTTCCCACAACTCAAGCTGAAACTTTCAACACTGAACACTCAACAAAGAATGTGATATGAGTTACGCGAATTCTTTCGTGTGGGGCATTCCTAAATCTCTGGGCTGAACTCGACCAGTGGTGTTTACTAATTACACTGACGAAGAAACGTTTTCATAATGAATTTTAAAAATTGTTTCAGACAAAGTACGAAATTATTATTTAATATTATTGAAAACTGTACTCAATTTAAAGGCTAACTAATAGGCCATATATGGCCGCCATCGGTAACCATACACTCTAATATTTAAATATACTTATAAAATTTTAATTACTTGATACACTAAAAATTTAGATGACTCGAATAAAAACATATACCATACTTCGAATTTTTCAATTGATTTCAGAATCGTTCTTCTCTAGATCTGTTTAGTTCATTCTACAGTATAACACATCCATTAATTCAGTACCACAAAAAACGTTTGTTCATCAGCACAATCAACAAAAGAAGTAGATTCGTTTTCCTGATTTAGAAAAGCCCATCGTAATTGGTTGAAAAATTCTCATTTCATCTATTTAGTGTCTTGAAGCTCTCTCGTTCCATCGTTCCCTTACGATGGAGGTTACCAAACAGAAAGGACGTCTGAGAGATCGCGATATCAAGCGTGAACTCTTTACATTCGATCATACTCCATCCACCAGCACCGTCATTCATTAGATTTATTTCACACTGAGCGAAGGAATCCTGCCGTTGGTTATCGTGCACGAGAAATATGTAGTTTTTTTGCACGGTTCCCACTTGCCCCCTCCCCCTTCACTCGTCTCCCCGTGAAACATACACGATTAATAATACCTAGTATGCGTGAAACTGTTTCCAATACCGAGTAAGTCCACGTACGCACGATTATAATAATAATTCTTTCTCCTCGTCCGAACATATACAATCACACTGAGCCGGCTGTGTGTTCGCGAGTGTGTGTCCATCTTTGATTTCGGCCAGCAGGTGCACCGTGACTCCAAGTCTTTCCACGATGATGCGTCGAGGACCCACGTGTTTGTTTGTGTGTCAATGTGTGGCCCCTTCGTCACGGATCTATCCGATCGATACTCGGCACATCACCGGTGTTTACCGTTGAAAGTTCGAATTGGGTCACTTTGTTCGATTCTAGGGGGGTTTCTTCCTCTCGGTCTCGATACGTTTCGACGAATATTTATGGAACACCTGTGGCTGTCCCTCGGCCCTCGCTAGTAGCATTTCCTTGTGCACGTACACTTGCGCACCAGATCGACGTCTCTTGTGTACCGCATCCCGTCGACGCAGATTAGTCGAACCTGCAAAAAATTTATGATTCTGAATCCATTATTTCTTCGACCCGGTTTGGAGATGATGAGACTTCTTAGATTGAATACGCTGTATATTTCGTACAAAGAAAATTTTTCGTAAAACGACGTGTGATATTGTTGCAAATTTAAATGATAGCGTTAAGTTAGAAACGTTAAAGATAAAATGTAAGCTAACAGAAGTTATGCGATGGAATATAGCGATGAGTAGTTTACCAGGTACATATTAAGATAGACATGTATATATTCAGAGAATTAGATCGTACCTTGCGTCGTTTTGTTTTCCGTGGCAGGCAGCAGGAGTTGCCACAACTACCCCAACACTTGGCAAGCTTCACTGGTCGTCTACTCCGACATCCGTTCTCGCTATAGAACTCTCTAGTGTGCTCTTTGCGACACGTCGGCGCTGAAATTCAGAGATTTTTAATACAGCTGGTTTCATTTCATTTGGTATTTTTCAATTTAAATCTTATACTATGACTATGAAATTTTCCAGTCCAAGTGGTGTAATTTTTTTACAAGTTTGATAGAACATAATGGAACTAGACTTTGGTATTCAAGAAAACAAAACAAATGACGAATAACTTGTATAGCAAATACATTCATTCCACACCTGGAAAATAAGATCTGTTCACCGGATCGAACGATTTCTCTTTCGTCCAGTAAAAAGATAACGAAGGCACTGTATTTATAACGCTACGAACTTTCCGAACCACGAAACATATAATTCTTTCAGTACATCGACAATTAATTTTGATGTTCAAAATACCTCTTTCGCAGTATCGTCCCTGCCATCCAGTCTGACACCGGCAGGTGTATCCGCTCCCGATCGGCGAAGGCACGCACTGCGAGCCCTTCTTGCACTCGTGTCCCGCGCAGGGATCGGATATTATCGTGCCGGGTACTGTCATGACCATGTCTGTAATCGAAGAAATTTAAATTAAGTTTTTATTTTGGAACATGTAACTTACAAAATTTTAATATCGACCATTTGCAAGTAATTTGAAATTATAAAAAATACTGTTAAAAACGTAAAATCGTTAGTGTTCGTAGTTGGCTCTAATAATTTGAACACCCACTATATATTTAATTCTCTAGATTCAGGATTTGGAATTAGTAGACTCTCACCGGAATGTTCGTGAGCCATGTTCTCTTCTGCTATAGGTTCCTCGTTGCTGCCGCTGTTGCCCATAAAGCCTTCCGGTTCGACGACGTCTCGCGCCTCGTCAGCCTCTTCCTCGTTCGACATACATCCAGGACTAACTCGATGCATTTTCGCAGCGTTACTGAAGTCCACTAATTTATGGTTGATCCACATTTCGGTGAAACAACCTTGCAAGTGAAAAAAGTCGACAAATTAGGACAAATATAAATAAAGCACACATACTTGCCTATTAACAAATAGTATGTACATACAAAACTACCAAAACTACCCTATTCCAGACAATTCTCTACCCGTGCTAGAACGAAACCGTGTTATGGGAATACCCTGTTATAAGGGGGTTACCTGTATACATTTAAATCTAAATTTCAGGTCACTTTCTTAAGTCACTGATCTATCAATGAGTCCCTCAACATTTTCAATGTCACGTTCTTCAACTATTTGTTCAAGTAAGACTGACCTTGGAAGCTCGTTATATTCCTCAGGTGGAATTCCGTGAACGCAATGTTGGCGACTTCCGGCGCTACGCCGCCGACGTACATCGGCGTGTTGAGCTTTAGGTACTCCTTGGGACCTTCATTGATAATGCTCCTAGCGAGACCGCGGTCGACCCTCATTGTGAAGTTCTTCTTGATCGCGAGAAGTTCAGCCACATGTGGTTTGCCGTCGGCCACCATTTCGTAACTGTACATAGTCGAGGTCGGGTAGTTGCCCACGTCGTATGAGACACGTACACGGCCACTGAACAGCTCGACAGCGATGTGGTCGCCGTTCTGGCCATTGTAGAGGAGAACCCCGTTTTCCTGCGTGGTCGTGAAGACGATGGTCACATTCGCTTCGGGCCTCGTGCGTAGCGGCTCCAGCTCGACCAGCGAGCTGTTGTCCACGAAACTCAAACTCGTCAGGTACTCGCATCGTTTTCCTGGTAAATTGATCGTTTGTCATACCTTGTACAGACGGAATCTCTTCATTCTATTAACCCTTTAATTACTAAAGATGACTACAGTCACCCGACAAAAACTTCGCGTTAAGAACATTGGTTAATCATGGTAGCATATCACATGGGGCTACATGAATTCTAAGTTTCCACCCTGTGTTAATCAGAGAACTTCGGTGAAAATATCAAAAAGAAAATTGTAATCATATTGTTGGGTTCAGTTCATTGCTAATTCCTTAGCCCCCAATATCCATGATTAAGCTACCAGATCTAGGTCTAAGAGAGAAATTATATAAAAGGAATTGAAGAATATAATTCATTACTCACCGGTATAGCCGGGGTGGCACTGGCAAAGGTAGTCCGCGGCGGAAGCGGGAGCTGGCTGGAAGCAAGCACCGTGTTGACAGTCATGGTGGGCACATGGACTAGTCTGTGGATAGAGCATGGCTGTCGAGGGTGCGGCCTCGCAATATCTCCCTGTATATTCCGCCGCGCACTTACACACGTAATTGTTTATGCCGTCGATGCAAGTAGCACCGTTCTGAAAAGCATGACAATGATCGATTATGCATTCAGTATAAAATCTCGCGAGATAGGGCGAAGGGCACCGTACCTGGCACATATGATCAACGCAGTCATCCAGGTTGGTGGAACAATTAAGCCCGGTGAAGCCGATTGGGCATTCACAGCTATAGTGGGTCCCGTGATCGACGCATCGGCCCCCGTTCTCGCAGGGGTCGTGCCCTTTTGTGCAAAAGGGTATTTTCTTCTCGCAGTACTCGCCCATGAATCCTGGGGCGCAGTCGCATCTATAGGCCTGGACGAGGTCGACGCAGGTTGCGTTATTTGCACACTTGTTGTCCTCGCAGTCGTCGACGTTGTTCTCGCATCGAAGTCCCTTGTACCCGGGGGCGCAGTCGCAACTGTCACACACCGACTGATCGTCAATCGAGACATTGACCACCAGCTTCGATCGCGATGCATCCGCTAATCGATATCGCCAGACGTAATCGACCGATCAACGACGTTAGTTTTAATTATATTAAACAGAAGTTAACTCACGATTTTTCAATTAATTGCGAATTTTGCTGGTGGATTGTTAATAACTAACTAGTTTCCCGTAACGTTGATGTAAAGTTTTCTCAATTATCACCAGATATGTGTCGTTAAACTATAGGCTTTTAGTATTTAATTATATGTCTTGTCATCGATAGATCGTTACGTATAGCTGCTACTCTTCGGGCCTCACGTGCAGGGGTCCCGTTTCGTTTGTTCATTCAAAAGACTCACTGCTACTGATACTACAATCTATAATCTACTAATCAACTCTTTAAATCGTTTTCTTACAGTGCAAGTGCAATCCGCGAGTCCTTGCGTCTCGCATTCGGCATCAATGTATCTACAATCGTTGACTCATACTACTGTGTATATTTACTTTCGAATCGAACATGGAATCGGCCAATTCAATTTCAATTTTCTTAAAGATGTACAATGCAACGTTACCCTTTTACCATCGATATTTAATTACAACCGAGAATGATTGCATTACTCGTGCACGTCTACTGAATTATCGACCAATACTACTGTGTCTCACACGCACGGTAGATTCTACAGTGAATGCAAACTCGTGATTTTATGTCTGCAACAGGTCTTTAATCCGATTGAAAACCTCTATTTGCCAATTTCAATATATTCAATTTAACTACTATGAAAACTTGGAATATCAAAGAATAGTAAAGGATAAAATTCAAACGATCGACGAGTTCCTGTCGCAGACATCCCTACTACGGGCACCACTGAACGAGCAATTGTATATCAGGCCCGAACGAGCTGGCCGAAAATAGATGCACTTGTTCGAGAACGTTTTGGTACCTGAATCTTCCTTCTTCCAGTACTTTGCAAGTTCCGGTGTTCCGGCAAGGATTTCCATAGCACGCGTCAATTTTATATTCACACCGGTCCCCATGATATCCTGGCGCGCACTTGCAACGGAACTTCCGGTTCGGGAGCGTCTCGCAAAATCCTCCGTTCTGGCATGGCGAGGTGTAGCACAAGTCGCACTTGGCCAGGACTTCGGCTGGCTGTTGACTGGCTGCGCGGAAGAAAGGTCTACGATTAATGAGCAATTTTAGTACCCGATTGTGACGACGGGACAAAAAACCATGAACTAAACCAGACTGCGTCACGGGCCAGTGAGAAAATCAAAAACATGTCCGCGTGCGGAGAGGAATGACGATCGGTGAGCAACAGAGGCTAGTTGACAGGACTTTATCTTTCAATCATCGTGTCGAACGTATAAATTATCAAAGAGAAACAACGTCTGAAGAAAGATCGAGCTAAGGAAAATTCCAACTGAAGAAGATAAACAACTTATAACCACGTAACCATATAACCACTGTCGAACGTATAAATTATCAAAGAGAAACAACGTCTGAAGAAAGATCGAGCTAAGGAAAATTCCGACTGAAGAAGATAAACAACTTATTTGAGTACAGTATAGAGCAGAGATGGGCAAACCCATTATCTAGATAAAAAGTTTCGAATAACGGATAAAAGATAAAAAAAAGTATTTCGTCATTTTTAATTGTTTAAACGTGGAAATTTCAATTTTTGCTGCTTTTCACTGTGTATTATTCGAATAAAAGTCTGCCCAACTCTGGTATAGAGTCCATTCTCAGATGGGATTAGGATAGAAAGTCTCGACGAGATATATTCTTTGACTTCGACTATTACAACCAGCCACTTTTGCCACGATCACGATGTTCGTCATTGGAGTACTTACTTTTGCATTGGAACGCAGTCGGAGATGTCGTCAACAGCAACTTGTCCCTCATCGCTGGGGGCTCCATACACCTGGCGATACCTGCCTCCAAGAAATCCCTCTTCACCCACTCGGCCAACCACCGCATACTGCAGTCGCAGTAAAGTGGGTTGGACCCTAGAGCGCTGTAAACACACCGGTTGGTGAATTATTATCGACGTCGCGGACGGTGGCGGGTGTGCTTCACGGAAATGTGTGAGATACTCACAGGTGGGTTATAGATTTCAGATCATCGAACGCGCCCTCGGGGATCACCGATATGTCGTTCCCGTGCAGAGACCTGATGGAAATCGGAAATTTATACGATTGGTAGTGAACGATCAAGTAGCGAAGGTTTTTTTCTTCTGTTACACCCTGTATATACATATTCTGTATGTCAAGATTAATTTAGAAGTTAATTAAAATAAATTTACCACTTTTCAATCACTTCTAAACAAATTCTGGACGTTCTATTTATTAATTTCTTAAAATACTGTTTATCTGAATTTTCCTATTCTGGTTTGAGATACTCCCAGGGTTAGAGAAATGTCGTTAGATACAGAAATTTTCTGTGGGAACTGGTCGAAATATATTTTTATATTTGATGTGATTTTATATTTTATATAATCATACAATTGTTTTCGAAATTATCAGTGCAAATGGAATTAATAACGCAATCATCAGAACAAACGTAGTGGTAATGCATCGCCGACCACTGCGAACCGATAAACCAGCGTGATTCCTCTCGTTAATTCGGCACAGATTGGTTCTTCGACATCAGCGATCCAATTTGTTCTATTATCGAACTTTAATGCACGTTCCGTTATCAGTTGGTCGGTTCTCATGTACTACTTTTTTCAAGGTACATTCAGACATGGTACTTTCAGATGAAAAATGGCATCGACTATTCGAATATATGACTAATTTTTTTCTCCTAATTTGTAATGTCCATTTAAGTGTCGAACGCGATACAATAACATAAATTCACGAATTATCTTGTTAGTAAAATAATTGGTAATCAAAACTTACATTATCCTTAACGATTTTAAGCCAGCGAGGGCATTGCGTTGGACACACTGCAGCTTATTGTAGCTGATGATACTGTAAATCACAGAAAAACAAATAATATTCGGTTATTTTAAATTTTATACAGCATTAACGATTATGTCTAATGTAAAAATAAACACGTTCGTTGCCATATTGGCCATTGGTAGCCACCATTAAAATCTTCTTCCGAACCCGCTTCATAATTCACATATTCGTACAGCAAATCCACATTACGAAAATTATTATTAATGAAAGAGATAAAAACATAATTACCATATGTATCGATGTACAATAGAATATTTTATTATTAAATTAAATGGCATAATTGTAAATCTTTTAATCTGAATAATCTTTAATTTTGTAAAATGTGACATACAGATCTTCACAAACACTGATACCTTTTATCTCGACATTACAATAAACGCCACTAGTAAAATTATTTAAACAAATATATTAATATTTCTCGTAACCTGTCTTGACACATTATATTTTAAATTTCATTCAAAAGTGTACAGCAGTGTTTCAGTTATAGCAATTTTACTAAAGTGTACGAGAATTTTCGCCGGCGATTAAGCATAAGTTTGTAGATGGCAGTTTGAGCGCGAAATGTGTTAATATAGTTCAGCTGAAAAACTAAAAGCGTTAGATACGTACAGGTGAGACAGCTTGGTGAGGTTCCTGAAGGTGTCGTTGGACAGCATTCCGATCTGATTGTTGCTCAGGTCCCTGCGAAACAAGAGAATTTCAACACTGTTTTCACGTCGGGCTACTTCTACGAACGAAATGGCACGTGTATGTTATTTACAGTCTAGTCAGAATCCTCAGGTGGTTCAATCGCTCCGGCCTGATCGTCTTGATGTCGTTCACGTCCAAATACAGCTCGGTGGTTTCCGGCGGAATCCCGCGCGGAATCTCCGTAAGCTGAGACCTCGAACACCTTACCACTGACCCGGCGCAATTACATTGGGGTGGACAGTAATCGTCTCCTAGGCAAACTACGCTGTCGTCTGCGATTCGTAAAATTTACCGTACGATTGTTAATCACCGGATCGATTCGAAGGATCAAAGGAATGGCCGGGGAACATCGACGAAATATTCTTCAATATTTCATTTTTGTTTTTACAAATAAATCTATACCAACGGCGGACTTTCTACAATTTTGTTAGGTCATCTCATAAGTAATATAATGTTTTCGATGTGTAGATACTTTTATGAGAATAAACAACTTCTTGTCAGTAATTAACGATTAATACACTGTTCACAAGAGTTAGGGGATCGATAATGTGGACAGGCCCTGTTGCACTCATCAAGTGAAAGAAGCGAAATAAGTGCTACAGGGTTGCTAAATTGACATCTTTTTTTCTACAATGCTAATGTCTATAATCTATCCAACGAGACGAAGCAGTAACTGTGAACAAATGGAGGTGATAACTATTTAGGTGGGATAGGGACAAATGTTTTGGTTATTTCTATTACCCAGTCTCGTTGGATGGACTACAGTTATATTTGTATAAAAAAAAATGTTCATTCGTCACGTCTACTTTAAACGATTTTAACAACTGAATCGTTTGGTCTACACCCGTGAGTTTTCGATGTAATATTTTCTTAACTTTCGTTGAGGTGATTTTCAAAGGTAAAATAATAGCATCTTACTGTTGCATTTGAATTCATGATGAGGAATATCCTTGATGACAGCGTCCTTCAATCGCGGTGGATCGTGACAGTGGCCAACCACACCAGATATGTCGCGTTTCCTCAGCCATCCGGCGAACCACGCGAGATGACAATTACACGACAAAGGATTGCCTTGCATGTTGCTGCAAATGCGAGGCAATTTATTAAACTGCTATTAATTATGCGCACGGAAGCCGGAAATATTTTAGTCGAGTGTGTTAGGGGAGTTAGTGCAGCTGTGTATTAACACGAAGATAAATATTAACGAGCCACCGTCCTGTACAACCTCTGTATAATATTACAGTAATTAAATATACATTCTGTAATATTGCAACTGTCATAATATTAATATGTCAAATTATGATGGGTATACCATGATACTGGGTTGCACGGATTGTTTGTAGCGTTCCCGAGGGCTGAGTTGCAGTCTGTATTTTTCCGTTTATATCCCATTTTTATTCACTACTTTTTTGACAACGTCGATTGTTCTAGCCAGCAAAATTCTTCAACCTGCTTCTAGATAGATTTTGTTCTTGAAATGTTTTTATGTTACAGAAGGTTCCAGCGATCTAGTAATCATCGATTCTTGTATAAACCTATCAAAAGTGTTTATTTACAATTTTGTAAACATTTCTGTGTAACAGTATATACATACACATGTACACGAAGAGAAACTGTAAAAGTTAAGTATAAAACACTAAACAACTCAACGTTTCTTTTCTTTCCTTTTGAGAACAGTGAATGATGTATGATATTTGGATTCAGATCGTAGAATGAGGATGTAAAAATGGGAAATAAGTTGTGTCAATTTTAAACGGTGGGTCATCGTTGCAATGTTACTTACATGCTTCGTACGTGTGTCAATCCCTCGAACGCTCCTTGCATAACACAGGTAATGGCGTTCCCATGAAGGTTCCTGCGAAAATGAAGTTCGAAGGATATAGTTTTCCAGTGATACCGTTTTACGGACGTCCATAAAAGTTTCTACTCACAGAGTCTT
The DNA here is from genome assembly GCF_001272555.1 of Dufourea novaeangliae. Classification (NCBI taxonomy): domain Eukaryota; kingdom Metazoa; phylum Arthropoda; class Insecta; order Hymenoptera; family Halictidae; genus Dufourea; species Dufourea novaeangliae. The sequence continues at coordinate 452,491 of NW_015374062.1, read as the reverse complement.
AAGATTCGTCAGGCCGGTGAACATCTTGTTGTGAACTTCCCTCAGCCTGTTCTCCGACAAGAGTCTGCGAAACGACGGGTCGTTATTCCACGGGGGCAGGGTCGTGGCGTATATAAAGTTTCGGAATTATTAGAGGCAAAAAGAACGATGGCCGTGGTTTAGGGGCTCTGTTCACGCGTCGTTGGGAATCGTCCGGGGCTGGTGTGCCGTTGGCTCGTTAAATCGAGGGAAAAATCTCGGTGGAATTATCGTTATTTAACGTGACCCGATGTATTTTCGATAAATCGCGGCTGGAGATCGAATAAACGAAAATTATTGCACAGGAAAGTGGCGAAGGGCGAAATTCTTTTGAGCTACGATAGGTGATCAAATTATTAGAGCCATAGTTTGAAAAATATATTCCTTTGTGTTTGTGTAAAAACAAACTGACAATATCAATGTATTTACGATGGTTAATTATTAATTAATATTTGTCTAGTACGAATATACAAAAAAGTGTCAATTAATTAAATCGTCAGTTTATGTAGGTGGCTCTAATAATTTGGTGATTCGCTGTGGAAATATCAGGATTGCGTTATAAGTATACGCATTTCTGTTTTAGATTTGAACTTTTTCGATGGAAGGAATTTTTGTCGTTGAATTTTGCTCTCGATCGGAATTAGTCAACTGTAATTTGCTTTTCTTTGACGACTCGTGACATTCTGTATTCACTTCCCGCACTCGTCAGCGCCAAAATACTCGTGAAACATCGCCAAGCCCTGCTACGGCGACTATCAAATTAATCGACACATTGTCCCGTTAATTGCCATTGGAAATTAAATCCTATTCTGCTTCGTTAAAGCTCGTTTCAAAATCCCGATCGAGTTAGACACAAATAACGCCGGTAATCTCGGGTCAGTGAACACAGCTGGTGTTATTTCAAACTTTCTCAGCGGGAAGCATTTCATTAAAAAAAGACGACGATTTCTAGAAATTCTTATTATGTACAATGTAAATTTTTTGCACACTCGGAAATGAAATAGATTCTTTGCTAGTCTATGAAACAAATAGTTGTTTCTCTATTCTTGTATTAACATTAGAACTTCCAAAGCCGTCAGAATGGCAGATTGCAGATTCCTTATTTTATGATTATTGAAATTATAACAGTGCATTTTGTGTGTTACTAAATTATACTAAATTATTATGTGTTTTGCTATGTTATACAATTTAATTTAGTATACATTGGTTCTACAACACTTATCGTTTACCAACAATCGCACAATTTTTATGCCTTCCAGTCATTAAAAAAAAAACGCATGGAATTTCTTTGACACCATCACAATAGATTTCGAGTGTTTAAAAATTTTCCGACTATATTTTAATTGATGGTGGCCAACCAGCGAGATTCACGGAATACGTGCGATTAAACGCAGCGGCGCCCGTTCTGTCGCGAAGGCAAAATAGAAAAACAAAAAGCGAAATAAAGGGGCGCAAAACCGGGTAAAAAGTGGGGGAAACGAGGGATGGTCGTAGAAAAACTTACAGGTCGGTGAGCTTGTGCGCCCCCTGAAAGGCGGACGCCTCGATGCGTGAGATTTTATTGTTCCTGAGGTCCAAATGCTGCAGCTCGGGCAGCTTCTCGAACAAACCGTCCGCTTTGATCTTATCCAGCTCGTTGTTGGCCAACAGTCTGCTCGCGGGGGACAAAGACAACCGAGAGACGTGAAAGTTAGTGTCTATCGTCAGCGTCCGATACGGCGAGCAATTAATCGCGCTCCGGGGCGTCGATCCATTAAACGAGTTCGAATAATTTATTTCGAATAATAGCTCGCCGTTCATCGTGCCCGACGCCGCCCCCCTCGGGGCCGGATTTTAATCAGATAATTATCTTGTCGGTCGATTGAATTAATTTTCTCGCGCGGAAGAGAACGATTCGTCTCGATCGATTGCCCCGATCCATCCTCTTCTATCTTATATGTATATACAATTCAGTGCACAAGATTTTATCTTGGATGTAGAATAGAGCAAATCATATCAGACATTCAGTGTTTTTTTTTTCTGTACCAGAAAGTATCTATGTTATTTTATCTTGCGGGATGAGAAAATTGATTCTTTTCTATCGAAAGTTGAAATATACGAAATATATTAAAAGAGAAGTTTTATTGGGACTTTACGAGTTCAATATAATGTGCGTTTTTTTTATGTTTGTATTATTTTGTTGGAATTATCACGTTGAATGTATAATGTTACTCACAAGGTGGATGTATAGATTGGCAGCTTCTTTGGTATCGAAGTTAGTGTCCTGTTAGAGCAATCGACGGTAGCACCGTTGCAGGTACACGGATCTGGACACTCTCCGGGCAGGATACAATCACCAGCTCTCTTCGTCAAGAGCTCCTCGTCGCCTAGGAACATACAGCCGGATGTATTCTATTTCAAACAATCCTGCCCAGTTTGCCTTTCCTTGTTACGACCACAGGAACGCAATTTCTTGAATGAATCGATGATTAAAGCGATTGAGAAGAATCAATTTAATTCACTCTCTGATGAAGTAATTTGAATATGATGAATGGATACGATAATGAGCATGAAACTCGCAAGGGAATTTCAATTTATGATATCTTTGCAGGTTCGTAAGTGACTTTTTTTGCCACTTTTTACTTCGTCGGGGTGAAAACACCACTTAAATGTTAATATGTGTTTTCCTATTTTTCCGTACATCCTGAAAACTATTCTAGATATAAAAAATTGTTACAATGAAAATTTAATAGGCATTTATGTTATTTACAACTGTGTAATGGAGTTGTACAAAATTAGTTGTTCAAACAAATAAATACATAAACAAATTTTTGATAATTTCATTGCACAGTCTTATAAAGCATAAAAAGCCAAAGTCAGCAAACAAAATTTCCTGATTCTTTTATAAAGGTCCCTTAAAAACCTACACAGTTAAAAAAAGAATCGGAATTTTCTCAGACTTCTAAAAAAGGTATTTAAAATCTCCTAAAAAAAGTTCTTGATACTTCCAATATCAGAATATACAATGCCAAAGCAATAGATCCAACATTACTCTTAAAACCAATAGAAAACATTTTGAATATTGTTTTCAGAAGCTACTTAAATATTCTATTTCTACTTTACGATATCGAACCACCCAACGTTCGAAAAGCTCGAAATCCATCGCGTCGATTAGGTCACGTGGCGCCGGCAAGGATCGTCGATGGTTTCTGTGAAATTTCTCGAGGAACACCTTGCCCGAGTTTCGCCAGAATTTTTTTCTCCGGGAAAGGCGGAGGTCACGAAAGTTCCCGGCAAGTTTTACGCGGGTTCGGACGGTAAGTTCTCGTTTGTGGGAACGCGGCGTAACGATAATGTGCGGCCACATACGTGCCGGCGAAGTGTTTATTTTCCGGTGTCATTTACTCAGCAGAAGTTGGCGTGCGCACGGAAGCAGCAGCCAGGACGGGCGGGGGAACGCGATTATATTCTGTGCGGTCGGGCGCAATTAGGGGGGGAAATATACAACCGTGAAAAGGAGAAACACGAAGTTCCCGTTGTTATTCTTGAACACGCGCACGTTCAAGATTCCCGCGCGGTTCGCATGCACGTCAGCCGACTCCTCTGCACCGTTTTCGGGTCGTCGACTGTTAATTCTTAATAGTCACTCGATTTCGTGCCTCGAGAATTGCTCTATGCTTGCCTCGGCCATTTCAGACTTTACAGGGTGTCCCATATAAGTGTCGCCGCGAAAGACATTCAATGAACTTTACAAGCAATTGTGTTAGAATAAAGTTCAACTATAATATATTCAAGTTTGCACATAATACGTGTATTTCGTTATTGTCACTAAGACAGATTGTAAATAAGAATGAGTTAATAAAAAAAGATGTATGCACAATTTTCGTAAATCATTCTTATAGTTTTACTCCTCATCCCTATACTTCCACTCCCTCGAGATTGATTAAATCTTCTTAATTAATCAGTATATTAAACAAAATGATACAAAATTTTTTTATATCTTCAAATATATATTAATAATCTCTAGACTGATGGTTTACTCTGTATGTTATAGTTTCCTTTTACCAACATCCTGAAAAACAAATTTTTTACAGCGTTGACACCAGAATGTACCCTTAAGAGATTTCTTGACTGGCGAATGATCTTCCCTAAAAAGCCCCGGTTGATTAATCGAAAGCGAAGCGGGTGGGCTAACGCGCGCTCGCGCACCGGGTTACCATGTTAACGTCGCGACGATAAATTTTGATAATGAACAGTAGTAGCGGCGATATCATTAAATTAAGCATCGGCGCAATACCGTGCTCTCCCCCTCTCTCTCTCTCTCTCGCACGTTAATTGAGTGTTGAATGTCATGTGCTCCGAGAGGCGAATATGTTTATGTATGAGTACGGGCACACAGGTGATTTATCATCGCATTATACGCCGCGTTACAAATTGTCCGCCGCGGTACATGCGCGTAATTATATCGGTAATTTGCGTTCTGCGTTTAATAATACCGGGGTACGCGCGTCGCGTGGCCACTTTCTCCGCGAGCTTCGTTGCCACGTGTGTTACTATAGTCACGATCGGCTTCGTTCACCTGGTTCATATGACCGATTTTCTGTCTAACTAACCTCTTTACACGGTTTACAGTTTTAGCACTCGAAATTCGAGTTTTTGCAAATCAAATTCACCTTTTTGAAGATGAAATTCACCCTTTTCCAAATGAAAATATGCATCTTTCATCATCAAAAGGGTGAATTTAATTTGCAAAAGGGTAAATTTGTTTGTAAAAGGGTGAATTTGATTTGCACAAGGGTGAATTTGATTTGCAAAAAGTTGAACCTTGAGTGAAAAATTATATATATACCTTAGTGACTATATAAAATTATCCGGTGATCAAACACACCAAAGGTCTACCAAACTGTTCGGTAGAGAAACTAAGTTTCCGCGAAGAAGAAAAGTCAAAGGTGTTATTAGAATGATCCTATGTACGGTGATTATTCAAGGGAAAGTTCCGAAGACTTAATAAACATACAAATTGAAACACAACAATTGTTCAAAGAGAATGAGAAATACTATTGATCGATATCATAGGTTAAGGAGGCGATTATTAGACTGAGGATGTTTAGGCATTTATAACGTCCTCTGACTTGCAAAGCATAGCAAAATAAAGATTCTACTAAAGTTCAATAGTATTTAGTAATTATTGTTAACATTTTAAAACTCCTAGTATTAAGAAGCAACTTCTGTGCAACTCTGTTTTTTTTATATATATTTGCCCAAAATTGTAATTGTGCATAAACATCCGCAGTCTAGTGATTATAGATCGGTTGGAAAATTGAATGAAACTTTCCCTTGAACAAACGGAACAGTGCATAGGGCGAGCATGTTAGATGTAATGAAGAGATGATTTCGTTCGTGATAATGTGAAAATATGTTGATGAGCTACCGACCTGTGTCCGTGTTCCGGCGTAGCATTTAGAAGAGAAAAATATCGGAAAAATCGAGTCGTGCTTACCCTTACATTTGAACTTGTCGTCCCGCATCGAATTGATCTTCCGCTTCTGCGCTCTCTTCGGCGAGTCGCACTTAGCTCCCGACGTCTCGATGGGGTGCGCGTCAAGGTACGCCCTCAGCCATCGCAGATTGCAATCGCAGATGAACGGATTCTCTGCCAAATGTCTGCGAGAAATCGAGGAACGTTTCGTTCAAGCCCGTGTACTTGCGATCTCCCGCCGTTCGGAGAATGTTCTTTTCCCTCCATATTTGCGCGGATATTATACAAATTCTCGCGATCTATTCTTTCGGAAAAATGTTAGGTCGGTTCAACCCTTCCGCAGCTTAACCCTTAACCGGACACGTGAAGTTTTCGTGCAGAAACGGTCACGTGGTATCTGTGAAAGATCGGTATCTTTAAGAACCGGTAGAAAACCGAAATTCTGACAAAATTCTTAGATGTCGATGTAAATTGAATTTAATTCCATCAAACACCGTGTGCATAATTATTCACATATATTTTAATAATTTTTTCTTTGTTTTACTTGCTGTTGGTTTTTTAATACTGGCAACATTTCTGAACATAATCTAAAATTAGCACCGTTGTGTGTTATCCTATCTGCGGAAAGATGAGGCAAGGTCTACGGGAAGACAACGTAAAGTCATGCCATAAAAAACATACCCCCATTTTCGTGACCTTGATACATAAAAAAGGATTCAATTATATATTCTTTGCATATTGAAGTAGCTTCTTTTCTGCACGAAAATTCTAAAGCCGCAGTTTCGAACCGTTCAATCGTGATATTAACAATTAACTAATTAATCGTAATGAATTCAATATAGTTGGTTTAGGTTTTTTGGTGCCCAGCTAAACTGCAGAAGGATTAATCTTCGCTTCCCTGAAATTTGTTTAGTTTTTCATTTGTTTCATGATATAGAATCAACTTTTTGTTAATTATACCGCGAATCCCGGCCCATTCTCTGTATCACAGAAATAATCGAACGCGAAACTTTCGACAAAAAAAATAGCCCATAGTTTTCGCACAATTTCACAGGATGAATTGGTATTCGGTTGATGAGAATTCTAGAGAACGGTGAAATAGTGTTGGTCGAGCGATGGAATACGAGTTCGCAGAAAACACGGGGAACAATTGACAAAATGCGCAGTGACATGCATTCGCAATTCGATCCTGCAGTAGGGACGAGGGATGGCGGGGGACCGCGCAGTAGCGTTAAAGCCGTGGTAATTTGTATAAATTAATGGTTCAATGGTGGGATACAAACAGCGTTTCAATGCTTCGCAGATTGGCGAAAGTTCCATTGGCTAGGGATCTGATGTTGTTATCGTACAGAGACAACAGTGTCAGGCTGGTCAGATCTCGGAACAGATCGGTTCGTATACAGGATATTTCGTTCGCGTTCAGCAATCTGAAAAATTGATTTTGCTTTGTGAATTTTGGTTCTTTGTAATGGAAGCGACAGCGCTCTCACAAGAAATATACTGTTAAGAGACCATTAATTGGTACAGTTAATTATAATTTTATGAACGACAGTAATGATCACTCCTTCTATGTTAAATTAAACTACATTCTCAATATATATATATAACTCAATCATAAATGCAACGAACACAAAGGCTAATAATAATATTCAGAACAACTTGATCAAAGTGAAATGTTTCTAGATGTATTAACTTACAGCAATTGTAAATTGTTCAAGCTTTGGAACAAACCGCTCGGCAAATCAGCGATTTTGTTTCCGTAGAGGACACTGAAAGCACAAAAAAATCTGTTTATCGATCATCGCAATTGCGTGGTTTCCGTAGTGCATGGTTTATACGTACAGCGATTCGAGCGATTTCAATCCATGAAATGCATCCGCCGCTATCTTTTTAATCTGATTGTTGCTGAGGTCACTGTGGGTGGACGGCCGGAAAAGAAAGAATAACCAAACGTTAAACGCTGTCGGAATATGTACATACCTACTGTTTTAATATGCAACGCGGCTTAATCACGAATACGTCACTCACATTCTGCGCAATTTTCTGTACGGCGAGAAAGCCTTCGGCGGGATTTCAGTGATTCTGTTCTGCTCCAACCGCCTGTGGACGATCGAACACAGAAATTAACAAAGTTCCGTCGCTCTGATCGTTTCATTTTCCGCTAAACAGTTGCCAACAGATTCATTGAATAGTTTCGAAAGTTGATAAAATAAATCAAACAGTTTCCTGATATATTAAATAAGCTATTATTCACTTACAATTTTAATTATTTACAAATTTACCTCAAGATCAGTTAAGATGGTGGCCATTACTTAAATTGAGAAAGAAATTGTAACAGTATTATTTTAATGAAGATGGTACGGTAAAAAAACTCGCAGAACTTAGTTGACGACCTAATAACAGTAGTTTCCTGGTAATTCAAGAATGATACGCCACCAGAGCAGTGCAGTGTACAGAGTTTAATTGCGAACTTTACGTCAATATCAGGTCTGAAATTACACGGGACAGGGATTTGGCAACTGTCCGGCGGTAGGTAGGACAAGGTATCTCGTTTACGAACAGTTCAGTGGTGTCCTCGGGAAGGTGGGTGGGCACTTTCGTCAAAGAATTCTCTCTGCAGTCGACGATACCGTCCGCGCATTTGCACGGATGCGGGCACTGCGGTTCCGCGCTGCACTCGGATCCTGTGCGCTCAACCAGCCCCGAACACTTGAACTCGTGCTCCTGCATGGAAAAAGGGAACCGAAGAATTTTTAGTCAAAGAACCGGCGACGGCAGTGTGGAACTCCATGGAAGTGATAATAAAGCGAAGGAAACGATTCGAGGCGAAGGCTGTAAATGTAACGAGTGCCATTTTGGAACACTCGAGATATGACGGTTGGCTCGTATTTAATTAATTGGACGCTGATAAAATAGTGGTTGATATTTTAAGGTCTTTTCGTGAGAGGGGGAACTCTGATAGTGGTTTAGAACTTTCTAACTACGGTTACTTTATGAGATCTGTTTTAACAAGGCGATACACTGGATGATAACTAGTGGATACTAAATTCAGTTCTGCGGCAATTTATCTTTAACCTTGCCACGGTCTTTGGACCTATTTCGATTCTATCACGTTTTCGTTTCTTTATGGCTGTTACGATTTTACACACATTTTGATCTTAATCTCGTTTTTACAGAAATGTTCTTAGGTACACTACTGCTCATAAGTATTAGACCACTTATCGAGTATGCAATAAAGATTACAGAGCACTACGAAATCGCTGAAAGTACAAATATTGTTTAAGGGATATTAAATCTCGATGAAATAATAAAAGTGTCTTAGAATATACAATTTATACGAAACATCGTGTTTTCTTCATACAGGCCAACTGTCCCAATACTTATGAGCGATAGTGTATACGTATGAATATTGTTACTCATTTGTGTGTTTCTCATTTTTCGTTATTTTTTCGAATATACAGTTGAACTGAAGACCGCATTTAACAAGGTTAAAATCCTTTCTTTAACTTTTGTGCACTGTTTAATAAATTGTTGCATTACTATTCCTTAAAATAAACTTGATTCAATCTAAACTCGAGGTAAGGAAATATACATACATGTCGCTTCATTGTTACATATTTAAACGACTGGTGTCAAAATAATTTAAAAGATTCTCTGATAAAGAATCTAATTAAAAATTGAAGTCTGAATATGGGTAAAATTGCACCAAACAATACACAACGGTTACGAAACATCTTTGAAAGGATGTAAGAATTTAGTATTAATTTTATTTGTTATCTAAAACCAAGAAGTATAGTTTACAAACCTGTAGATCGCCGATATTTCGATCCTTCAGGTGTATCGGCGAGGCGCAGCGCGTGTGTTGGCCAAGCCTCGGGCGCGTTTTCAAATATCGCGACAACCAGGCTAAATGGCAGTCGCAAGAAAGTGCATTGTCGACCAGCTTCAGCGTTCGCAAATGCGACAGACCGTTCAACATTTCCTTTCCCAACGTTGTTAGTTTATTATTACTCAACATTCTGCAACGAAGTCGCAATAAATTAGACCTTAGACTACGTAAGCTTTAATAGTGACGAATTAAAAATTGTTCCCTAACTATTAAGAGTATCAATAAATAATCCACTATTTTTTGACGAAATCGGTATTCGTTTCTGTAGAAGTCAAGGACCTGTACTGTTTAATTTATACTCATGGTGATCTTCTCGCAGGCTATACCATTGTTACTCAATTCAAGATCAAAAAGATTCCTTTCACTTAAAGTATCTCGTCTCAGAATTTAAAGAATAGTGAATTACTTACTAGAAAAAAGAAATTTGATCTACTCACAGTACTTCTAAATCCTTAAGTTCTTGCATCGACGCTTCATCGATGCAGGTCAACACGTTGTTGTCGAGCACCCTGCAAACGAATAATTGACGAGTCGACTGTAGTATCTTCAAAACTTCCGGAATATATTTTATTTTAGTAAATTATCCGTGTTAAGATTCACGGAACAATAAAGTCTTATATTTTAATATCACGATAAAATTGACGAAAAATTTTATCAAGAATCAGCGTACCATGGAAACCGTAAAAGAACAAGAACGGTAATTAATTAAAGACTGGGGTCAAGAAGGCAGTAAAGTAAGAAATGGGTGCCGTAGAAACGACCTTCGAAATGTCCATTTTATATTCCTTCGAACTATCTTTTTTACGTCGGCGAGGAATTTTCAAATTAAAGTGGAATTAGCTCAGCTTCCATAACATGTCTGACCAGGTCGGATGATACTACTTAACCGGGAGATGTATCGTCGACCTCTACTACTAGCTTGAAATTTTTTGTTACCCATCTCGTTAATTAGAATTCATAGACAGTTATTTAATATCACTACGATCATCTTGGAAATACTTACAGATGTTTCAGGGATGAAATTCCTCTCAGTGTCTTTGGTCCGATCGTAGCAATTTGATTGTGGCTCAGGTCCCTGAAACAAATACAAACCGGCCTGTTTAGTAAAATAATTTACTTTCACTTGGCAGAGACAAAAGAAAATTGGCTAAAATTTTTCATTCGGAAAACTAAACTTTAACTTCCAAAATTTTATGAATCAGCAATTTTCCTTCTCACGGTCCTACTATTTTATAATAATTGTTGAAGAAATGTTACGAAACAAACGTAACTTAACAGACACCCAAGCTATTCTCCAGCCACCCTGTAATACATTCATTAAAATTAAACGCTTCGCCGATCAAATGTGTCTCGAACAAGCGTCTCCTACAATATCGAGTCGAATTCTCTCCGAGCAGACGGAAAGGAAAAGGAAACAAACTTCTTCTTCCGTCGTTCAAGCGTGTGCAACAACAAAGTCGATTACGTAATCGAGCGCAAGGCACGAAGAAACCCTCGAAGACATCGGCATCGATCAATTACCCCGCGAAGTTCCACGGTAATGGTTCGGTGCGTCGACCTTTCGAACTCTCTTCTTGCCCGGGGATAAAGGTCGGTTTACAACGGGTAACAGCGCCACGCCGTAGCGTAGCCTACTTCGCCGGCAGTTCGTCTCGAGTTCGCTCTACATTCGTGATAAATTATTCAAAAACTTGCTGCGATCCGTTGGATGCGACTACGGGAAATTGTGGACGGCTCACGTGTGACCATGTACACGTGCGCCGCGATCACGTGGGCGGCTATGGATTCCTTTAAGGTCTCGTGGGGTCGTTACACCGGTAACGAGTGACCATTTCCTAGGACGTCACGTGACAACACGGTTACCACGAAACCGTAGACCCGTTTCCCTCGTTTTTCCCGCGTTTTCCAGGCCGTGGAGGTGTTCCTGATGAATATTCAACGGACGTTGGGTGGAATCCTATATCTGCATCGATCTTCAGGTATCGTTTAATTCATGGTGCCTTTAACATTTTATTTGATCGGAGACATACCGCACAGGAGGTTGAACGAGAATTCTCCTTCTTTTTCCCTTTATTATGCTTGTAGGTGAATTGTCTAGAATCACGATTGGGTTTCAATGATGAAACGATCAATAAAATATAGAAAAACTGCTTCTTACAATTAGTGTCACTGTGCTTCTTTAAACGCGAGATACCACGAGTCTTCAGAAAGGGGATTAAGTCTGGACGAGAAAGACACATGCGAGTTCGATCGTACGAAGCTCACGCGGCGGGTTTCATAAAACGAATCTGCGTATACTTCCGCGTGTACACGTACGTGTGGGTGGTATGTAGGTCATCGTCTGAAAAGTTTATGCGATAACCCCCGTCCTGTGTCGTGGTGACGGGGCAGAGGCCGAGTGTGAACTTTCACGTGTACGAACTGTATTAAACGAATTCGTGTCGAAACCGTTGAATGTCTTTTATTTATTTATTTTTCACGTGTATATTGCTGGACACTGTTTATATACTACTATCTGACATTATGTTTGTCATTAAATATCGTGTTATCATTGAGAACAATAACTAGCAAACAAAGAATATAATAAATCCTCCTAGAGATCCCTAGGTGTAACGCTGACTTTTTAATGAGATTTCTGAAGCCAAAGATATTTGTTTCAGCCGCATATGGTCATTAATTTATGAAATATTTCATGTTCAGTACTGAGGAGCCTTCGAACACTCATTGAGAATTTATTGTACGTATAATTCAAAATGGATTTAGCTTCAGAGAGTATGTTATGATACAGTACAATTTCAATGGAACATTCCAGTTAAAAAACTTCGAAAAATTCGAAGGGTGATTACAAACTGACTAGAAAGACTAGAAAGGTGCAATATCAGGTGAATTTTACCTCTTTTGTTCAGAATACTGAAACAAAATTTTTGCCATACACAGTATACGTGGTGTCCTCAATTTAAGTGTCAAAACTTCGGGAGTAGTTGGGCCATACGTGCATTTTATCAGTGTTCCCGAATGGAACCAGAACTATCAATCAATCGCTCGAAACACGGTTCCCTGACAGAATAGTGACACTACACTGTTGCACAAAAAAGAAGACAAAGGCTGAACTGGTGTGAATATGTAAAAGACAAACGCGAAAAATTGCGTCACAACTGCATCCTACGAAATAGGAAAAATCTTTTGAAATCACCTGATACTTCATAGCAGTCTACTTACTACTTAAAGATCGACATTAGCATAAACATCCACAGTCTACCAATGACTCATAGTGCCGCTGACAAGTCAAAAGTGTTTCATCGATGACCTCCACGACAGTCAACGTGTTAATATCTCAGAATCTATTCGTTTCACGCACAAACGACCAAGCGTGGGTTTCACCTCGTTCGTTCCTCCGCGCCTAACCATCAGGATTCATTGAAATCCGTTTCGTTCTTTTTTCGTGAGCCGTCTTCGATCGCGCACGGGTCGCGGCCGACGAAACGTGTGATTAACCCATCGCGGCTGAACACGTAGAAAGCCGTTCGTGGTGGCAAGAGGATGAAACTCGCCTGTAATAAATGGTTTGACACAATGGAAAGGGGGCGCGGACACTCGGGCTGATTAGTATCACTACGCCGTGTAAGCATATTGCGCCCGGTTTGAAACGCGATACCTCGAGAGGCCCGGGTTGGTGAACGTACAAGCTTGTATTTACGAGGCAATAACATTTGTTCGCTGTACACTTAAGCCGATAATAACCGGGACAAACGTTCCCCTCCGTCGGTTTGACAGGCTGGCGTCGCGGTGATTTAAGCAACGAAACGGATCGGGGGGCCGAGTGTCTTGCGATTCGCGGACACGAATATTTACGGCCCTGTATTATTTCGTCGCGTAAGTCGCGGGTTCGACGCCCGTTCACCCGTGAACACGGTATTTCCGTGTGATCAGGGCTACGAAAATACCGTGTCGAAGCCGGACAGCCCAGATTATAGTATTACATCTAGCGATAAGTAATCCATTAATACCTGACGATATTAGTATTAGTCTTTATGAAGCTCGAGAATGAGTTTCATTTGTATTTAGAATGGTTGCTCAATATCTTACAACATTTTTATAGAGCCAAAGGTCGGTAAGATATCTTTATGGTGAAATATATTATTGAAATATATTATATTGTCGATTAGGTATTGATACGTAATTTTAATAATTGATTATGTTCCATCGAAATGATTTTTATAATTATCTAAGTGTCTTCATAATTATCACCAACAATGTATCACTTCAGAAGAAAACTGTTTTCGTAAATTGCTGATAAAAAGTGTTAATATCATACGAAAGATGACTGTTCCAACCTCAATTCGGAAACCTTTGGGACAAACCGTGTATAATGGTAAGACAGAAGAATTCTGCGACAAACGAACAACTCTTATGATTTCGTCGCTATCAATCCGGTTTCGTTTCAGACCGACCCTTATCGCGCTCACACAAAGCACAGCGGCAGCAACATTCGGGATTGAACGGAGCAGAGGGAGGGGCGAGGTCCAGGAGGTCCTTTTGTTAGTTCCGGCGAAGGAGCGGCTACGTCGAAATTCGGTAATTGCTTTCTGGATTGGCTGGAGCGCGATGGGAGTTTAATCTGTCCGTCTCACGCGGCCCGAAATTATTGAAATTCGACCGAATTTATTCTGGAAAAAACGCCACACGCTTATAAGCGAGAATTACAGGAGGCGAGAAAATATAATTTATTCCCCCGCAATCTTCCAGTCTGACAAGTTGAAAAACATCCCTGCGGGGGCAGATTTACGAATGGAGGAGTGAATGAAACCATTTCGCATCGTGTTTCATTACCCTCAATCTGTCATATCCCCGTGAATTCGTAAAATTGAAAAGTGTACGATTTTACTGGAACGAATATCCGCATAAAAGTCTCGCGAATGAAATTCGCACTATTCTATTCCTTTTCAGGCTATCTAACACTTATTAAGATATTCACAAACATAGAAAGTTCATATTTTTTTGGATTACAAAATGCAACTTTGTTACTTCTTTATATTCGTAACATTAAAAAACCAGTATGGCCATACTATTATATTAAAACGCGAAGTCAAGTGCAGAAAATTAAATAAAGGCAGTAAGAACGGTGGAATAAAGTGCAATTTTTCTTCTACAGCAGTTTTTCATTACTTTCAATCTTTCGTGTATCATTTTACTCGAATGATTATGCTAATAAATGTTTCGTGAATGGGGTTCGCGTAAATATCACTTTCTTTCCAAACTAGACAACTTCTACTATTGTAAAATATTTGAAAAATACACGAAATTTCTACTATTTTCGATGAAAGTATTCAACTGTCCTACTTGTGTGTAGACGGAACGTTAGAGAAGAATTGTGAAGGAAATGAGATAAAAGTAGTAAGAACGGTCGAATGAAGGGTAATATTTCTTCCGTAAATGGAGGACTTAGAATTTAGATGCTCGGTGCTTCGTTCCAGCAAACTTTTTCGCTGTGGAAAAAAAAAGAAGTAGGTTCAATCTCCCGCAATACCTGCATCCCTACCAATAGAAACATTCCGCTCGCGGTTGTACCAAATTGCCCGTTCAAATTAGGAACTTATCATGATCAAGCCGCAGCAGCAGTACCAAATGAAACTGGCAGCGCTAAGAGCGCGTCTCTTCCTTTTGCTCCTGGCGTGTCTACGTGGTCGAAATTCGGTAATTGCTTTCAGGATTGGCTCCGGTAAGCAGGGAGTCTAAATCTGCCAGTTCTTGCCGTATGTTCACGGCTCATGGCTTCGGAATACCGTGGCAGGTTTCGTGCTCCTTCTTTTCTCGCAGATGTGAACAACTTTTTTTTCCTTTTCGAGATGCAGTCATTAGAAGTTATAATAGCGCTTATTATTGACCAATTTTTAAACGGGACATTAGGCCCATTTGACTTTCTTTACTGTAGAAAGTTTGCAAATACACGGAGAATGATAGCGATGCGATCGAAGATCAATAACCATGTGTTGACGAAATTAATTTTTAGTGTCCAGAATAACATTTTTTATCTGTATTGACCAGTTGAACAAATGGAACTTAAATTTTCAATATTCGAGGTTTTAGTTCCTTTTTTCAACAGAGGGTCGTGACTTTAAGGGCACACCAAAAAAAGAATTTTCGTTTGGTTAACAATGGTAAAACTGCTTTTTGACTTTAAAATTACACTAGATTCTGGAGGGTTAAAAGTGTTATCTTTTGAGGAACCTTATAACTGGTTAAAGAGTCTATCATGGTATGCAACTTCTACAACTTTTTTGACAGATTATTATAATCTTAATACAAGTGTGGAGATTCTCTTAACACAAAGAAAACTACACTGAATCTCAAGTTTCCCAATTCCTTTCGTATATTCGCGGTGTGCAACTTCGGAATATCATAGCAGGGCTGGGTTTCTTCCTCCTTTCTGTCCCTCAACCACCTCGAGCCTCCATTTCCTGTTTTTGTTTCTCGTCTTCGTCTCGTCTAGATGCTCTGCCCGTGGTCTCCCTGGCGAGCATAATTACAGACTGCGGGTCTCGAGCGAATGGATGGTCAACGGTGAACCGTGCACCGAGACCTCTAACCTATCATCGCGAACGTCTGGTTCAACTCGTGCATCGGGAAGAGGAACCGAGGATCTCGTAGCGCGAGACCGGCAACGCCATCTGTATAAATGAACCGCGGAGGATCCATTATCGTGACTCCACCGATGGAAAAACATCGTGTTTGCTATGCATTTATGCGCGTTGTTTCGTTTCGCGGAAATTATGCCAGAGAGGTTGGCCTTACATGGGCAAGATGGCGACTGGGTAGAAACGCTGGACGTTTATTAGTGTTCCTGTTCCTCCTTTGACGACACTTTGATTCCTGGTTCTCAGGCATTGATAAGATCAAAACTTTAGCTTTTTTCTTTAGGCAACATCATGGGCGTAGCTAGATTATGAGTCGGGGTGGGGGGGTAAAAATATTAACACATCGAGTGCCACAGTGAAAAAGGCTGTACGTAGCCAGACACACTCTATTTTGCTTTTAAAGTCATAAATCGTTGAAACTGTATGCGTTTTGTTGATAGGGGCTGTTGGTCGTGTTTCAGATTATACAGCAATATTACATATCACGCAAAAATTTTGTAACACTGGAAAAGGAGGGGGGGGGGGCAAAAGCTAATTTTTTCTTGTAGGGTGGGGTAGAAACCACTTTTTTCCGTTCAGCACTTGCCCCCCCCCCTGGCTACGCCCATGGTCAAAATGGAGTTCCATATATTTCTGTTTCATCAATGTGACAAGTAATATACACTTCCAGTCAGCCAAACTTGTGAAGCCAAATTTTGTCCAATGCCTGTCATAAAGTTATGGCTACAAACCTTGTTCCGGTTTTGCACCTAAGTCAAATGCGGAATGGCTATGCTTTTTTTAGACAACTTTATTGCTAGCAATTTCCTCGAAACTTGTACACACCTGGTTATCAGAGCTCCTGTAGTCTAAACAATATCCCATTATTTTTCCTATTCATCGCCCATTGCGATCGTTCACTATCAAAGATGTGAACAATTCCGTGGTGGCACATTTTTCCCGCAACACTTAATCCGTCATGCTCAAAAATGAATATGAATCGGCCGCAACGATCCCGACCATCACCAGTCCGGCCACGACAGCGAGTCGTCCAGTCGGTAATGAGTGCCGTGTCTGCATGGACGCGTAGAAAAGAACGAGGAACAGAAAAAAAAAAAAAAAGAACAAACGAATAGAGGCAAAAGGCATATCGAGATTGAATCGCGATCGAGAGGCAACACGCGGCTTCCGAGTCGAGGATACTCGGTCGATAATTCTGCCAGTCGACGAATCAAAAAGCCGGGTCTCGGGGTAAAAAACGTCCGTTTCTCCTACCGCCCCGCGACGGAACTGACAGCGAACGACTCGTAGAGGCAGACGAAAAGGCGAAACAAAAGGGAGATGAAACGAGAGGCGGGAAATGGAGATGGGCCATCTATCATCCGGCGAAGTGGCCGGACGAGACTCGAAAGTTCCTCGAGTCTGGCCGCCTTCCACTCTGCCCTCGGACACGTAACCTACAGTTTCTGATGATAAGGCCGGGATCAGCCAGCTTACAAAAGGACGTATTATGTTGCGAGCTTCGGCAAGGTTCTCACGGGCATCCGGACGCTTGATAATCCTTCATCTGCCGTGGATAAGTCGATGCCCCGGCGGCTGAGGGCAGTGGGAGAAGGCTAGTCGTCTTGGGGTATTGGTTCGGGCTGCGATGGTACCTTGGATCTCTCGTTTTTTTTTTTACCCTTTCATTTCCAGATTATTTAACAATTACGAAGAAAATATTGTCCCTATATCTTTGTCTATACATATTGCATGATATACAGGGACATTAAAAAGAGAGATCAGAACTTCCAGGGTAGATAGTATTTGTCAAACGGGGAAAAAAGGTTCAAATAAATGTGGGTCGAAAAATTAATATTTTTTAAAGTTATAAAGAATTCCTTGTTTCGATTAAAGAGACTCAATTTTCTTCGTTCTGTGAGCTATGGTGCCGTATGGGAACAATAGATTATTTTATCATTTCATTTGTTACAAAAGGTTGTCTACAATTTTTATTAATTTTCTTCATGGTTTCCATACGATACGACAGCTACCGAAGTGAGAAAGCTTTAACTTGAAAATTACTGACAGAATGGTTACCAACACTATTGTTATTAATACCTATTTTTCTGTAATATCTTTATCAAATCGTTTGTTCGTTCAATCAATCGAACTCTTTTTTCACTTTTTCATTTCTGGCCTAAAATTCTCATATTTATCATTATTCTGTAGAAGATAATAGATACATAAATTTGTTTAAATCGAAAAGGCTGTCATAAAAATAAATAGTTAGAATGTAAATCGGTGAATTTAATTATAAAGAAGAAGCCGGACTATAATATTATTCAATTTTGTAACACTTACAGGCGCTTCAAGTTCATCATGTTGCTGAATAGGAGGTCGGGGATGTGACGTAATTGATTATTGTTAAGACGCAGCTTCTCGACTCCGACTAAATCCTGGAAGGCGCCTCTCTCGATGGTGTGAATCTGATTACTCGACAGCCAGCTGCGTAAACGATATAAACATGCAATCAGATATGAAAATATAAACAACAATAAATTACAATATTAAGAATGGCATTTGTCTTCAACAATCATTGTACTATTCAATTAATAAAAACGATATATAATAAATTTTGCGCCATGAAAATAATTATGATTCCACTGAAATCACACGCAACTTATCCATCGGGAATTCTTTCAAACTTCTTAAACTGTTACCAGTTTCAGACAATTAAACATTCGTCCCGACTAAATTTCCATTTCGCGCTGAAACTCGAGTCCCTTTCGTCTCGCTTTCAGAATCAAATATTTCCCACGAACTGGTTAACATTTCATTCCCAAAAGACTCGGCAGTTCCGTTGAATTCGTATTTGCGAACCAGACGGACGAAACCCATCCCCGGAGTTTCGCCCGTAACTCGCTTCGTTACTTAACGAACAGAACGGATCGTCTACTCACAGAATGTGAAGCGTGGCCATGTCCTCGAAGTCCGTCTTGAATATCACCGAGATATTGTTCTCCTGGAGTTCCCTGAAACAAAAAAGCGAGAAGGCAAATTAATCCTCTGGCGGCTCGATATTATCCGCGTCGCGACAAAAAGACATAAACAAAGTGAGAAGACCCGTAATAATTTCTTTCTTTCGAAAAATTTCATAAAAAGGTACTTATCGAGGGGGGGTGGCGTTTTCACGGCACAAAAGGCACAACCCTGTCCGCCACGCTTAACTAATTCCATTTCAACCACCATCCCCCACCCCAACAACGGTGGCAGTTCGTATTTATTTGCCACGAATAAGTATTTCTGTTTCGCAGTCGCGCAAATATTTGTCTCGTCCCCCTCCCCTCGCCCCGACAATGGGACCATCGACACAAAGAGCGACCTCCCGAGAATTTTTATCGCGAGTCCTTTTTCCCTCGTCGTCGAAACGTTGTCGCCGTTTACGCGCCCGGTCAAAGCGTCCCCCGAACAACCCCCGTGACTGCGTAATGAGTCCATCGGCCCGTGAATCGGAATTCGCCGGGCGACGGTTTATCGAACGGTTTGTCGCGCTATATTCCCTGTATTTCATTCGAAGGCGACTCGTGTACACTGGACGGTTCGAACGAGACACGTTGATGTCTGGGAATGTTTTTCACTTTTTATAACGAGAAATTCTTTATTTCTGCTGGACTGATAATAATATTTGCGACACGTACAGTTGTTTTCGATGAAATTTCATACGGAATACTACTGGAAAATTTTATCGAATAATTCTTTGGATACTTTCTGGAGGGTTGTTTCATCCCTTAGTGAGATGGAAGTTTAATTACGTGACTGGTGAAGTGTGGTATGTCGTACTTTAATTGCCTTCTAATTAAACAGTAAAAAAAACAGTTTGCCGACCGTATTAATCAGGTCACAACATTTTACAGTAAATTTCGATGAGGGTTCGAAGGCTCCTCGGCACTGACAAAGAAAGGTCTCCAGGTGTAACGCTGGCTTTTTAATTACGATATCAGCTGCATATGACTATTAGATTATGAAATATTTAATATTCAGACCAGAGGAGCTTCCGAACATTCATCCAGAATTTACTGTATATATTTTCTAAATGATCTTAAATGTGAACAATCATACTGAATTACCAGTATCTTTAATAAGTGAATGCATTGAAGCATTCACACTCCCTGAATCCACTGATTATACATCAAACGCTTGTCTAGGTTTCATAAAACTGATTATTCGTAGATCAACGCAAAAGAAAATGAATTCCATTCCATCGATAAGACATTTCGAGCCATTGTCAGTAGGCACGTTCTCAGTGAAATATCAGAGAGTATTATAACCATCGAACGAAGTCTGCGCCGACCATCAACCGAATATCATTGTTCCAATAGCGGGCTGGGGTAACCAGGAAGCGTGAATTTGCTCTTCCCGTGGAAAAAGATGACGGCGACGGGGTAGCCGTCAAACACAGCCGTCTGCTGCCCCACTTCCCTCCTCGTCCAGGCAAGTTATTAAGGCCTTATTAAATTGGTTCCTTTTTCCCGAGGAACTTTTTTTCACCTGACAAAAAACGCCAGACGTAGGAACGAGTAACGAGGCAGAGGCCTACTCGCCAAACTCCTCTTCGTACGAATTCTTTCTCTGCCTTCTTTCTCCATTCTCCTTCTTTTTTTTTTGCTCCTCCCCTTTCTCTCCATATTTTTTTTCTTCTTCTGATTCTCGCGTTCCTCATGGACCGACGACGACTGCGGAACGTAAATTATTTCCTCGTTTTCGGCGCCTGACGTACACACACTCGGGGCCCAACGACGAAACGAGAGACGGAAAGAACTGTGTTTTTTTACGCGGCTCTTTTAAGCCTTGCGTGAGATTTTAATTTCACCGTGGCGGCCGTGTTCTGGATCGTTCCTATTCCTACCCACCCTTATTTTTCCCGTCGTTGGATATTGTTCGTTGCGTTTTCCCGCCTGTGCTGGAATAATTGCGCGACGAGAACCGGCGAAAGGCAAAGCCGTACTCGGGAAGTGGAAGAAAAACGTTGTTTGAGACAATTTTTGCTGTTGGTCAACGAGGCATTGCGCCATGCTTCGTGATTTTATATGCACATGTTATTATTTGACCGTCGGCTTGGAATGAAACTTTGAAACTGGATAACAATACTTGTGCACTGCAGATAAAGTTGTATGATTACGGAATAAAAGCACATAAGTGCAATATATGTAAGTCGATTTAATTATGTGATATGTTAATTGGTTAGATTTTATGACAGCATTTCTAGTGAACTAGTATCGGTTAATTATATATGGGGAGTAACAGAAGTATTCGAACACGAGATGTACAGGGTGGTTCACCTAACATGACCACATCAATTACTCGGAAATTACTGGCTATATGAAAAAATGTTTTAAGCAAAAGTTGCATGGTACTTATCAGGAAGGGCACGTAATGCAATAATATGTTTTTTACTATGTTATATTTTTATCAAGATATAACAGTCACCTTCAGTTCTTTAAAATGGAATACTCAATATCTTATCCTGAATTTTGATAAGGTATCAAATACTGCATAAAAAAGTATTTATCATATAGGGTCTAAAGTGAACAGTTCTTGAGATGTCAGTAAATATTTTTAACATGTTGGTGAGATTTTTCCGATTGCAATGAAGCCAAACATGACATAATTTATACCACATTTCTTTATTAACATTAATTAACGTTGTCTCAGGAAATTTTCAATTGCACATATATTCATTTGGGAGTATTCGGGACAATTTTACCAAGTTTTCTGTAAATCGGAGGGTGGACCCTTTCGGAACTGCATCCGACTAAATTTCTCTAACACCGTTCACTAAAGCAAATGACAAAAAAAATCGAGAGCGGAGTATATTCCAGGAGCTCTTGACCAAATTGAAAGATCGAATCACGGATACTCGGTTCGAGTGACCGAACTCGGTGTTCGAATCTGGCAAAAAAAAAAAAATGTGACCCGGAGGACCGGGTGTTTAAAATGCAGCCTCGGAGCATCTCGATGGGGGCTCTCTCGCTCTGATAGCCAATCCTCTTGATAATCGTTAAATGGAAAAACGTGTTTTCACGATAGGTAAACACGAGCGCGTCATAAAAAAAAAAAGAAAAAAATAGAAAAGTCGGTGAAAACCGGCACACGGTCACGCGACATCGATCAACACATGTTCCTCCCTGGCAACCTGCGTGACTTTTCGCTCGTCCCTCCGTATGAAGAGGATCGCGTACGCGACAACACGGTGGGATGAAAATCGACGTGGAAAAGGGCAACGCAAACTTCCACCGTTCTCGTTTTCCCGGGACGCTTTCCGACCTCGAAAAATCGTCGTTTCTCGCGCGAATTTTTTGCTTTTTATTGCTTTCGACTCAGTAATTATTGCTTAATCGAGACACAAACGAAAAATAGTGTCCATTAGGGGTTGTAAAATTAATTTCGAGTCCTTTCCGAATGATTTTACGCGGTGAATAAATAGCTGCAACCGCGCGACCTTCGATTTACGTTTCGTATTCATGGAAATGTACGCTCGTATTAATCGGAAGGAATATCGCGTTTAATTTAGTCAACTGAAACGGAACGCGCGATGGGAATAAATAAATTAGTTGCTCACGTCATTGCGACGAGGATATTTTTAGGGATTGTAGAATCAATAATTAATATTCGGGGCTAATGTGATAGAATAAATTTGATTCTCTTCATTTGAAAGATTGATGTTTGGGTTCATTCAATTGCACAGACTGCATACTTGATTGTTCAGTAGGCAGAGGTTAAATGGAACCACGTCATTATATGACAAAATTTTCGGATGAATATGTTAATGCTTCTCAAATACTAGGTTGAAGTAATTAACCGTTCGCTGTTGTTTTGCAGAATTATTCTATAGTTCATTCGCGAGAAGAAGTAATGACTCTGGAGTTTAATCTAGGTGTTATACTTGACGTCGACTGGTAACTAATTGAATATTAAATGGAACTTAACGATAGATCATTTCTATTCTGTAGAAGAATAACAAGAAATGGTTTTTAAATGTTACATTTTAAGTTTTTTGACTGTAACTATATTGTTCTTCTCTTCTATAGAAAATGCTTCGAATGTAACATAAAACATTTAAAAACTGTTTCATGTTATTTTTTTGACAGAATAGAAATTTTGTTGGCAACTTCTGGAAACTTTCATTATCTCATCATACACAAGGTTTAGAAAAATTCTTTATCCATTCGTAAATATTGTATGCGTCGAACCAGTGAGTGTATCTTCTTCGTCTATGTCAATGAATTCATCGAAAGTGTCAGCAGAGTCATACAGAGATCGAGGAACGATCGATCGCGTTACTGAATCGAAGGCAGCCGAGCCTGGTCACATAATCCACTTTATTGTCGATTCGATTAACGTCGAACAAGATGAAACGAGCGTGGTTGGCAGCGGCTAACGAAGCCAATACGAAGAATACGACGACACCACGTTATCTTCCCTCCACCTTCTCTTCGACGCCATTCAGGTGCTTCGAAGAAGGCAGCGATTATCGTTTCGTGTCCCTTGTACATCAGAGGAACGATCGTACATCGTGGCAATAACTGACAACGATACTGAGGTATCTTCTGAAGAACTGTTCTGGGTTAAAAGAAATTCACTGAACTCTTTTTATATTTTCTACCTTCAATTCTTAATTTTATGAAGCAGTCTCTGGATGAAATTTCATTCAAGATGACCTATTTTCTTTTCATCACACGAGGTTACTCGAGTCTGTTCATCCTTTTATCGAGTAACGTCTAATAACGCCGTGTTTCACATATTTCTCTTTCATATACTCAGAAAAGTTTTTTAATTCTGTTATGGAAGTGGTAATACAGACCCGTTCAAGCTTCGCGTATTTTAGTCCCGTATTCCCCCTCCTTTTTCACGCTCTTTAATGTCATTGAAAGTTTCAGCTCAGTCTCCCGTTACTTTTCTAATAAAGCGGAATCGCTGCTTTGAGAATGATAAAAAGGAATTTTTTGAGTCTATGTACCTGCGCATAGACATCTCATATTACTACTTATACACTAAGAAGAAAAAGAAGAATCGTATGAAATTTTTACATAAAAATTTTAGTTTAATACTATGACAGTATCAGAGTAAAGGCTAATTCAATTTCTCCGACAGGGTTTTTATACCCAGCCGGGTTAACTAACTTCAACACTGAAGACCGAACTTTTTAACAAGCTTCAACTTTTTCGTAGTACTTATAACTGGACCCTTAAAAAATCTGTTTGGGTCTTATTAGGCGTTAACTGACACCTTGTAATAGCTTCAATAGTTAATGGAATGGCAAAATTCTTTGACCATTTTAAAACTGGTAACAAGGAATGATTAATATTTACATACAATTATGAATAATTCATCCTCCAAGTAGGAATATGTGTTCCTAAAGAATCATATGTACCTACTTAGGAATAAAAATCATTCTTTATTTTACCCTAGTTCGTCATATAGAATTCACCCCGTGAAACAGTCCCATATTTTGATTAACACCCTGTACAGTAGCTGATATGACATGTAAAAAAGAAGGAAAACAAAAAGGGGGAAAGTGAAGAAAAAGTGAGAATGATTTCCTAGTGTAATCAGTAACAGTATCTATCCATACGCTGCATCAAAGGCTTGCCAATAACTACGAGGAAGACGTAGCCAATGTCCATCACCATCACTCAACTTCCACGTACCAAAGGACGCGATGGCTGCGTCCCATAAATCCACCGAGCGCTAATAACCCAGTCACGTCCGTCCCCCACGGCCAGGAATAGCCCCGATAGTCCCAGTTAAATTTATCAATCCCTAAAAACTGATACACGGACCGATTCCCCGTAAAGTGAACGGCCTGACCAGGCCGATCCGTGGTCGCGCCGTCGTTACGCCGCCATTCATAGTCGTCGATGGCATCGTCCACGATGAAATATAGGAGTCCACGAGTTCCCGGCCATCAGCCCGGAGAGTAGGAACGGGACACACCATTTCGTTCCACCGACAGATTTGTGCTTCCAGGAACGGGTAATGCGGCTTTCCGCGGTGGTCCCTGGCTGCTGTGTTCAATTAAACCGGCTCGCCATCTTCTCGCCGAAGCGATAATCGCTATCGGCCGGTGTTATCGTCCTCACCGCGGAATTCCTTTGGTTATTAAATCGGAACAGGAACCCGAAATGACTTTCTGTGCTAGCTACCAGCGATTTCGTCCCGACAGACGGGGGATCCACTTTTCTTTTATTGACGTCGCGAGATGAGTAATTAATTTTCTGGTTCAGGCTATGTCTGAGAAAAAAAAAAATCTAATACTTCTATGCAGGTCCCCTAGAAACCTACACTTTTTAAAACAGCAACGGATTATTTGGGTTACCGAAATTCCCTAGCAAGCAAAATATAGGTAATCGATACCGCGATGTAAAAAGCATCCAAGAAAATCCACAGTGTACAGAGTAACATGAACAAGAGTTATCAGGTCCCCAGTAAACCACGAGAATTTTCCATTCGGCAAAAAAAAAAACATTTCGTGCTATCCAATTTTTTCCCTCCATAAAATTCACACAATTTGTAACACCTTTTCCGTCATTTATGTTGTTTGCGGCACAACGCCGCGTCGGTTCCCGATACCATCGAGCGTCGTTCATGAACACGCTCAGCACTTTGTTTACTACAATAAAACAAAAAGCAAAAAAAATACTCGACCGGGCCCGAGCAGTGGGGAAACGGATAATTCATGCGTGAAAAATGTCCGTGGCGCGCGGAAGGGTGCAAAAAAACAATCGATCGATTCAATTTATCAAAAGTGCCCGGGGGGGGGTTTTCGGTCTGTGCCCGTATAAATTTGTCTCCATTTGCGACGGAACGCGAGACGCGTCTATATACGCGACCCGCTGGAAAATGGACGGCGCGCCTAGCATTCTTTACCTTTCCTCCAGCCCTTCCTACGTCCCTCACGTCGCGATTATTCGTGAGTAGCAAGCGGAGTGGAAAGCCGTCGATACGTCAAATCGGCTCGGGGCCACCCTTTTTCTTTCCCTCCATCCGACCCCCGAAGACACGCGGACTGTCGACTGCATCCTGCCGGTAAACTCAATCAAGAGATTCCATTTGCATTTCGTAGCGGAGATGGCGCGCGCGTACACCCTGTTTCGCGAGTTACGCGGCAAATGGAACACCCCATCGCGTCGTCTGGGAGCGAAAACTTTTACTACTTTTCACCTTACCGTATATCTTTATCTCAAACTCGCGGGAATTTCGCCTGGGAAGTCTGGGACGCATTCCTCCGTGTGGATTAGCTCACGGCAAATTGGACCACTTGTGAGCATTGATCCGAGGAAAGTGGAGACTTTGAGAGGTTGGCTTAATTTATTTCGGGGCTCGTTCAACCCCCGTAAGAAGTGGTGGAAAACGTGTGGCAATCGCATGATCGTGGATGTTTATACAAACTTTCACTTTTATCGTTTACTTTGAGGTAGTGGACGTTGAAGTGAAATTAGTTTCTCTGTATTAAAAGATTAAGAGATGGAATAGTGGTTTTGCTTGGCTAAACAAATATACGCATAAGTATCACAAATATTCGTAACTAGAATTAAAACTTTTCATATAATCTCGACCTAGCCTATGGACTGTTCAAACATTAAACGTTTAATCCAAATTTAATGCTCAAGATAAGAGATAATCAGGAAAGCCTCATGACTATTCATGTGTACTCCAATTACTCCCCACGCGGTCCGTAATATTAATCCACATTTAAAGGTTCAAGATACGTCATCATCAGAAAGGTTTCATAATTATTCATACAGTATACAATTACCCTACATGCACTCCGTGGCCCGACAACCCAAAATCTCTCGTCAGAGATCTCCAATTTCGAAACCACTCTCAAAACAATCCAGTGTTCCGCAACCCCTCAATAGGGATCTCTATCAAAGCTTATGTTATATTTATGTAGATACCGTATACACAATTATTTTGGACTACATCAAGCTAACTTCAATTATTGGAACAACGAAACTTTGTGATAGGTGAAATTCCTTCGTTCACCTGCACAATATATCCGGTCGTATTATCCATAGCTTCGGAGGAAATAGGTGGATGGCGGGTGTTCGCATATCGACGTAGGAAAAACGAGCAGATCGAATTGGGTTGGTCATTGCCGGAAGAGCAGTCTCAGGAGTGGTTGTCTGCAAACTTTGATTACATCTGCCAGCGGTCTATCTAAGCGACGCCAGCACAAATATAGATGCGTACCAACACCTTATTCCTGGACATCCCCAGCGTCGTCCCTCTTCATCTTCGTTCTCCCTCTACAGAGTTCCTCCTTCTCCGGACCAGTACAAGTTGGATCCACCGTGCTCAGTTCCGGCCGTGGAAACCCATAGAAACGTATTTAAGCGGATGTCCCGACGACGCGAAAAGTAATTCCGTTAGCAGCAACGTGAGCCGCCTGTCAAGAGCTGGCACGACGGTGAAAATGTGCCTCTGGGCACGCGATTGGATTTCCGATGGATGTTGTAACGGACGAATGGAATGCTGGGGAAAAAGTATACCGGGCCGAATCGCGGGTTCCTTGGGGATGAACGACTTGGGGGCGATCTTCCCGCCCTTATTTAATCGCTACTGACAATTTGAATCTCTTCTTTCTTTCTTCGGTCTGTCTAGGGACTTCTCTGATGACCCAAGTATTCTTTTAACGAGTTCGGAATATAGCCTACATAGTAGGATCTCTGTCGAGTGTTTCGGTATTATCTTGAATATTATATCCTCGATAAATAATCACAGAACTCCACAAACCGTGGTAGTCTTCACAAAGACGACAGAAAGCTTCCTCGAAGCCAAGTTTCAATAAACCAGCGTGTGAAAATAACTTTGTACAGGCCAATCAACCATGATCCGACTAAATATACATCGCAACGATCGAGCAACTCTAGAATCTTAACACTTGATCGCTCAATTACTTGCGTCCGTATCCAGCCAATAAATGGAACCGGGATAAAAGCCAGTAAATCAGTGTCGAACAATTTATTCTCCAATTATATAAGCCTGCAAGTATTCAGATTGCTAAGCGGCCTTTAGAGCGACTATTTACTTCTGACAGTAAACGATCGTCCAACGAGTCATTAAAATCGTTCCCAGCGAGACCTATTACTCCACGGAAGACCCGCTCCAATGATTCCTTCCGCTCGGGCCATAAGGCGGCTGGCTAGCGACGGCAAGATTCATTGGAGCGATGTGTATACCAGACGGCGAAACAGTCTTTCCCGGCGACAAAGCTACAAAGATCCCTCCGGTTCGCGATCCGAGATTCAGCCGAATCGCATGAGGCCTGACTTGGTAGTCACGGCTCGAAATTGATCTTTCCTCCTCACCGTATCATAACATTCGGATTTTATTGCACGGCCGGGCGGCGGCTCGTAGAGTGTTCGCAATACCTTTCACCTGTCAGCCTCGGCGACGAAGACGCAGCTGCAACAAGGATACCGTGACTCCTGGAATGCTCGAGCAATGCGCAGCACACCATTGCGAAACTAGCGTCTGAATTTATCGAGCTGGCGCGCCTCCAGATGGAGAGTTTCTTTTTCGCCCGTAACCGTCCGGCTGTTCTTCATTCCCTCCGCGGCAGTCGCCGTCGACCCAGTAAAATCAAATATTAACGATCCACAGGACGGCCGGGGATTCGGGGGACACCGCTGTTTCACCGTGTAACACGACAACACGCGCGAGGACACGGCCGCACATGATGTATTATCCTTGCGTCATGCCGCAAAAATAGCCGGTGGCGATAGAGAGCACGGGGACGTGTGACATCCGGAACCGGTGAAAAACTCTCCGGAGAAAAATGGTCCCGTGGACACATCGCTGACATGTGCCACCCGGCATTTTCGGTTAATTAACCATTGCGTTCTTATGGCCGGGTCACCAGCGATCCACCTGTAACGACGATCACCCAACCGTTTATACATCGACGAAACTAATAGTAGGAGATGTTACTATGGATCACGATTGACTCAGCCATAGGGCTTGACGGTATGGGCTAGGCCTGTGGTTATGCCTGGGTTGCGCTCCACAGTTAGGTTGAACATGGGTCGAAGCCTAATAATTCCAGGGACCTATAAGCAGATGAGGATCGTGCATCCAAGCAGTCCAGGACTAATAAAATTGGATTGGTCCGAAACGCATGGGAAACCTGACCCTCGGGTAACGTACACCCGATGAGATTTGCATCCTAACATTTCCGAGGATAGACTTGGGAGCTAAGATAACCCGGTTGGCACCTTAAAGAAGATTCCGATAGTCTTCTCTGCCGAGCAAGCCGAGACATTCTAACTCTAACTAGTTCTGGGTTAGCGAGATGTTATAATAGGTTACGATTGACCCAGCCACCAGCTTTGACGATCTGGGTTAAACATTGAATTAGATCCGGGTTAGCTCCGAGGGTTAAATGAAACATGTTCCTTGATCTCACTGGACAATGAGGGCCACGATCAGCCTGGACGAGGATAACGTGAACTTTGAGCAGCAATTAGCCCAGAAACGACGTGGAAAAATCGTGAGCATGATAGCAAAGGGGATTGCTTGTGTAGGAACGGGCGCGAGAAAGGGGTCGCGTAAAAATTGTGATCGCGACACAAGCAATTTTCTGATAGACCCCCGGCTCGGCGGAACGAGGTCGGCTGTTTATCTGATATCTAAAGGGTGCCTTCCAGTCGTATTTTCATCATTTCCGCGGTATTCGACAGAGCCCGTGCGTCGCTCGTTAAACCAGCGACCGTGCATTTGTCTTTGCTCGAGCGGTTGCGCGTTTGGCTAACGAATCGCCTGTCGCTGGAACAATGCTGTTCGCTGCTTCGGATATACGCTCAGCGGAACAATTCCCCGTGTCAATCCTGCCGGCAGACGTTAACGGGCAAACGCTTTGCGGATCCGAAAGCGTAAAATGCGACCGGGACACGAATCGATCATCGGCGGCGGACCGGTTTCGTGCGGTCGTTGCTTCCATGATTTGCTTTTGATTCGGGATGAGCACACGGTGTTCTGGTACTTACACTTTCCAGGAAGTACAGAATGCTTCAGATTTTACCGTCTACGTGTTCTTGACCCATGTATGCGGAATGATTAAATTCCTTAATTTGTTTATTTGCAAATATTTTCTTCTATTCTTTCAAATTTTAACGGATAGGCAACCGGTTGGATTTCATTCAATTTTGCTGCACTTATTTTTTTAATGAAGTGTCACGTCGAACTGAACATGTCTTCTGTAACAATGCCCAAGAATATTTGAATAGAAAAATACTGTGCTCCAGGAAATAATAAATAAATAATGCACGCGCTTAAAAGCGAGATTTCTCGTTTGCAGTCTATGAAAATTAGATTTCTCGTAGCCTATTGACAATGAGTTAAGGTGTGGAATTAATCTTCGCGTGGCGGTGGCTGGGTCAACAGGGACCAATTTTTATACAAATCCAAATTTCATATTACGTTTTACAAATTCTTGTAAATAAATCATCGCTTGTGTGGCTGACGAGTGACCTAGCCATCTGCTTTCACGGTTCATCATGCAACAATTAATGTTCTTACCGATCTACTACGAATTTCGTCCCAGGCTATGATCAACTATTCTCAAAGTCCCCTATATCCAAAACAAAGCCTCAGCTTTTCAAATGTCATCCTATCCTTTCGATCTATCTTTCCACGAACGATCACCCCCAGGAACACCGCAAAAAATGCAACATTTACCACCAAAGATAACAGAAAAAACGAACTTCCACTGTAGATTTACGAAAGTGACCAACAGTGAACCCCAGACCACTTCCGGTTCACTGGTTCCCGCGAAACGTATGGGTACACTCATCGATCGAGCTCGCGGAAAAATTCTGCTCGTGCGGCTCGTAAATCTCCGTCGAGGGAAAAAAGGTCGCGGAGGTGAGATCGATGTTTAACGCGATTCGAAAGGTACAATCAGCCGACAATGATCGGCGTGTCCCGGGCTGTGTTCTCAGGCGTCGCTTCGTCGATGTTATCGGGCAGTCGGCCATATATTTTTTTCCCTGGTTAATCAACGCGTCGAGTTTCTATGAACGTGTGGTGTCGGTGGCGCGCCTCGTGCCGGGGTCACGATTCGATAAATGTTAGCCGGCCGATTTGCATAGGGCCCGCGTGGAAGGCGCAAATGCCGTCGCTCGAACGCCCACGCGTAGAATCCGAGTGTTCCCTCGGCGAAATGGCGTGTCGTAATAAAGTGAGCCTCGTATAAATTACCTATCGACGCGAATGTTTATGAATCTGTTAGCCGCGCAACGCTGGGTGGACAGAGAGAGGTATCCATTGGATATAAGATGTTTCCTTTTCGAAAGGAATGCGCGACGAGGACGACCGGTCCTTAGCTCGAAGATATGGTTTCGTTGGGGATGTTGTTGTGAGATACTGATCGTGAGCTTAACCCTTTAACTTACAGACCTGATCTCATGCAGATATGTGAGAAATGGAAGAACTATAGGAAATCTGAAAGAAATAATTAAATCTTAGTCTTGAGGGATGAGGTGGTGAGGTTGTTCAAAAAAGAGAATTTGTCGAGGTGAATAGAATTTCTTGAATCTTGTGAAACGAAAGGTATCAAAGTTATAAGTTAAGTAAACGTATTCTGGGTTGAGAATCATTCTACTAAATGTTCAAAATATTGTCGGACCTTTCAAAGAGTTCGGACTTCTAAACATTTTCTGATTCTTTTACGAATGTTGTTTCGAACATCATCGTGACTAAAGTTGGCCGACAGAGTACGAAAATAAAGAAGTCAATGTTTTTAATTAAAAGTACGTCGTTCGCTTACTGATTCATATCGAAGGTTCAAAGAAAATTGGAGTAGAAGTTTCTAGCGTACATTGTGAGAAAATAGTCGAGTTTCAATGTATCAGAAAATCATACAGAAGAAGAAGGAAGTAAGGAAGCGTGGCTAGAAACCGTAATGGAGCTATTAACTCGTGAACTTATGAAGTGGGCAAAGTTCCTGCGACTCGGCGAGTATATCTATCGATAATGCTGAATCGAGTACAAGCTTACGGCGCGCCACGAACCGTTCTATAATTCTTATTGGTGTTCGACGTAACAACTTTCACGTACAAATATCTCAATGATACGGCGATAATTCGATACTAAAGGAGTACAAGTTATAGCTTATCCTATCATGGATCTCTAAGTATCTGAATATTTAAGTTTCTCAGTAATAATAGCTTCATTATACGAGATGTTAACAAAAATATGCGACACTCTTACAGGATAGATTCAATGTATCAAATTAACAATAAGACGAAAATGAAGAATGACGGAATTGAGTTTGAGGTTTCGTTTCCAAGTTATTAATTGTTCAAGATCAGATGGGTGTTGTTTGTAAATCTGATCTAGAGGGTCCGGCCGAATAATGTGTAAAAAACAGGCACCACGTGAGTCTTTAGAAAAAGCTGAAACAAAAAATATACTAATTTCTAAGTTTAAGTAGCAGTAAAAAAATAGAAAAGTGAAACAAAAAGAAGTAGGAAGTAAGTCCTACCCAATTGCACACGTATCCAGCAAATATTCAAAATCAATTTTTTTCTAAAACTTTAATCTATATTGAAATAAAACTCCCAAAAATATTGTTTATACTCTCAATAAGTGTATAAATAAATAGAAAACATTTCATTTATATTACACACATCGTTCACTGAAAAAGTAAATCCCAAAAAATGATTTTTTCAGGACTTAACAGTAGCAAGACCCTTTTAACACAGTTGTTATTGTTACCATAAAGTGCTCGAAAATTTGCGAACCAGCAAGATCGAGCAATTTACCCGGCGAGGAACCCATGCATCCTCTTTACCGCCAAAACTTTTCACGGTTGTCACGGCTGCTATGATTTGCGGGCGGGTGTCCGCGTCGCGGTTGATAAATCACTGGCGACGGTTCGGGGCGCGCGTGACGCGTGATGAACACGCGGCGAACGGGCGAGCAAAGCGCGCAACCGGCAAGCGGGTAAGTTGAAAGGGTGCGTGCTGTACACCGGCACACTGTGTGCTTTCATGCTCGGAAATCAGGCGTCTAAATCTAAACGGCGCCGCGACACGACGCCTCTTGCCGCGCGTCGACTAATTACCGTTAACGCGACCCGCTTAATTAACGGCAACTTTAATGTCCCGGCCGCAAAACCAACCTCCCCTCGTGGCGCCCGTCTTGCAGCCAGACGTATCGCTTTCTGATTTCCGCCAACGGCGATACAGCGGTTTAAAACGATCCATGCGGTTGCGCTTTGATCCGAGACGGGAACTTTATTTTCGGTCAGCAGAGGTTAATTTGGTGACATGGACCGACACTCTGAGTTCTCTCGTCGTTAATCCTTGAGTATGGATGTCTCGTCTAGGAGATGAACAATCTGACAACGACCACTTCCTTGTCAAACTTTTAATAACAAAGTGAATATTTGTTATCGTTTCGGAAATAGGGTGCCATTCATGAATAATTCAAGGTACTTAAACGTCTGGAGTTTTTGAAATTTTTTACTAGGTGATGAGAGTGAAAGAAAAATTTAAATTAGTTTCTGGGACTAGTCTAATATATTTCAATTCGGATTTTTCTGATTGAAATGAGGTCTATCAGATCCGATACACTCTGGCCAGTGGGTCAGAAGTTTTTTGGCCCCATGTGTAACGATTTCAAAATGGCTGAAATGAAGCGCATTGCAAAACAACATTTATTATGCAACAACCTAATACCATACAAAACTTTCAGATTTATTCAACTAATCAATCCGCTGGAAATAGGTGAGACATTCATTGTCGGTAGTACCAGCGTTAATGCACGCCATTTTGGATCATTTTTGTCCATTTTGATGAGCACTCCCCTCGCAACAAGATTCTTGTTTCGATAGCCTCGTATAAGGGGGTTGGTACGATGAAACGGCCATAATTACATGATTATTCTACTCCGAGAGTGAGCTCTCGTAAAAACCCGATAAAACTGCACTGGAAAGAAGCTAGGCCACACGAACGGGGAATTATATCCTTCTCTCGTGTGACGATCCTAATCTTCCGCGTACGGAGGCACACTGCCCGGGAGAAATATTCTCATAAGCGAAATTAGCGATTCATTTCGCACTAGGGGGGGTTGGAGGCGGTCGCGAGGGTGACGAATAAAATTTCGTCGCCCGATGGCGTGACCACATTGCGATCTCGGTGATCTCAATTAACGTCACTGTTAATATTTCGTCGTGGCCTTCAGGTAAATTGAACGAAAACGTGACACGATTCTTTGCGTTCACCAGACCTCCCCTATTCACCTTTCCTCGACTGTGTACCACGTCATTCTGTTCACACTGGCGACTCCTGCGAAGTTTGTCGAGTCGATTACACCCTGTCCACGGTGTTTGCTCGCGCTGTTAGATCGTCCTTGTTAATTGCTATGAAAGACTAATCTAGATAATCATCTCGACAAGTGTCTACACAACGCCACCTAGACGGAAGTCTGTAAAGTAATCTACATAAGGGTCTAGATATCTGTTTCGATCTAAAAGCACGAGCCTAGATACAATCTAATTAACTAGCTGCTGTGCAACATAATACAGGTGGTAATCTGAATATATATACGGTCACCTAAACAGACATTTCGCTGATGATCTACATAATCCAGTAATTTATATAAATAGATTTTTACTGGAATTTTCTTTCAGTCCTTCTCTGGTTATTCACAAGAATGATAAATAGTGTAATAATGTTAAAATTTCAACGGATACCAAGGAAATCCAATGTGGAATATTATCGAAGAATTCACGCACATGTCGTAAACGAAAATCCAAAGCTCGGTCTCCTCGACGGATATCTCGGAATCGTTTTCGAAGATGATCTAAATGAGGATTTACGGTTCTCGCTAGCTCCCCTCTACGACGTTCACGCGGCACACGCGTATCAGCGGAATATACGGTGGTCATAAATGACGCGTCGGTAATAAATTACGTTTGCCAGCAATGAGTAACGAGAGAATACAAGCTTAAAAACGTCTTACGCGTCGTAAAACGAGCGGATTAAGACCGAGGGCAACGGTTTTTCTTTTCGCGAGTTATTACACCGTCCGTTTCTCCGTCTTCTCTTCGTATTTCGCGCTCTTCTCGCGACCACCCCATCACCTTGTGTTTTATTTTCTCCGGGCGGCCTTCGTGGCTGAACTTCCGCCGGTGAATAACGCGTTAATCGAGGCTGTTATTCATCGGCAACGGGACGAGTTAAAGTGCACACCACCACGCGGTGTAATGTGTTTTAGTTAAAAGCCATTTTTTTTTTTGTTTGTATCCACGTAATTACGGCCCTCCATTCCGCGTCAGATACTTTAGACAAATATTTTTCACATTATGGCACTTTATTGCCAGCTAACGATGCCGCGGCAGCACAGGGTTAAAAACGCGGGGCACCGCGAAGCGTAATCTGTCCCGGCCGAAAAATTATATTTCACGCCCCGTGCGATCTCGTGCTCGACTTTTATTCAAGTATCTCGTTATTCATAACGCTGTATATTCCGAAGCGATGATAACGAGCCACGACGTGTTAGAAATGCTGCCCGCGACCCTGCGGAAATAATATTTTATTGTCGACGACTCTATTTCATGCGCTGTGAATATCTTCTCACTCTCTTTGTATTACTTTGTCGTAATTTCCCGATAACTGAGTGAAAAATGATACTTGGCTTTCGTACGTGGCGTTCTGGTGATTGAAATTTAAGTGGTTGTGGCGGATAATCAGTGTTCCAACATCTGACGAGGAGTTCGAATAGGTATAGTCGGAAATGTTCGGAAGGTTTGATGACGTTTTGAACTGAAATTACGTTTATAAACGATAGTTAACAAAGAAACCCAATTGTATGTTTAGTCGATTAGTTGCTTGTTGGTAAGGTAAACTGTAATTATTATAGTTAAAGGCTTTCAGAATTGTGACTTATCCCATCAAAAACTTCACGTAAAGAATATCGAACTTATCAAACATTGAAGATTTTTAACACCTTCTTTATCGATTAAGATACCGGTATCAGCAGCAACGCTCATTTTTTCCAGCAAAGTTAAAGGCCAAAGCGAGTCCGGGAACGTTTCCAAAGATATTCCCAGACTATCCAGCGCATTGAATCGTGCTATCTGCCGGAAAGCTGAGCGGTTTCGCGTCCGTTTTGTCAGGTGTTGCGGCGTACCTAGGGCGTTTTGGCAACGTGACGCTTCAGGTAAACCGGAGCGATACGCGGAATGGAAAAGCCTGCGGCTCACTTTCAGGCCGATAACGCCGTCATTGATAAATTATGCGGCCATTCGGTGAGCCGCAAGCGAAGTGGTAAATCGATACGTTTCAGATTGAAGGCCCGTTTTCTTTCCTGTCTTTTCGTTCTACAGCGAGAACCATCGTTCCCGATCAAGGCAACTACTCATTTCTGATTTCTTTCCTGGACTCTCCTGTGCAATTAAATTAATATTATTAGTGAAATTATACAAGTTGCAAGTACCAAGGTACTGAGAAAATCTCTTGCAAAATAGTGACAAGATTCTTAATAAAGCATATGGAGTTCTACAAGCAAATTTTACACAACACGAGTCAACTGATTGTCGTATTTCACGTTTTGATGTTATGTGCACCTTGATGGAAGTGAACCCAGATAGCACATGACGCCTTCAAGACGCCCATTTAACGTAGTATACTACAGTGTATAATACAATTTTATGAGATTTTTATCTTATCTGGAACCTAATAGAACCTTTAATACAACAATTATATTTCTGTTTGATTCCCCTTTTTCTAAATCAGACAATACATTATGGAATTGTTTATAAATATAAATACTATATATTTTCATCATTAATCTGCCAACAGGATTTAATGAAATACTAAATTCGTCTGTCTCTCGGATCTACATCAATTTTACCTTATTATACAAGTAACAACAAAGATTTGATTATTCAAGGTTCTGAACTCAATCCCCCGCTATTTTCTTCCACTTGAATTAATGGGAGAGCCTCTATATGTCGGTTATTTTGCGTGTAATTCGCAGTTCACGCGAAGCCGCAATCCCAGCGTTGTCAAAGCGACGATAAATTCAGTCGATAAAGTCCGGCGACGGTGGCCTGGTGTCGGTCGAAAATCCCGCGACCTCGTTTCGGCGTCAGGTAACGTGTTATGGGACGCACGCGGCCGGTGACAATTCACGCGAATATATTATTCATCTAGGTGGTTTTTACTATCTGGCCGCGGCGATCGCCACCCCCTCCCCCTTCTCCACCAGCAAAAACAAGCGAATAATAAAGCGAATTCACCCGAAGCGACGTTATCGCGACCGTGTTTTTCGCAGCGGAGGTTCGGGACCGAATGGTTCGCCGCAATGAAATGCAAATACATGAACGAAGGATTCGTCTGGCCAGGAAGGACGGCGTTTAATGAACCACGCGAATATTTTCGCTGTTCGCCACGACGATCCCTCTGTTTTATGCCCGGACATGTAGCCTTGTCACCTGGTTGCGTCGACGGGAAAAATTTTCTGAAGCTTTCGTTCGGATTGGTAACTCTTTCTGGAACGTGAAGAGTTTTATCCGGAAAATTTGTATGCAATCCCAATCTTAAAAGGATAGAAGAAAATATATGGACTACAATTGAAAGAACCAAAATTTATAACATAAAGGACTTTTACCAACAGGTACTTTACTGAAATTACTGCTACCAAAGAATGACGTAAACCCGGACACAGCTCTCATTTCACAGGACCACTTAAGAAACACAATTCATTTTCTATATGTATGACACAAACCTTTACTCTAAAACGTAATTACCTTAAAATATCGTAGTAGACTGAATGTCATTGCTAATGACCTGCCTAATGAATTGCCGTTTTACAATAAAGTTTATGTCAACCGAAAGTTTTTAAATGAATGTTTTAAAAAAATGTCAGTCGCTAGAAATCGACAATTGATAAAATACTTCTGTGACACACTGTATATAGTAGTTGATTCGACGTAAAAGTGAGGGAAAAAAATTTGTATCGCTAAAGAGCGCAATATGTTTCTTCATTTAAAAGAACTTCGAAGCTACAAAATCTTGAGAATTTTAGGGACAATAATTATAAAGAAAATGTCAGCCCGCTAAATCCAGTCGAGTATGCCCAGAATATATTTACACGTATTTAACCATTCAATTGGAAAGATTATCGGTTATTAGAGAAAGACGTTCTAAAAAATATTCAGAAAAGATGATCCAAAGAGGAATAAAGGGATTCAAGCACGACACTGTGGGTGGTCTCGAAATGTATTCTCCATTTCGGGAAACTTGTGGGAGTGTATGGACAATTTTCTTTGAATAGACAAATCCAATGGCGATGGTAACCTCGACCAAAGGACTGATTCCTTGTGGTTATTGGAACCCGCCTTTCGTTTCAATTTCGATCGAAGAAGCATTTATGCGAAATATACGATAGTACAGAACACACAGTATAGTCTAACATCTTTGTTAACATTTTATTACCTTGGTCCAGTACCTTTTGAATACAAGTTAAGCCAACCAGCCACCTACGTGGGGATTATTCCTGAACAAGTTCTACACGTATAATTGCGAGCAGCTGCTAATGTGACCAAACGAACGCCTCCGTTCGTTCCAGAAACGTTCCCCGGTAGCCGGTTCGCGTAATTAAACCAACAAGTCGGATTTAAGCAGTGTGCGGCGGCGGCCCCCGACGAAAAAAAAGAAAAAAAAAATAAAGGCCCCCCCTTTTACGATCGACGACCAGTTCCACGGTTTCGACCGATGCTACCCGTTCGTTACACCGCGTCGCTTTTATAATTACGCGGCGCAATTAAACCGCGCGAGCTCCTCACGATAAATGCAGGCGCAATTAAACCGGCGCATTATGTTAATTAAAACGTTGATATTTATTGAAGGCGTACTCGGCGCGATTTCTCAAAGCAACAACGAGCTCGTATATCGCGGCTATCTCTTCCGTTTTCAAACTTAATTGTTCCAGACGCTTCAGGTTCAGTGATAAAGGCATGAGATTATTCGTTCTATTAAAACTGGCTCCTCGATTCGCCTTCAGCGAATGCTTGATCATTTGTGACTTTTACCTTGAAATTATTGTATGTTAGAATTATTTATCTCTGTTCAATTCAAATTTATATGTATTGTAGTTAGATTTTGGAATTTGTGTATTTATTGTATACAGGATCATGTAAAACTCTGTATAGTTAAATTTTTAGTAAAGTCTATCGAGGTTTTTATTTTCAGTTGAACCTTATAGAAACCTTAATTAGACAAAGCAATTTCTATTCGATTTCAACCTTTGCAACTTGGTCCATAAAAGTTTATATTTGCATAAACACCCGCAGTCTAGTTATGGTAGAGTGTTTATAGAACTACGATAAATGCCGTTTTTATTATTGCATACTAGCGTAATTTTTCAAGAAGTAGTTGAAGAGCGAATAAAGCAATCTCTCTAGAAGAATATTAATCTTTAGCTTCAGATCGAGTTAATCAAATCGATGACGAGATGAAGAAATAAAAAATGACAAGATCCATCATATCCAATTCTAGTATGTATATCGAAGAATGGAATACGATCAGATGCCTTTCCCGCGTTTATATCGAGTCTACTACAGGTTAACAGTTTCCACAGTGACGCCCATTATTCCTCGAATCCCGTTTCTTCCCACCCCTGCGCCCATTGTTCCCTAAGTGCAAGAATTGTAATCATTCTTTACGATTACCTACCAGAAATTATTCAGACGGGGTTAAGTGGCCCAGAGGAACTTTATACCGGAATCGTGCCGGGCCGGTGGGCAATAAAAAATAGAGTTCCATTAGAGAGCAATACCACCGAGAAGTATTTTCGACCTCATCTACTCGTTTCTGGCTAATGGATTCATAATCTTAATATGTCCGACCTCGCGTGTCCGAACTCGATTCAATATTGCCCTGGCATAATCATGGTAACTTCCACCTTCCACCTCGCCCCGATTCCCTTCTAACTTCGACCCCTCGCTGGCCCTCGAGAAGCTTTTCTTCCTTGAAATTCTTCCCGAACTGCTGATGAAAATTATTCTAAGTAGCCGCGCCGCTTCCACGCCTAATAATCGGGACCTCCAGTTCGCTCAGACGCTCCCCGGTTCTTTTTTGGGGCAATCTAATTGCGATGCCCAATCAAAATTCATTTAATTTAGACGCATAAGAAAGAATCTTATGAAAGCCGAAAAAACTTTTAACGAAACGCGATCAATAGGGTAAATCCCGAGTATCTCCCATCATTTTCGTCAAAATGCAAATCAATCAGCTGGAGGAACACAAAATCAACCTGTCTCTGCGGTATTGACCCAGTTCCCAACAGTAAATTATTACGGTGCAGCAAGCCGGTAATGGTGCATCCCTGGAATTTGTATTTGCAATAGAATGGGATAGATAAAGGGAACTGTTCACAAGTGGGAGAGTTACCTACAATCTTTCTTCCCAAAAGAAGAAATTAAACGTTTATGTC
The DNA here is from genome assembly GCF_001272555.1 of Dufourea novaeangliae. Classification (NCBI taxonomy): domain Eukaryota; kingdom Metazoa; phylum Arthropoda; class Insecta; order Hymenoptera; family Halictidae; genus Dufourea; species Dufourea novaeangliae. Next base: position 412,023 of record NW_015374062.1, on the reverse strand, counting down.
CGATAGATTGCACCCGGTTGGAAATGTCGTTCCCGGAACACGTCCCATCTTCGCCAGATTGACGGTAAAATCATCATCCTGGATCATCGCCGGTGTCAAACACGCCCGTGGTAAAGGCTGCAGACACTATAACCGCTCGAGCAACGTTGTAAAAAGCGAATTTTTCGTCGCTTTGGGGGACAGCAGGCGGGAGAGGGTGATAGAGCTCGAAACGAGCACGTTTTACCAGCCAGAACGACGAACCGGATTTTATGGAATTATTACGGCTAATGGACTGCCCTCTGGGTCTGTTACAATTACCGGCTCCGATGATAAAAAGGCCAGCGGTGGATTCGCGAAAAGGGACATCGGGCCAGGTCGGACCGCGTGAAACTTGTATGACGCGGCTCGATGCAAATGTAATTATGGCTGAGAGGATTAATATTTCGCTGGCCGCGCTGAAAATCGTCGACGAATCGATGGCTGGGGGACATTACGTTCCAGTGATTTGAGTTGGTATAGCTTAGGTTTGCTAATGGAACTTGAACCGAGGTTCAGATATATAGCTTACGTTATCGAATCGATAATCTCGATATTTGGAAAGAGTAGAGCATGGAACTGGTCTGGTTTTCAATTAGAGTACATGTATAATTTGTACAATACATGTATATTCACTTGTAAATAATTTGAATAGTCTACATGGACGAACATTAAACAATTATTACCTTGACTGAGGGTTTTATGCATTTATAGCGTATTTTAAACCTGAGTATGTAAAAATGTTTAATGAAGTTTGATGAGGTTTTTGTATTGAGAACTGATAGAATCTTTAATAGGACAAAGGAAATTCTGTTTAATATTAATTTTTAAGATTAACAGTTTAGCATAGGGCAGGATTAACATAACAACTTCTCCAAAGAGATCACAAATATTTTTTACAGCGTTTTCAGTGTGTCACGATGACTCACATTGTCACTACAATAAAGCCCCCAACAGTAATTTCTGCGGCAAAATCTATTAATGACATTATCCCACTAACAGCACGAACCATCAAAAATGAAGCAGTTACAAACTCATTCGTTCGCATACCCCCATAAAATATCTTCATAAACGGTAAACCCTGTACCTCGAATGGACCGCTTTCATCGTAATACGTCGCCGCTATAATTAAAACGTGCACGAAAAAAAAAAAAGAGAAGAAGAATCCATCGACGAAGAGGAGATAAAAAGTGCATAAAAATCGACCATAAACCTCATCCGTTCCGTTCCGTCTCCTCCGCCGATTCTTCCGCCGTTACCCCGTCCTGCTGCGGGGAACAACAAGCTTTCGCGTCGTGTTGCCGTTGTTCTATGGGGTCCTCGGTCGATGGGGCATTAAACCGGCAATAATTACCCGCAGGCTCGCGGTGCACCGTCGTAATGTCTTTATGGTGCTTCCTCGCGGCCAATTAATATTCCCGACACGGTGCACGCTCGGATAGCTGTCGAACACCTGACGTTACATTGTATGGAAATCTCGGCACCGTACGCGGGAATAATCTCTGTAAATCGAGATTAGCACCTGTTTGTTGCGAGTTCGAAACGTTTCGGTGGCGGCGACGAAAGGTGAATTGTTGGCGAGTATTAGGACACCTATTCTAATCGCGAAGAATTGTACCTCTTTCGTATGAATTGCACGCTTTGCATTGCTTTCATGATCTCATATCAGCATTAAGTTTCCATTGTGCCCTAGATAGTATAGGATACTAAATAGTAATGATGTTGCAGGTGTATTTCATATTCTACACCATACACGGTCTGTCCTGATAGTTTCTGAAGTGAAATTAAAACAACAATTTGGTGTCAATTCCGCTATGTCAAACTAATTCCTGGTATCCAAATTGAAAAAAGAATATGTGTTATTTCGACATATTGACATGTGATATTCGCAGATCTGCGACGAGTACTTTCTCTGTGATTTTCAAGAGGAATTACCAGAGCTATTCCCAATGGTTTTACAATTATCGTGAAGAATATAGAAACTAATTTTAATTATTGTGAATCTGTCAAAAAAAGGGGACCGTTCTGTAAGAATAGAAATGTGATCGACTACTACTGCCACAGGTGTTCCATATAACCACAAATATCACATTACATACAAAAAAAAAAATAAAGCAATTAAATTCAAATAGTTACGAAAATAGGCAGAAATGGCACTAACCATAGATCCTAGGGCATCCGACATCCGAGCAGCTAATTCAGCGTTAATCAGCAAAGCTTCGATAAACTGTCCCACGCAACATCTTAATGTATTCGTTAAATGATTATACACCGGAGTATAAATTCAAGAGGCAGTACGGTGAAGTCATTGTAGCCCGTTCACCGAAATGTATCACCGAGGGAAGTAGTAACTCATCCCGAACAACGTTTCACTTTCCAGTTAAAAGGGTCCCCCCCCCCCTTTAAGCTTTCGATTTTGGCCATCTTCAGGCAATTACCTGGGTAAAAAGCGGGTGCTCGAGGCGTCTGGACGTGGGCCTGGTTGGCCTCGTTAGCCGGTCACCGATTCAATTTTCTCAGAAGCCCGGTCCCGCACGTGCGAAACCGACGGAATCTTTTTCGCGGTGACGGCGAGGCGAGGGTGTCTTCGCTCTAAATATAGGAGAAGACGCCTCCGTGGCCGTGGCTTTTCCGTTTCGCGGGCGTCTTCTGACTAAGGAAGAGAGAGATGGGGCCCCCCCGGTTATAGCATTATGTCACGTTAATAACGTCCAGCGGCGGGCCTGTTTCTTGATCTTTCGACTATCCGCGGCATTCGTGAACGTGCGCGCGGCGAGGGTGCCGTAGACGGTGACTTTGAAGCTTTAATTAATGACGGCCACGGAGACACCGCAACGGGCGAAAGAGAGGAACGCTGAAATTGCGGCGTCTCTTCTCTCTAGTCATTTGCACGGAACGGCGAGACGGTTCACCGTGCCGCGATAAATAATTGTCAACGTCGGGCGTAATCGTTATTGCGATCCCTGGGATCGTCTGGCGATTGAATCCGTCGTGAATCGGCGACGCCACGGGCATCCTTCACGGTCGCCTGGCTTTGTGATAGGAATCCTCATGGCGGCTTCATTTATAGAGAAACGCGGTTGTTATTCTCATAACGCACGGGGTATTACTGACACTTCTGTGATGATGTTTTTTTGGGCGGGGCATGGTATTATTTAGAGCAGAGTGTTCAAAGGATAGGTTAAGATGACGAAGCTGTAAAGATATTAGACTGTCCCATTAACTAGTTCTGCGGGTGGATTTTGTCAATATGATTATACTTTCTGTAAACGTTAACTGCATACTTCTTAATCCATTAATAGCTGGGCTCGCATAAATTCAATATTAACAGGGGAAGAAATAATTCTTTTTTCAGCTGCATCTATTTATAATATAGTTTTTTTAAATTGCCCTCTCATAAAAAAACCGCCTTTAATTTTAACGACACCCTAACATATTTTGGGCATTAAAATCGAATACTGTAGCACTGGTCTTGGATAAACAAAGAAGTCGTGTGTTCCTATATAACCCGAAAACAGAATGTCTTTTCAATCAAGAGAAGAGGTCAGGGGCTAAACGCTGCCTCATTTTATAGCTTACATAAAAGTACTTTGGATATAAGTAAATGCTTAAATCTCTCAAGATAAAATATATTCTTGTTAACATCTGGTAAAATTTATCAGGACATTATTCGATTCCGATAGAAACGTTTGGTCGGTAATATATACTTATAATTTACCATACTGTTCACCCATCCGAGGCTGTATTAATCACCAGTAAAATGAGTACTTGCCATTATCGTTATAGTTTTATCGAGCTCGGGATCGTAGAGAGCCTTAGTCTCCGATCCCAAGGGTACAGGCTATGGGTTGAAAGGGCGGGAACTATAACGGACGTGTCTATTTCACGCGTTGGCCCTCTGTTGCCGGGACACCGAGTGGATTTCGCGTGTAGTCAGATTCATGGCACGATAATCGACGGTGATCGACCTCTCGGAGGCTCGAGTACCGCCCTCTCAGGAGTTCAACGAGCCGGTTGTTCGACGAGGGACGAGAGAACGAGCCACGTGCAATTCGCGAAAGACGACCGACCGGCTTCTTATTTATAAACGGGGCGCACTCGAGAACATCCCGGCCGAGACGTGGAAACTAATGGAACGGGATGAGGATGCGGCGGGAAGGTCCGAGAAAAAAACCGGCGAGCCCAACCGATCGCTACTTCCGAATATTCCAATCGGAATGACGGGGTTTTGTTGTCGAGGAACACGAACTTCGAGACCTGTCGCGTGTTTGGGCGACAGAATATATTTCGTTGAAGTGTCTACGGTGGATAGAGTGCGTGATTTACATATGTACTGCAATGGATTAGTGGTAGAATAGGCCAATTTTCATGCAAAATTAGAGTTTATAATGTACTATATTAAAAAAATAACACATGTAGAAATTTCAGTTCTTTAAGTTTCTTAACCGTTTAAATGCTGAAGAATTTTTCTTGGATATAGGCTAAATATGCGGAGTAAAATACGTATTTTTATTGTGTAAAGATTTCCCAATGTATAATTGCCAAGTGAAGTGAGCTAATTCAGAAAACGAAGCTTAGAACAGAAATATCTCGACTTATTTCTTGTCGAAGGAATAATTCCGTGGCAGGATTTTGACCGTACCCTGTATACGCCCGTCTTATCTAGAAGTTTCGCGAAAGAAGGAACTATTCCTCGCGGTTTTACCGTTCCTGAACGAGAAGTTTCTGCGATCGAGACCGTCGAGGGGAGTTTGAAGAGTAACGCGGCTGCGATAACGGAGTGGCTGACTTCCAGCCTCTTTGCGTCCGGACTGGAGGACTTTCGAACAGTTGAAAGTGTGAGTCTAGCAAATTTTCTTTGAAGAATTGTTTCTTTTCCCACACTCGATGAAACTTCCTTTTATAATAACAAACGAACTGTACTAAAAATGAAACAAACGGCTCAATTATTTAAAAAAAAAAGAAGAGTAACACATTAATTTATGTCGAACAAATTGTAACTCGATATGTTTCTTAAACTTTCATCGCTGCAGAACGAAAATGACGATGAATTCAGTTATAAATATATTTCGATATTCTATGGATTTTAGACGATCTTATGTTTCTTGGTAATTATTTGAGTTGGATTTACTGCACGTTGCTGAGTTAATGGTTTTGTTCTGGAATAAGAAGATATCGATCGAGGTATTGTTATTCCGTGTTCGAAGCGATTATTTAGACGTCGATTCGGATTAACGGCAACGTGGACTAAGTCCATCTGATCCCCGGGCAACCGTCGTTGTGTTTGATTTTCCTTCCTTATAATAAACCCATCGGCTGGTACGTGATCCCACCGAGTACCTTGAGATCAGTCGAAAACCACGTTTCGTCACATTCAGCACGCGATTACATCGGCCGATCGCAAGGGCGTGGTTTAACGAAACCAAAGCGATCAGCTAATTCACCCCTGTACGCTCAGTAAACACGAGCTTTTCTTCTTCGTTATTCTCCGTTTATGTACACCATCGAGAGAAACTTCTGAAGCACTTCCTTGCACGTGCCAATGCCATCAGTTTTGGATTCCTTTCATAAACACGAAATGCTACGTAATTAGAACGACTAGACAAAAACACCATACAGGAAATAAAAACAATCTGTCTGGAATTGTTAATTTTTAATCCTTCTAAATCAAGAACCTCGACAAAGCTAAAGATATTCGAATAAAGAAACAAACAATCACGAGGAAGAAAGTACTCGTAACGCTCCGAAAAGGAGCGTATTTTTGTTAATTATTTGTGCAAAACTGAACCAACTGAATATTCTTGGTCTGACCCTTTAATTACCTTGACAATATCTGACTTCGCAAGCGAGGGGATGCGAGAAAAATTCCGAACGAGCGTCGCGCGACAGCTCTTCAAGGGAAAATTTCCGAAAGGCTGTCAGTAACAGCCGAAGGATAATAACGATAATTTATAGGGGGATGGGGGGTCGGGGAATCGTGACTGAAATAACTTAAAAGCGCGAAACGTTCCTCGACGCGCCGGCTTACGTAGAAGTATCGACCCGCGGGCCGAGTTTATGCCCCGTTTCAACTTTATGCTCGATTAAAGTCACGCGCGTTTACTTCGGAACTGCAGCTGGATAACGCTTAAATCCGCCGAGAATGGGCCGGCTCGGGCGCGACACACCGTCAAAAACGTAATATCGCGGGGCCGTCGACGAGCGGAACCGGAAGTTTCGAGGGCTGCGACAGCCAATCTTCCTCGCGGACCGCCATCCTCCGCGGCGTTCAACATTGAAATGAATTCATCCGATTTCACGGGACTTCAGGACTTTGAAATATAACGGAACTTACGACTACGTCTTTCGACTATGTTCGTTTTGAAATTTCATCTCGTGAAAAAAGACTTGGTGGTTTTTAATGCCTTTGACTTGAAAACTCGAGTTGAGGCAAACACGATATCTAGAGATTAAGTTTTATTAGATGAAATTGGTTTGTGTTCATCGTACGAGAAATTGACACATTTGGGACAGATGAATGGCAGTTTTGGAGAAACTATTAATTAACATTTTCTTTCTTTAACAATTGATTTTATACAGTCTGATACTGACTTATAAAATCAATTGTTCAACTGTTTTCGATTTGATGGCAGAGCTACCGAATTAAACGAATTGGAATTTAATTGAATCGTTTCGGAATCAGTTTACTTTTCTTCGGTTCTTAAATCGAGGTTAATTAAATTGATCCAGGTTATCGAGATTTTACCGTGTCTGATGAGTTAATTAGCGAAGTTACTGCAATGTTGAAATAATTCGAAACAACATTGAAGCGTCTCATTTCATTATAGGACACGTATCGGTGTTCTCTGGCTGGTGCGGATATCGACATTAGCCGGATAATCCGGTTAATTCCGAGTAATGACAGATTCTACAAGCGTCCATGTTATCGGGGATACATGAACCAGTAAGCATATATTATTCAAATGTTTGCAATGCCTCGAGAAATGCTTCGATCGACTTCTATGGGTGAAATTGTTCTTCAAGAACGCGCTACTGTCATTTGAATTCTAAAGGTAGGGTTTTGATTCAATCTTCAATCTTCACGATTCTTCTCATTTAAGTAATATAATGAAAAATTATTCCTCTTGTTACAAGAAAAAATTAGTTTCTTATTATTAGTGCTAGACTGTTCAATTACGTTACGAAAAAATACTTAATTTTCATAACAGATTACTTCATTTTGATCTAATCGAAGTGAGCTCAATTTCAGTAACACCCGCTAAACTCAGAAAACATAAAAACTGGAAAGGAATTCCTTAGTAATTTTCAAAACAAGCAAAGAGAGAATCAGAAGAATAATAGTGGAACCACTTACAACATCACCGATGACGAAGCCGCGACTGTCAGTGACAAATGGAATAATAATGGCATCAACAGGAACAACGGAAAGGAGGGCCTGTTACAAACGGCGACAAGAATAACAATAAATCACTCTATTCACCTAAGGATCCCAAACAAGTCACTCCTGCACACATCGTCGGAGCAAACAAAAACAAGACATTACTATCCCGAAAGAAAACACTTTTCGAAAGCCGTGCACTAAACCACAGACAAGATATAAAAATATACCTAACATGCAATGTAATTTTCTGTCCATGATTCGGAGGCGTCAGGAGTCTCCGTACCATTTCAGTATTCTATTCCTTGCTAGCGAAACCGGGGCAATAATGTACAGTGGGTGAAAAAAGTATTGGTCTGTGACTAAACTCACCACATCCGAGCTGATTCTGTGCTCTATGGAGTAGGAGTCACCTGAAGACCCGAGGTGCCATCGCGAGGCAAACAAAACAATCGCAGCGTCGATCGATTTCTCTCCTTGAACAGGGGCCACCGATGGGACACGCGTGTATCGTCGACCGATCGGTAGCCATCGATTACATGGGTGGTTTAATTAAAATCCTTAACATCGACGATGCCGAACAAAATTGGTGCGGTCGATGAGCTGACTAAGGGGGCCGGGAGGAGGAGTAAATCGTGGAACGATGAGCGATCGCTCGGTGGAACACGGTGGCTGAGCCCCCCTTCTATTCCTCGTGTCTTTTCGTTGCTATGACAGCTGACTTTGAAAAGTTGCACCGGTCCGACAGCGCTGTCATCCGGACGACTTGTTACGGGCCACGGCGGCTAACAGGCACGGACAAAAATACGCCTCTACACGGCGGCTACCATGTTCCTTTACGCGCCACCGTGACCGAGTTCCGACTCCGAATAAATTATCGCCTCCGTCGCGATTTGCATAAGTCGATAAAATCGCTGCTTGTCGAATTCGAGCGAGACCGTCCCCCGGTTGTTATCTGCTCGCGAAACGCCTCCGTATCGACGGGGAAAAGTGTTCGACAGATGTTCCGTTTAGAAGCCCCCCGAGAGATACCCCGGACTGTAACGATGGACCAGGGAAACGGTCAATTTCGAGCTGTTCAGAGTCATTGGGACTAGCCTCGATTCCTGACACTTCCTTCTTTCCACTGTTGGAGCCTCGTAGTTTCACTGAGGTCAATGTCCCTATTTCTAATCACGTCCAGATTTCTGCTCAGGACGTATATTTTTTATTTAATGTAAAAAGTTAAATAATATATTAGTTACGTAAAATGATTTAAATTAGTTCAGTATTTTCGTACAAGATGCTACAGCCCGCTGTTCGATAGATGGCAATATTTTAATAGAAATAAATTCAATAAGTGTGTCCGCTGTTAAAAAGCTGAGTGGTTCCGTTGCGATCGTGAGTTACACGTGGACGTTGTAATTTTGACTCGACTTTAATATTGTTCGCCACAGTTTGGTTTTGGCACTTCCATTTTCAGTAGTGGGGACACGCTCGTGAGCAGAAATGTGAGAATTTTCGTTGAGCACAAATAGGGACATTTTATATTTCATATTAAATTAATTATTATTCAGTTGAAATGTTTGTAAAAATACTTTCATTTAAATTTAATTGTAAAGGGAGGTTTAAATTTTATATCTAATAAGTGGTTTTGTCGATTGTTACATAAATAAATAATAAAAATCAATTTCTGTGTTAGCAGAATTCTTACGTGATTAGAAATAGAGACGTTGACCTTAGTAGTCGAAATATTTTGGACTTTTTGTAAGTAGCTGGACACCACACTGTGTTTTGTGAAATCAATTAACTCTGAATAGACCGAATCACAGTGCTTTACTATTATTACTGTTAACCTTTAATTACATTTTACTTGTCTCAGAGATAATCCGACAACGAATATTTCGCAACACTTTTAATGACCAACTTGGATGTTATTTTGGGTTATCTTTACAGAAATAATCTGCTACTTACTGTCAATTGAAGCTACTCAAACACTGAAGGTTCCAAAATTCACTATGTGGTGGTAGTGGAAGAAAAATGCAAACTCTTCTCTGAGGGAAGTCGTCTGTACTTAAGGGTTAAAAACCCTCAAGACATTACCACGGAAGACCAGAATTGCCAGAAACTTCGTACTGTCACATGTTGGCTGTAAAGTCCATATCCATGTTGTACTTCCATAAACTTCTTACTTAACTCGAACTGGTGGTTTAAGACTTCCTTGTGTCCATCATATTTTACAAACAAAGTTTTCGAAATATTCTCCGCGATTGTTGACAGAAGAATCGACGATCACTTCAGGACGATTCTTCAAGAGGAATGAAACTCGTCCTCACATGCAGAGGATCTTCAAACAACTAACCGGTTTTAGAGGGTCCACGGACTGAATTATTTCAGTGAGCCTTCAAGGGCGGAGCCTCCTTCGGAGTCAACTCCGAATTGTAAACGAATAAACTGCCGTACGGAGTAAACTAGTTCGTAGTATATTTAGTACGGAAACAAAACACAGATGTGTCAGCACTACGGTCATAATAAAATTACCTGCATCACGGTCGCGAAAGATATAATTATTCTTACCCATTAGACAGTTCCTGTAAAGGACTTATTTATGAACCCCTCGAATGTTTATTATTGTATATTGGGTTGTTCGGAAAGTTCGTAGCGTTTTTAAAGGCAGAATTATCATCTACATTTCAATTTGTATCATATTCTTATTTACTACGTTTCTTACGTACGATCAATGAGTGCGAGTGAAAAACATTCAAGTGTTTCTGGAATTTCATGTTCCATCATTTTTCACAGCAAAATATCACAGTAATTACTATTTTTTTGAATCCATATCCTACCTTTACAGTTTTGCACTCACAATTCAGTAGTCTTTCGAATTGCAGGATCAAATGTTACAAATTGCATTACAAAAATTAAAAGCGACCTTCAATAAAAAAAAACTAATTAATACATTTGAAGTTCCCCTTGATAACATGTAACTATGAAAGATTATCTTCATATAATAAACAATTTACAAGTAATTTAAGGTGATGGAGTGTGACTCAGATTATTGGCGACAGATATGCGCCCGTGGGGAACGGTCAAAGTCTCGTGCTTCTTATAGATCCCCGGATGAAATATGCAAATCATCGGCCGATCACTTTCCGTCGGGAAGTTTAACCGAGAAAGTCCGGAATCAGATTAGCCGATTATTATGCGTCGTTTTCAGGGTTCATTATTTTCTTCGTGGCTTCAATTAATTAAGCGGCACGGCCGTGGCCGGGTCAGGCGATCGACGCGTGACCGAAAACTTCCTTAAGCTTGACGGAATACAATTAATAAGCGAAACTTAAACTGCCTCTCGTTCTAGCCGGGACGGGATCGACTTACGGGCGATCCGAAAGCCGTGGAAATTTAATCCGGCTTACGAAGCTGCACACCCTTTAAACTGCTAACTAGCCGCATTCGTCCCGGAAGAAATATAATTGAATCGTTCTGTCACGTCTCCGCGATTCCATTCTCCTTCTTTAACGGAGTTAATCGCTCTACGTCGGATGGAAATGAAATGAAAAAATCCATTCGTTTTGGTGCACCAGTGGGGTGATGTCATGGTAATTGGGGGATTCAATTTAACCCTCAAAGACTACAATATATTATCCTACCGATTGGGCCACGCATGGATGGACGAAACCCAGAGCATTGTTTTTTGCCTATAACTTAAATATGTATGTAATGTAATAAGAAATTTTTTGATAAAACACCACAGCTCTAACTTTCCACGCTTTACCGTTCAGAAATGCATTCTAATTCGCTTTTATTATATGTTGAAATTTGATTTCGAAAATGGAACCTCCGATTTTTTATTAGATAATACCAGCCTGAAGTAAATTAATGATAATAGTGTTACAGGCACGACGTGATCAGAAATGATTTCTAAGAATCATAGTGTAATTTACTCGACAAAGACTACGTTTGTAGTGTATTATTAAATTATTAATAAAGAAAACCTGTAAAAGAATCAATAGTGGAAAGTAATGGTCAAACTAGTTACGTTTCTTAACGAACACCAATGTACACGGATCTTATTCGCGAAATATCAATGGAGATTTCTTGTTACGGACTCCATTCCACCGTCTTTTCCCCCAGAAGGCAAAGAAACGAGTTCCGTTCCTTTCCACCGATATCTATTTCCCGCAAATTCAATTTTTTCGAAAATTAGATCGCCTCGAGTCTTTATTGCGCCGTTCCGGTTAACTATAGAAACTGGGGAACTCGTTCGTGGGCCTGGTTAAGCAGAATAATCGATCGCCGATAAAACGAAGATTTATTCGAGGAAGTTGCTTCTCCGAGATACAATTTTCTTTTATCCACTGCAGAGGGTCGTGGTACCTAGATCCTCCTTTGCGAAGGGTCCGTGATGAATACCTTGCTATCATACAAGAAAATATGAGTTAATTCTGAAAATAAAATTTATAATATAATTCAATTCTTTTACGTAAATTTCCTTGATTGGTTTCTGCAACAATTCTTTTCCTTCGTTGTTACATATAAATGCACTCTATATAACAGTTGAGATTAATGAGAAAGAAATAACAGTATTAGATACTTTTGTTTACATAAAAACTTCCAAAGCCAAATTTTCAGATTTTTATAAAATCTGGAATAAAAAAGAAGCTTTATTTCGTCGATTAACATTAGAACTACCAGCTTAGAATGTAACCCAAATAAAAATGCATAATACAATTATATGGATAATATATAATACAATCTAGTACAACAAAATATGTTTTGTAAATTAAAAATCAGTATAAATCTCGCTAAAAGCAGTATCCACAATCGGTCATTATGACAGGTTTGGTAGCTCCAGTGTTATGGGATTTATTATCTTAAAAACAAAATGGAATCTGCATTAATATCGCTAATATGTAACACATAAACTCTTCAAGTAACGTGTTTTTCGATTCGTTGCATGAGTCTTTCGACGCTGATCCATCTTACACGTTGAAGAAGGTCTGAAAGACGATGCTGTCGGTGAGAATAAGCTAGCACCCACGTTCACTATGTACGGACGATTTGTATCGCGGTTTTTAATCAACGAACGAACCCTCTCGGACGATGGTTCCTTGAAGCGCTATGCACGCCAGAGGAAAAAGAATCTGCGGGCAACCGAGCACCGACTGAGATTTATTTTCCGCGAGATTGTTTTACTCGATAGCCGGCCGTTCGCCGGAAAAATCTCACTGGTCGCGGACCCGAACTAGATGCGATTTAAGTATATCGCCTGTGAAACAAATAAGAAACTCCCAAGATCAAAGTATTAAAAAGTCCTCGTTTTAAAATCATAGTTTGTTAGATTTCATTTACATTAAACTACAGGAGTCTGTTTTACCTCTCGTCTAATTTTCGCATGAACGTAAAAGGATAAATGGATAAACATGTTCAACAGCTAAGCCGCAGAAAAATGCAATAAAAAGACCATCGACGAGAGATATAGAGAGGATTCCTCATCATCGAAATAATCATCCGAGGAATCCGTCTTAATCTTCCAGACGTCCAGGCCGAATACGTTCGGGCGGACTTAATATCCGTAGAGACTCCGGTATTTTTAGACTCCTCTCTAAACTCGATACAGCCAGTGCCGTGGTGGTGTAGTCCACTTTGATCTCGTTCAATTCGGCCTCGTAATCCATCTGCGCGGGCAGATACGGAAGACGTGGCAAAACGGGTCGAAGGAAGGCCAGAAGTCGATAGGTTCCGCACGAAACGCTTTCCTTGCGCACGTCTTCCTCTGTATTTAACTGTCGAGTTATCGAGGGTGAACAACGTTCGATGAGATTCCCCGACCTCAAAGCAGCCAGGGGCCAGGTCTGCCAACGGCGAATGCACTCTCTAATAATTGCAACTCTCTTTCAACAGACCTTTCCATTCGCGGTATTTGACTTAATTCAATACCGTTCCCCCCGTCCTCTCGAGAGTGCTTTCGCCAACTTTTCACGCGGCAGATCCACTTAATCATGCGTCCTGAGTCCATTTGTCTAATTGCTTGCAATTGTGCATACTTAGGACGTTCCTTCGACCACGTTAATTCCCACTGTCTTGCCGCGGTAAAACGTTCTAAACATTATCCAGTTTACGAGAACTGTTAGAGACCGGTTTATGATGTTCATCCGTACTATTATGGAACTGTCTTGAATATATAAAGCATGTTAGAAAGTACATTAGGTAATCAAGAAAGTTCGTGCCGTTTTAATGTTCAAATCTTTGGCTTCTATTACCTCTGCCCAACGATTTAGCAGACTTTCTATTCCTTTCTTATAAAAGTTTTCTTCTCTGGTATCAAAATAGTGCTTTAACTCTTTTTCAAAGTATTCTCCATTTAGGAATAACCGATTTCGTAAATGGTTGTCTATTGCTAAGAAAGTATTATATTCCGAAGGTGCCATTTCTGAGGAATATATTGTCCCCCGGTGCCCAATTTGAATTCATGGAATAAACAATCCCCGAATAATTGACTTTGATTACCACGAGTAAATTCTATCTTAGTTCTTGTGTTCTAGTAAAAGCCGAATTTGCTCGTGGGTGTACGTAACGTCCATTTAGGTAATTTGTTCTATAGGCAACACTGTATCCGATCGCAGATTCCTCGGCTGTTTTCGACTCACCCGATACGTGGTGTCTGGTCGCGCTAAGTGCATAGTTGAGAATTTTACGAAGCAGTACCGGTTAGACGGGCTAGCCCTCGGCTTGGCTCGATTGCGGATCCCTTTAGCCGGCAGGTGCAGAACTCTCCGCGCGGACCACGCGCGCTCGCGGCTTATGTATATTGCGCTGTTTCGGTCCCGTTCCCATCACGCTGCCACTTTTACACGGGCTTCCAGTGTTCCACCTACAGGCTTGTAACGCGTGTAAACATTTCCATGCGCGATATAACGCCGCTCGGGCACCACCGCACCGAGGCTGCCGCTTGTGTAAAACACGCGAGGACGCGCGAACCGTACCTTCCGGCCTCTTTCACGGGGAATTGAATCGATTCAGGGATCCTTGCGGGCGAGGAGATTGTTACTGGGAAATCCTGGGTACCACTGCTCCCATTCACGGACCTCCGTGCCAGGGAGATTGGACCGGTGAAATTCTGATGACGCCGCTTAACTGGTAGACCCCTATGGCGGTGAAGATTCGCACGATGAAATCCCGATGGTCCTGCAATGGAGGATTGGTACACAGGTTCCTGAAGGATTTTGTAATTGGAGATTGGACGAAGAAGGTACCCACCAGACCACGTTTCCTAGGTTAACTCAGACCACGTTTCTTGATAGAGCAAAATATTAAAGTTATCACTGTGATTTAAGGTAATCTTGTTAGATCGGTGTAGGCCAAGTTTTGACCCTAGATTCATTAAGTGTGTTCGTAATGGGCTCTATTTGACCGTTGTATACTTCTTTAAACGCGGGTAGCTACTAAATGAGACTCATCCTAATGTACGTCATTAAAAAACAATTACAATTATACTTGAATCATCTTCTAGTAATTAGCCTAGTACTCCAACATTCTCCGCGTGTATTGCAACTACTCTAACAACTACTAGATAGTAACTAGCAATTCCCACCTGGAATTTCGGCAAAACCTGCGTAACACGTGAAGCTGCGTCCTCTTGACCATCTTACGGTCAAAGACACCGGAATTTCGTCAGCGCAAAGGGGGATCGAGTATTTGTATGTTGGAAGCGCCGAATCTCTAACCAAGCTTCAAAGCTCCCGTCAAAGGCGGCTGTACAGGGTGAAGACTGTTTTGTCGTAAAATAGTCTACCCAGACCCTTCTTCGGGCCGGACAAACAGGCGAACGACGCGTGTATTGGACAAGCCGAGAAATACAGGCGTTCGAGGAAAAAGAAGATCAGGCTCAAAACCAAAAAGCTCCAGATCCCATCGAGGTTTCCTTCGTCCCTGATCCTTCTCCCGTTCCAAAGGTGTGTTAAAAGGCCCTTCAGAAATCTACATCGAAATTGCCGCGCAGCGTCGGCTTCCACAAACGCTTCAGAAACGCTTGGAAGGTAACGATTTCCTCGGCGCGGCTGTTAAATGAGAAAGGAACGAAAGAAAGGGCCCGTCAAAAGACGATTGGCAGATGGACGAAGATCGTCACACGCGCACGGAAAGAACGACGCACGCGGGCTGGCTTGGTAATAAATCTTGGTACTGGTCTCCGGAGCAGAGAACTCAGTCGTCTAATCTCTTTTATCCACACTTATGCAGTGATTCTCATGACGACGTCCTGCGACTGCAACAACCCTCTTCGAAAACATTCACTCACTCCTCGTGTGGTCTTTGGTAATGGTGGCAAAAAAATTATTTATTACAGCCTCTGTTATGTAAGGTAACATGCTCGCAGCGCGATGCTGTTTCGATCGAGTCGGCGATCATAGCGTTGCTCTCAGGGCAATTAATGTCAAACGGGCTAGTTGTAAAAGATGATGTTGAAATTAATTGAGAGATACGAGACTTTGAAAGATTTGCAAGTTGTTGGGCGGTCGGATGATGAGCCAGTGTAATCCCCTTTAATTATTTTATCGCTGGTACATTACAAATAGATGTGAATAAAGTGGTAATTCCATTATCGAACTAGCAGGCGACAGGAATTTCGGCTTCCTAAAATTACGTGAAATATACGAAATGAATGCCGAAGTAGCGAATATTGACGAGTGGAATGGAAAATCAGGCGGTCACATTCAAGCATCGTTTAACAGAGAAGAAAAACGTTAACCGGGAACAGGGGATGAAAGCCACCACCCCCCGAATAATGGCATTCAAATTTCGGGGGAGGTTATATAAACCACTGAGCCGCGCGATAATTTCATGGTTCGCGGGACAAAGTGATTCGTCGCCGGGAGCGCCACGGGTTACGCGTTCCCCGCAGGTGAACTCGAACGGCTTAAAAAGACAACAGAACATTTTTAATAAAACGTGTGTCACTTTGTGTGTGGGAGGAGAGGGGGTAAAGGGGGAAGTATCCCCGGCAATCGGGTCGCCTTCGGCAATCCTCTGTTTAATTCTGATTCCCTTTGATGCGAGAACCGAGCTGTTCGCGTTCGTTTTATGCTTCATGTGTATTCAAGCAGTCGCGCCGTTCGAGCGAAGCCTGCTCGCACGTCTTTATTGAGTCAAACCGGATAGCCCACTATTTAAACGAACTATTCGAAAAGGCGGTAGTTTGATGCGATTTTCTCGATTGCGTTCGCCGCCGCCTACACCCTCTTTGTCCCTGTGCGCAGCGCCGCGTTACCCTTTGAGAATGTAATCGAGAATCGTTTAACGAGGCGAGCCGGATATTTTGAAGATTGAAAGCATTCAATTTACCTAAGTCGTCTGGAAATTAGAGCGGGCAAACGAGGAACGAGACTGAACGTTAAAGGGAATTCTTGTTGGTTTAGCCAGTTGATTTTAAATGAATTGCAATGGTAATTGTAGTGTTTGCTGGAAGATCGTTAAATAGATATTGCTGGAAGGGTAAGGAAATTTTACGGGAAATTTTGGTATATGCTATAATAGAAGCAGTTTCTCGTACTGAAAAAAAAGAAAGTGTCGTCTACTGTAGAAATACGACATTACTTTTTGGCCAACTCAGTAATTAACTACTGATATTCAAAGATTTATTAATCTATTCTTGGTTGTTGATCGTTGATTATAAAAAAAACTTCTGAAGCCACGTAGACGGTAGATAAAGTGTTAAAGTGTTAGTAAAATTTTGTTAATATCCGAAGGGGTAATGTTCGTCCAGAGTTTCGCAGTTTGATCACCTATGATTTCCTACAATTTTATCATATTTGTATAACCGAATATGCGGTTACCGTCTCCTGGCACGATTTTTCGGTGGAACTGATGACTTCAGGCTTTCGTAGGCTGCTGTATGAACGAGGAAGGTGGTAGGGAAGCAGGGATGAATATTTTTCAGTGGAACGTGGCCAGAGCCCGATGGGGATGCGTGTCACGTGCCACGTGATAACTGGTGGTTTGTGGAGCTGCGGGAAATGTGGGGTGCAGGTGGCTTGCTATCACTCTTCGCGATGTTGTTCCCGGCAATCTTGGAAATTTTGGGGTATTCCCTGGGCCATTTGTTCTTTCGAATGTAGGACATATGTACGAATAAATCTTGCCTGGACAGGGGAGTGTCGCATTCGATGTCGAAAAACCCTTTGTCCTCGACCACTGGGAACTACAATAATGACGAAACGAAGGTAAGAGGAGACGATGCCGGTGGTTACATCGAGTAACCAGGAAGTTTATTGTCTGAAGAAAATGTAAACACAAGAGAGAGAGAGAGAGAGAGAGGATACTGTCTCCGGGGCTCGTTAATCGGACCGTTAACGAGATGTCGTTTTTAAGCGGGAAATAATTAAATTTTAAATAACGGGCGAGCAGTTAACCGGCCAGAGTGCAGGGACATTAACCGACGGCCGTTTATCTTTTGTTAGGCGACCCGCTGACTCTCGATGGGATTAATTCAGGAGTTGGCAAATCGGGAGAAAGAGAAATTGTGTCTGGCTGTAGTGGTCGCCTTATTCCACCCCCCACCCCTTGCCACTTTTCCTTACCGACGGAGTGGCATTCAGTCGAGTTCGCGGGGTACCCACTGCGTGCGGGCAGACGGTGGCCTGGCTTGAATGGCTCCTTTCCGGCCATTCCGGCTCAAAGGAGGACTCGAGAACCAAGCAAGATTTGCGTTTGTAATTAAATATTTGCCGGCGGTTAATTGAGTCGCGCTGTGCTTTTATTCCAATTTCTGGGTTTAAATGAAAACGTCGCGGTGGGTAAGGACGCCCGACGGTCTTCGCTGCACGCTCTACACGGTGTCCTGGAAATCGTCGCAGATGTTGCGACCGCCTTTAAGTGTCGAAGTTTATCAATGTACGCCGGTATATTTATTAGAAACGGTGTCGACGGTTTCAATGTCTCCGATGGGAGCTTCCTTTCGTTTCCAGAGCCTCTTTCACAGATAATTAATATTATCACGATCGGTTAGCTCTCGAGCACTCGTTACTGTGTAAATATTACAAAAGAATACTGTACACAGAAACCAGGCGTGAACAAACAATAATTCAGCTGGGTAAATGTGGGACGAGACGTCAGTGAGAACTGGTAACACAAAATGGCTACCGATCAAGTGACTTTTAGTATATAAATACTGTGGTCCCAGCCGTTTCACTCGGTAAAATTATAATCAAAGACTGTAATAAGAACCATTTCATTTTTTATCCTGCATAAATATATCAACAGTATACTCAGCAGAAAAAAAAGCAAAATATCACGCTGATCGTCGATATTTCATTCCACAGTGGAAGGATCGATACACGGGGTACGGCAGTTGTCGCCAGCCCTGTAACTTCCGATTATTTTATCAGCTCGCCAGGTTTTACCCGTCCCGGTCGGATCGGTTCAAGCCACGTGTCGTTGCGCCCCAGTCGAATCGGTTCGATACGACGTCGGTGGATAGGCAACGTCGCGAGCCTTCGAAATTTTATCACCTGCTGCACGCTGTCTCCAGTTCCGAGGGCGTTAAGGATTCCTGGGACACGGCGTTTCACGCTAAATCCAATATCGGTCGTTTACGCGTTCCCGTAGCGTCGAACTTTATGTAACGTAAAATTAAAAAGGCTTCGGAAACGGCGAAGGCTACAACAACGACGGCCGAACGGCTTAGCCGTGATCGCATAAAACATGGTGCACGTAGCTCCATCGATATCCGCCCGGTGTATTACCCGCCGCGAATCACCAGCCACGATATCACGCTGGTGGCTTGTAAACCGCGATGCACGCGCTTTACTGCGATCTCTCAATAAACTGGACCGTCATTATCTCGATGCGGCAGCGTGTCTCGAATGCATACCGAGGGAACGGCCGTGATCGTGACCGCGCCAAGAACTTAAATGCATCTTTGTACGGGTTCGGACGCTCAGACGTAGATTCACTACGCGTCTGCATCTGGTCCGTGTGCGCGACCGCGCGGAAAAAACCGTGGACGCTACCGTGTAACACGTTGCAGCTTGCGGGGATATTTATCTCGTCTCGTCTAGCCGCGCCAAGGAAACGCCTCGTGTTCCAACGCGAGCGTGTTGTCGCCGGAAAAATGCGAAACGTATCTCCTCGACGTGTACCACGGTCGTTTCGAACGTTTTACACGACGGGGCTGCGTGGACGAGCATTTGAAACGCGGTGAACATAGCGATTGTACCTTTCGAAAGATTTTTTCCGAACGGTTCTTGGCTCGATGCACGATAATTTCGAATATTTTTCAGGATTTTCCTACGATCAGCTGTTTCTGCAGTTCAGAGACTCACTGTGGTTTAATCCCTTGCCCTACTATCTGTTTGAGGAGTCCACTCTCAAGAATTACTTTATCGTTAATAATTTCACAGATACAAAGAGAATTCTATTCTTATGGAAGGTGTAACATTTACTCTAAATCTTAAATGTTAATACCAGTGAGACAGTATTTCACTTTGACTTAGAGAAAACGAATTATAGGAATGTTTATTAAATGCTGTTTGAAATCGATCACGTGTGTTATTCGATGTTATAAAGCAAGGGGTTAAACGTAATAAGGATACTTGTTAAATCTGAAGTGAATGTACGAATTGATTGTGAAATTTGTGAAAATCTGAAATTAACTACACATACATGTCTTATACTCTAGCTTTGTGAGACATACCAAATCGCTGTTTGCTTTCGCCTTGCCGTTACTGCGTATTTTTATGTTTACTTCTGGTTTCTGTGCGAGATTGCCCAAGTGAGAAATTACAAGTGTGAATTTTTTCTTATTTGAATAATATTTTCATGTTATTTTGCGTCTCTACTTTTTAACATGTGTAACGAAAAAATGAAAAGAATAAAGTAATTTTACTAAAAATATACATTGCAACCATGTGTTTATTTAACACCCGTTTCCCTATTCTTTACAACCCTCAGGTTTCAGTTGGATAAATATAATACGTTCCACCTAACATTTAAAAACAAAATACACAAGCTTAAGAGAAAGCAAAAAATTCCTCTCAAAACAGCATCCATTAGAGACGCGATGAACACTAGATAAACAACCAACTCTTTAAACAAACTAATCTGGTCACGAAAGGGTTAAGGTCGTTAATGGATAATAAAGTTCGTTGGAGAATACTTACGCTAATATAAAGTGTTAAAAGTGACAGAAAATATATACTAGTCTGTATAAAACAGTACATCTTCGTCAAACAAACCAGGTGTCCCAATACTTACGAACGGTAGTGTACATCGAGGGACACCGTAGAAGCCCTTTAAACGGGTACATTCGTTCCGTAAATTTGAATGGTAGAATGGGGAACATTAACAGACCGTAGAGGACCCCTGTATCTGCTCGGTGATCCTCGTCCTGGTGCTCGTCGACGAGATTTCGGTCGAATATACGCGACCCAGGCAGCTCCTTTGCGGACGCAGTTATTCCCCTGGACGACTTCCGAAATTGCTTGCGTCGCTCTCCAGCTTAGACACCCTAGTTAGATGGAAGAGCTCGTCGCGACCGCTTGGTATATCGGTGTACGGTGTATATGCATGTTTATACCGTCATGTCGTGGCGGTACATATTATTGTGTGTATTAGCACTATGTATGTTTATTAGATACCCGGTGTATACTGTGCAGTATGTTGGTTCAAGGGTTCGGTCGTTACGGGGGACCTCGTTAGCATCGAAATTTATATTGTGCTCGGTCGTGTGTACCCTGCCAAATCTTGCTGCATGTTACGATAGTGATCCCGCACTGACACGACGTTCCGTAACTGCTGATGGCAGCCCGTATTTCCGGGCCGTGAAGAGCATCGTTAAGTAATCGACGATCATCCTGCTGCTCAGGGATACTCGAGTGACGCACGGGTTAAATTTCCGTCGATTTATTATTACACTTGTATATTTAAATACGGAAATGTATTTTCATTTCGCAGAATGTATTTCACTGAAAAATTCCTTTACGGTGACTATGTAGTATGGCCGAGAGTAGAGACCTGTTAGATTCGAGGCAACGAACATGGCCGCGAGTTTTTAGACATTAGCTTTGGTATGACCCCTCGTAAATCGCGGCGGCGAATAAAAGTGGGACAAAGTCGTAGCGTTTTCCGACAATAATTAACGCGAGCCAGCTGGCGAATATTTTCGCGAATCTGCTAAATGTAACGACCTCGTGAGTTTCGTTGACGCGGCGAGCCGGTGTTATCGCGAAAACTCTGGCCAGCAGCCGCTACCTTCATGCATAGGGAAGCGGCTCCACGTCGGACACCGGATGTTTTTATTTTCCTCAGTTTCCGTTACTTTGCAACTTCATTACTGCGACACTGCGATGTTTTTAATTCCACCACGGCCCCGATCGTTTCGCCAAAGAAGCGAATGTGTAGAATGGGAATTAATATTTCAAGTAACGTTCAGAGGCAAGGAATTTTCGTTTGATGCTACCCGGGATGATACGCAAGCAAAGCAACCTGAAAGTAACTTATCGGCAAATCTGAAGACTGATTCGTTTCACCGTTGCAAACTACGTTTTTCATCAGCAAGATTACTGTGTTTCTTATTAATGGAAATGACCATCGTACTATCTCTTCTTCCTAAAGACACGAATATTTACTGATGAAATATATCTGGCGATATTTTTTATTAATTTTTACTAACTTCACTAATTTCTTGTAGTCGTCCCAACGAACTCTGTGACTTGAAATGAATAATTAAGGTTGGATATTAATTACTAGTGTGTAGATTTCCTGCTTTTATATTGTAATATCTGTAAATGTACCCTATAGATATGTTATAGAATAAACATACATTGTTATAGAATTAATGCTTGTACAAATAATTCAGAAGACCGTGAAGCTCCATGAAAATCTAGGACACTCACTGCACGTCCTACTGTACTTATAGGCCTAAACAGTCTCAAGTGTTTGTGCAGATGTTCGAGACGAGGCTGCAAGTCGACAAGAATAAAGGAAAGAAATTCGCCCGGGAGGGTAAGTTTAAATCATCCATTCGGGAAAATGGAATTTTTCCCTTTGGTCGGTGTCTAAGTCGCCGCAACAAAGTCGGCTGAGACTTGTAAAGTACTCGAAACTGTCCCCGAAGTGGCCCGCGAGTAGGCGTAATTCAACTTTCATGCCCGTGGAACGAACTGGGGGGAAGTAATAGACGCGAATCGGGCAAGTTTCGCGGTTTGGAAGGAGGCGGACGTACTCTAGTTCGTTTGTTGCGCGCTCAAGTGGCCCGCCTGGAAGGAAAGTATGCACAAAGGAGCATCGTCGACCGCCCTTCTTTTTCTCTTTGGCTCAGCAGCGCGTTTCGTGTGCTCGAGCGCACGAAAGTAACCCCCCGCCATCGATGAACGCTCGCGATTAATTCCCTGCCCGGATAATAACCAGACGCGGATCGTTTATTGCTCGTGCCGGCGTAAACATACGTTTTTGTTTGTTACCAATCACTCGGTGCAAGCACGTTTATTTTGTTCCGACATCTTTTTGTTTTCAATACACGGTCCTTTCATCTTCTCATCCATTTTGTTGGAAGCTCGTCGCTTTTTTAGTTCAATAATTGTTTGAGGATATATACGCTCTATTTGTAACAGCAATAAGTACAATAAATCGTTTCAGTATAATAAGAAGTTTAAGGTTATGTACGGTCTATTTATAATAATAATAAGAATAATAAACCGTCTTACGTGGAACACATCAAGAGCACGTAATTAGTATTCAAGGAAGAATAGAAATGAGAACAGCGTAATATAGTCAGGTGCATCGAAGTCGTCGTGTTTAACTCTGTTTCGAATAGTAAATTAGTAATTGTTTAACAAGAAGTAAGTTAATTGCAAACTTTTCCGTTTGCCACAGTTCCATCGTGTTTATAGCGTACTTTCGCAACACTTTGTACATTTCCTGGTCATTATTTTCTAGTACGTATTTTACATAACCGTGCAGTTTCTGGGGCGCTGCATTTTCGCCAGGCTCCTTGAAAGCCGCGCCTCGGGGATGTTAAAAATCCTCCGTATCGTCTGTTTCGTTTGGTTACAAATTTCTTTTTCTTTTGCATCGCGAATCTAACCCAGTTGCGAACTTTTCATTACGTGTAGGTACTCCGCTTCAATGTCCGAGAGCCATGCATCAGTTTTTACTGCCGCCCCCAACCCCACCCCCTCCTTCAAGAGTGTACCTTTCGCCTCGTTATGAACTTCCTAGAGCAAGGGCCTCGTTTTGCCACCAATTTCCTAAAGCGCTACACCCGATGGAAATTTCCAGGTCTTCCAGGAGTCGCCTTAATAAGAAATTCCACGCGAGGCCGTGTGCTGCCCGTATGACGTTACACGGCCTTAATACCCAATTCTCGAAGCGGTCAATTTCCAACGAGGATGTTATAGCCGACGCGATGCCTTCTTCTCCCCGGGGAACGTTTTGAAGAAGCAATCGGTACCGTCCCGCCATTACGGAGAAACGCGCGCCTCCTGTGTATCCTACATTATTGCAATTACCGTCGAGTGATGTTACGTCAAACTGCTGTTCATCACATTTCCCTAATGTATACATAATAATACACTGGGTTATCCGTTATTTGTGGTGAAATCCAATAGGATGTGATTCTGTTCGTCAAAGTAAATCATGTATGTAGATCAATGATTTGGTTGTATTGGGTTTTCTTTCAGGGAAAATTAAATTCCAACGATCGCTGCGTAGGGTGTGATATTCAATGCAATTTGTCTGACTTGTCTGATCATCGACTACCGTTTCTACTTGGTATATGACTGATCACGAAATTTCAGAGATTTTTCTTTAAGTACCTAACCATTATATAAGAACATTATTTTATACATTTAATCTATTTCTTCGTAACGAACGATCTATGTAAAACTATTTTTTGTACGTAAAATAAATGTATTATTAAATCTAAATTGCATTATTTGTTAATTAATTTGCAGCTGGTAGGTCTCAAGTACTTACTAAAAGTGATACATTTAAATCACAATTTTATAAAAACAGTATTTTACGAAAAAATGGATGAATCATACGATGAATTTTCACACAAATTCTTTTCAATTTTCGTTTTTTCAGACCTGAAAAAGTCTGAGCCAAAAAAACACCGACTCGGAGTATGATCCATTCCCGCTTTTGATCACGGCAGTTTTTTTTGCACTTGCCCGCGAAAGGGCGGTCGGCTTTGCAGCATTTCAAATTGATTCTCTCGGGCAACCAAATTTTTTCGTTCTCTCGCGTACGGAATTCAAAAAAATATATTCAACATGCGGGAAAATAAATCTCGGGATCTGTGTGCCTTATATTCGTACACGAAACCGCTTCCTGGCGTGTGGAACCACAATTTATCTGCAAGTAAAGCATACCAAATCATGAACTTCGAATTCCTAAGATATCAGCAATTACGGGCAATTGTTGTTACAAAAATCACAATTTTTGAAATTGTGTTAATTTATATTATTACAGTCTGAAATTACAAAAAAAAATGTAAAATGTAAATAAAAAATCAACAGGAATTAAATTGTTTAAGAAATACAAAATTTCCTTATTTTTTGTTTTGATGATGTAAACTTATGAATAATATCCTCATAACAAAGACATTTTCAAATATTTCAAAGTTTTAATACGTCAAATGAATACTCCTCTTCAGTATTGCTAATTGGTAAGGTTAAAAACAATCTTAAAATTCTTCCGACTTAGAAAATATGAATATATAAAAAGTATTATTTTACTATGAAAATTGAAATTTCCACGTTTAAACAATTAAAAATGACGAAATACTTTTATGTATCTTTTATTCGTTATTCGAAACATTTTATCTAGATAATGAGTTTGCCCATCTCTGGTTTCAAGCTGCCGCGCGAGGAGTTTGTCGCGGATAGGTAGTAATTGCCTATATGCGCGTCTCTGCGTTAAAACGTCACACGGAACCAGGGATCGTCGCGCATGTCGACCGTACTTACGGCGCCTTATGTAAGGGCGCGCGAGTAAGTGCAGTAAATTGCTCGTAAAACGTGCCCCGGGTGTTAATTCACACGGTAACGTCAAAGTAAATACGGAATTACTTTCGACTCGTGAGTAACACGGGTCTGGACGTACGTGTCCCCCGACAGGACCGACGACGTTCCTAGGTGTGTCGTCCCCCCGGTGAAACGTGAACCGTGTTTACGTTGGCTTTTTACGGTAATTATTGCGCGCCGTCCTCGAGCTGCTTTGCATTCGACCGACCTGCGAGACGCGTGAAATACACTTCGCCGAGCTGACAACTTCGGCGACGAAGTGAAAATTCTTCCCTCTTTCCAGCAAGCTTTTAACGTGGGACGCAACGAGACTGAAGTATCAGGTCGAAGATGATTATAGTCGTCTGCAGTGTACGTACGTTGTTACTGTTGAATACTAGGTACTTCATTGAATCGAATGGAATAGTCACGGAGCTGGCGGATTTAGGATGTAATGAAGAACCGTGCGCACTGGAATTAGAATGTTGGGCTGAATGCGATGGGAGTCAGGCGTAGGTGATTCCTAGATAAGGGATGCCCAAAATAATATATTTTATTTTATTGCCATAAGGCAGTGATTCTCACCCTGTGAAGCGTGCCCCTTTAGGGTGGCGCCATATAACATAAAATTATAAATAACTATTTAAACTGTTAAAAAATTAAATCGTTTATAATACATTATTATAATGTCTTCATAATACTTCATCAGTTCTACACTGCTGACTATCCTTCCAAATATCTAGTTCGATCATTCATGACTAGGAAATATGACTGTCATCCACATACAGGTGATGCGGTTCATTAGGAACTTAACGTGTCACTCGAATTCAGGTGACATGCCAGTAAACCTGTTAAGCCTATCGGCACATGCTTCATTCATAATCACTAGTTTCAATCTGCACTTCATACTTCACTGTATACAATGTTTAGTTTTAGTCTCAGCTCGAGCAGGTAGTTACATATCACTTAAACAATCTTCAAAAATAATAATTATAATATATAATAACCTCATACCTCAATACTCTACCATGTTCTGTACATGCTTCCTTATCTTCTCCATTTCATTCTCCTATACATAATTTCATTTAAGCACACAATAAATAATTTTCTCACTATCTTCGAGTAATCTTCCGTACGGATTATAATTCACTTAGAAGGCGTATTTACGGGACACCTGGTACGTGGAAGACAAACGAACGGGCAACGAGAGTAACTGTACAAGGAACGGTGCAATGCGACACCCCGGGAATCCATTAATTTTTCGTCGATTTATGTAACTTTCAACGGCGACAGCCAACGAGATTGATAATCGGCGATCCCACGACAGTATCGGGAACCGTTTCGTTCGGTCCAGATGTCTTCGAGGCAGTGAAAACCGATAGGTCCCGGGCGATTCAGCAAAGTTGGTGATACTAACCGAAAGTAAATGTAACTTTTCTATTTCTTATATAAAAAAATGTTACCGTAACAATATTACATTTTTTAGTAACAAACATATATAGTAAAGAAATAATTTTACGGTTACCCTGTAAAATGCATAAATTATGAACCGAATGAATTATCCTGGGAAGATGACAATTTTACAATCAAATGTATTTTATACCACTATATGATATTGAATTCAGCAGTCTTATAAACGTTAAAATATACTGCCCATGCAAAATTTACTATTCACTAATCGATGATGTCAAACTATTGCAATAATTCCTCGTTGAGTGTTCGAAACTCCTCGGCACTGAACATTAAATACTCCATAAACTAATGGCCATGTGCGGCTGAAACGAACACCAGTGGCGTCATTATTCCAAGCTCTATCACTGTGTAAAATCTCATTAAAAAGTCAGCATTACACCTGGGGACGTCTCCTTGTCAATGCCGAGGAATTTTCGAGTACACATCGAGAATTTACTGTACACCTAAGCCACCCTTTCTATTACAACATTTAATGTCTACTTTACCATGTTAAACTATTACTGTCAACTGATACGCAAAGATAGCGTTACAAAGAATATAAAAATAAAAGCGAAAAGTAACATCTGCCCTCTTAACCGACCTACCATTTCACCCCGATCTCCTCTACTCGGGGGCAGAGAACGGTATCGGCGGTATTTTTCGCGGAGAGATGAAACGGTCCCTGTGAAAGGCGCGGCGCAATGAAAATCCCGGTGAACCGCGGTTTACGCGAGACCGTACCGATGTTATTCAGCGTTTTTAACCGCGATTGCGCGGGTACGGCTTAATATTCCCGGCGATTAAAACGCGGCGCATCAGCGACACCGCGTAATTGGAAAACGTGACGTTTGGTAAATACATCCCGGGAATTTTCATCGGCGCCGCTGGCAAAAAAATAACCGACGGAGAATTAATTAAAGTTACCTGGGTCGTCGCTGCGGGAACGTTATACGCGTAATTGGTCCTCGCGAAGCACAAATGAAGGGGTTCATCCCTCTGGCTCGCAACATTCTTTTAAATGTTAATGACACGATACGCCTGGCCCGCTTGTTCGGCGTGTTTCGTCATTCTTTACTCACGCTCGCCACTGTTCATCAGGTTTATTACGGACATCGCGACGAGAAGGGTAAATGCGATAACAGATTTCGAGTATTAGATTGTTGCATACGAAATAGCAGATTATATTCATTGACACGCACGAATTTAACGTTTAATCGTGTTTTGAATAGAACTATGTATGTTATTGTTTACGAGACACGGTTTGGTGAAATGCAGAAACTGGTTCATGAGTATTTAAAGCGAATTAAAACAGAGAGTGATTCTTTCTCTCTTAAAACTCGTGGTCAGATATTTCAATTCTTTTCAAAATTTAAAGATTGCATGATGCACCAAAAATTGTCAGAGTAGAAGCTGCATGAGTTGAATGTGGTAGAGGTTATGAATTGCTACAGACACTGTACAGTGTACCATCTGATGCGTTTAAAATTTGATACTATTTCGAAAGGGAAGAACGCATTATGTCTACTCAATATTCTTCAACATTCCATCATCTGTTCGATTACAGTACACAGGCATAGAAAAACTGCTTTAAAATTTCACAGTCATACATACATCATCCTGTGCGTGAATTTCCGTTGATTTTAATTGCTATTTCATATTAGACCATGGTGGAAAGAAGGAAATGCTAAAGCATGTGTCATACACTATTCACGCCGCCATATAATCATGCACCGCGAGCCATCCGGTTGCACAAATACACGTCCATACTCGCGACATAAACGTATCGCTGGCTACATGTGGGGCAATAGCTTCATAAAGCGGAATAGTCGTCTCCTCGTAATTCCAGGCTACTAATTATCGTTGCCAAGCAGTCGTTTCGACGAATGTTATCGCGATTCCTGTAGTCGTTTACGGCGGCCGAGCATGAAAGTTGCGACCAGCCTCTGTTCACGGTGCGGTGGTCTTGGTGGCTCGATAAATACACGCAGGGGTGATCAAAAGTACATATTTCATATCTTATCTCATCTTGGAATTAATATACTTGTTAAAACTTCCACGGTCGCTTATCGAACACTTTCGATTCATTCGTGATACGCACTAATTAACATAATTACATAATTACTATATTATACCAAATCCTTGACAGTAGGCGTTCTGGAAATCAAATGTTATTCGATTGTGTAAAAATCTATATTTTGCAAGAATCCAGAAAGAACCGTTTAAGGGTCAGAAAGGATCCTTTTGTTCAACATTTACAGTTCCGTCCATAAATCAGTGGACACTTATGCTACGAAACATGAAATAAAAACTTATACTACGAAATTCATATTAATTTTGCACATCGCAAAGGATATGTAAATGATAATTCAGTATTGTGAACAATTTTAACTGTACGTTTGATTAGTGTGTTCATTTTATTCAAGAATATTCATCCAAATGAATCATGGCACTTTAACAGTGATTCTTTTAATAACAGTTCTCCCTTAATTCCACTAAAATCAGTCCACAACCACTTCCACTAGTTCTTCGTTAACTTTACGCGTGCTTTTAGTCTCTCTAAAAAATCAGTTCCACAATTATACAATTGCATTAAATTCCTTCTACTATTCCATAATTTTTATTAAATAATTCAAAATGCAGTTAAATCTTACAAAAATAGAGAATAAATCATTGAAACCCCTTCAAGAAATTGCATTTCTGTTTCGATTTCCATTCTTTTCACAGTGATCATACATAAATCGACTCGATCCAGATTCACGGGTGAAAAACTATGGTTGTGCTTGACGCCTAACCACAGGCTTCTCGAATCAATTAAGCCTCTTATCTGGAATCTCTAAAGCGGGTTTCGAGCCACCGACACGCATTCCGCCGCCTGGTCGCTTCCATCCCGCGCGCCCCCGACCCGCTAAAAATCGCTATCCATCACCGAATCAATTAGCAACTTCTCAATTACCGGAGTTCGCCTTTTTTCCGGCGGCTGGCTCTTCATCGTTGAAAACCGCCGGACGTGCTGTGGATCGATGATCGAACGTTGAGTTGGCCCCGGCAACGGGTCGAATTTACGAGCGAGACGCGTTTGATTTATGACACCGGTACCGGGGAGGGCCCTTTCGTTGATCCACGATCGATCCCCGCGCGACGAGGATCGGAGGGGCGCGGCGAGCAAACACGCGATACGCCAAGTTAATCGTTATTCTTGTCGGTGGGATAATTAATAGCCAATCAGCGAGCGTGTCGGGCCGAATGTTAAGTAGAAACATGGCTCTTCGACGTATCGTACACCCGCCGCGGTCGAAACTGTGCATTCGATACCTCGCGGATCGGATAGCGATCGGACAGCAGTGACGTTTCGCGGGAATCGATGAAATTATATTCGATTAAACTAGGTACTATTATTATTCGTTACCGATGCTCTGACAACAAGAACAGCGTGGTGCCATTGAAATGTTGTTGCGTCCGTTAATTTAGTTAATTACTAAATTGTTAACAGTACAAGAAAATACAGGGTGTCTCAGCTAATTTGATCACCTCATATGATGGGTTACGGTACTTTATGAAAATTTTGAGACGTGGAACTTAAACGGCGTCATTCTTTTACCGCAATTTTTACTCTAGATATTTGAAAAGTATGGTGTCCTTTTATTTCTTCAATTTCTCCCCCTTAAATAGCTACATACGATATCTATGAGTCCTAGCACCATTTTATACCATTTCAAATTACCTGAAAGAAATCCCAGCCGAATTCTAAGTACATATTTTCATGGCAGCATATTAGTATAAATAGTGCTACAAAGTCCCCTCAGGGCATAAAGGGTTAAATAACTTACATCCTCTAAAACCATTAGCAATGATCAAATACAAGTTCGAAATTACGGTATTGGTGTCAATTCGTATCAGTATCGAACATCGGTGCCAGTACAAACTAAATTGCTCCGAATATCTGCCATCGAATCATTTCACTATCGATATACACCTGGCACAACCAGCATCCATTGAACCAAGAATTCGAGCGTTTTGTCGGTACACCGTTAGAACACTTACGGTCGACGGTTCCCGTACACACCCGTGGCTCGTTTCGTAAGAGCAAAATATGCGGCAGATGCATGGAACAGATAGACGCCCGGGGAGCGTGAATTCTAAATGAGGATAATGTAACGGCCGCCACAAATAATCCTAGGTGTGTGCATGCACCGGGCATCCAAGCCTTTCTCTCTCTTATTCTCTACCCGCTGCTGTTCTCGACCATTACCTATGTATTCTTGAATAACGAGACACCGCGACGGCCGGTATCCTGGCCCGCGTCGATGCACCGAGGGATCCACTTCGGAATTATTCAGCGATCTCTTGACGACGCAACGACGCGGATCCATCGATCGGACCGACGCACGAAAATATTCATAAACGCGCGTTAAACTAATAGCAAGGGTATCGTTGCGTGGATTATGGACCGGGCAGAGTGTACACGCCACTTTACCTGCATTTTTGCTACCAACGTGAAGGGTCGTCGAATGACTCAGGTGAACTATACTGAATTTCAAATAACACTTTGCAGTGTATTCAGCCGAGGCTCATAGAAATTGTAACGAATGCTGATAAATAAACACCTATTAAAGTTCTGTATTGTTTTTACTTGTGAATTCCACATTTTCCTCTTATTGACCGACAAAGTACTACTTTATAAATACACCTACGTTATTCGACTACGCGTAAATTCCACCTGTGCCGCTAATTGATTCTTCGAAGTAACCACGATCTTCCTTGCAACCGCGTCCAAGCTAGCCCCTCCCTCCGTTCACCGTCGATGTCGCGGTAATTAATAATTATATCCGAGAAAGTACCCGTCGGTCCAAGTTATAATTACACCGGGAACAATCAACAACTAGTAGCGTAGCCAGTCGAAGGGGGTGAATTGGGGGTGAGTTCGGCGGCAGAATTCGAGGACGATGGGACCGGGGTGAGGGGTTGAAACTTAGTCCAGAGTCTCTCGAGACACTGTACACCCAGGCTTGACAGGAAACTTTATTCCTTGCAACCTCGCCATCCCCCTCCTCCCCTTTCCTTTTTTTTCATCCCCGTAGCTCCTTTATCCGAAGGTCTCGGCCCTCGAAAGCACGAGTCTCGAGGTCGTCTTCCTTCTCCGCTCATTCAGTTTATCTCGGACCCTTTCTCCTCCCCCCTGGACCGTCTTCCTGCTTCCGGGCACTTCATTCAACCGTGAAAGGAAAAGTTTGCAATGAAATAAGTAGCGAGCGAAGCCCCCAGGATCATTATGCTCGGGGGTCAGGCCTCTGCAGCCTGGCTACTTGTAATCGTTACTTCGATGAACCGGGGTCGGATTCGAAGGTGTGCAACCTTGGGGCGCTGCATACACGCTAGAAGACGGGGGTAGTAATTAACCCCCTTGGAGCTTCTTTTCTTTGAGCGCGTCGCGACGCGGATACCTTAATTTGAAACTTAATTTACTGGCCCCACGGAATGGACAAGGGCAGCAGCCTGAATAAGACCAAACTGAAGTCCTGAAGCGCTCGACTCGTATATGTTACCCTTTCTTATTCGAGACACTGAATCGCTTCTTTGTACTTCGTAAGGTTAGTTTTTTTTTTTCAGGAAAGTTGAAATTTGATGGTTCACTGGAAAAAGGGTACAAGCGCATTTTTTTTATGCTATTCAAAGTACGAAAAGAGTGCGTAAGGATGATTTCACGAATGTAGTAAGTAAAATGCTAATTATTTTAATTACTGGGATATTTCGATCCGAGTAATTCCAAGCTGTCCGTCTCGGTTCCAGCTGTATCAAACCGTGTTGGGGTTGAAACGTGGCCGGAATTTCCCTTCGACGAAACAGTACGCGACGCCGACGGATTAAAACCTCCGTTCGTGTGGGGTCGGTCCGGACGCAAATACCCGGAATCGTTCGAACTGCCATCGCAGTGTGTAGCACGGCATATGTTGCGATATTCTGCGGTCGAATTTACACACACAGGCGGTCGAGGCGCACGCATGGCCGACGACAACACACACGTCTGTGTCTCCAAGGGATCCTCGTATCCGCGCGCGAACAGTAAGAGCATCGATCACACACCGGGGACAATATTGGCATGATAATCGGAAGGGATTCTGCACGGTTACGTACGTAATACGGGGGCCCGTGCACGGGGGTCGTGAACGGATCATAGGGGGTCCACGGGCACGATTATTGCTCGTAGGAGGGAAGAGGGGATCGCTTCATAAATAATAGTCGTTGGAAATAGTGGACGCAATATGGCACAGCTCCTGGCGGTACATGCGGCATGATGGTACCATTTCTGTGCCATTTCGAGTTCTCTTCATTTTCATGGATTTGGTAGGCGCTGATCGCTCGACAGACTTTGAAAAGGGGGCACACGTTGTTTGGGGGGGCTCGGTGGGTAGAGCTCGTTGATTTTCTGGGGATGTAAAAATTGCTGCGTTTTTGTTCACGATAGGGGAGGTGTGACACATCGGATTGGGGAGGAATTGATCTTTGGAAGTGTTGATAGGTTGTTTGACGTTTTAACACTTGACGGTGTGTTAGGGAGATGTTGCACTGTTTGACTGTGCGGTTAGAGGAACTAAGCCTATTCTTTTGTGTTTCGAATGACACGTTGTCTGTGATCTTTATTGAACCAGCTCATGTAAATATGAAATTGTTCCAGGATATTGTATCATTCCTATTAAGTATATGTCTTTACAGTTTCTTTCAAAGTTATTGGAAATACTTGTTTTTCATTAATATTTGTTTTACTACTTACTGGCACGTACAGTGTCGAAGTTTGCCTTTTCAAAAATATTCAATTAATTTTGATTCTAAAAGGATAGATTTCCTACTCATTTTTCCAAGAAACTATTTTACATGAACATTTTAGGACCGTATCTATTGTGTAAAAACCGAACTAAGCGTCCATGCAATACACATGTAAATGGATGTACAATTTTCTTCAGTCTAATAATAATATATTATAATAATAATAACTTGCCTTTTCACCGTTACAATACAATACCATTATATCTGACCTGAATTGTTAATCCCTGTACAATTATTAAATATAATGTACCTATAGTCATCGCCTAGTTATCCTCTAACTGTCCCCGCATTTACTCTATCAGAATCAGTGAACACAATAACATGCTATTATTATTTCCACCACTCTCTTTAGCTTCCGTGTGTGTACAATTTACTGGTAAAATTCAACCACAGCATTCGTCATCCGTAAACAATAACAATTATCGTCACGAACAATTATAGCCGCTATTGTTATTACCATTATACCTGTCTCGAGATCGTCCTCCCCTCGGAGCCACCCTTGTTCGACGGCGTTTGTATTCGTGTGCCCCTATGTGTGTGCACCTAGCGGAGCGCGCGTGCACCCCGCTGTCGCATAATCGTGTGCAGCGTGCACACACCATTTTGCGGGCGGGGTGTGGCGCGATGCGGTTCCCGGTGAATCATGCACCACCCTCGAGGGATCCATCCACGATTAATTCCATCACTTGACACGCTGCTGCGCGGGTTCTCGCGCGGCCTGCAAACATTTAAGCCGGCCGCATTAATCCCGCGTGCCGAGTGGAAAATGAAGACGATCCGGGCCAAATGTCCCGTGAACCCCGGGACCAAAAACGATCGTGGATCTGCACCCAATGAGACGTGTCGGGCGCGAGATCGTTCTTTGGATCGGCGACGTTGCGTCATTCCGCTTCAAAGTTCAAATTTTCGAGGGTGTTGGGCATTTGGGGGACATGAACGATGAGCTCGTGTCAATCGCGTGCTCATCGTGCAGTATATTCTCCCTGGAAATATCGATTCACGCTGTGGTACGTTTCGTAGGATGAATAAATCAAAGACGTACAAGGTTTGCGAAACAATTTACTGTTCTATCTGAGTCTATATGAGCCGAAATTAAGATTATATTGAGGTAGGTATTATATTTTTTAACATTTGCTTTCAATATTCAATGTATTTAAATGTCACGTCTACTTTTTGTGTACTTTCCATTTCGTGACAACAAATCGTTTAAAGTGTTCGAAAAATCAACAATCGAATAAGTGTTCGCCATTTCCCAGTGAGTAAACGTGGAAATTCCAATTTCTATAATAAAATAGTACTTCTTATTCAATCAGTAAACATCTAGCAAAACTTATTACGTAATTCCATTAACTGTTTTAACTCTACTTCTTATGAATCAACGTCATATTCACCTATCCTGTCCCGTCCCTCCGATCCTCCTTCCAAGAGTTACTAAATAAGCAGAACCGAATGTGCATAACTTTCCATGTTTCCTGAAAATTCAATCTCTAATCCTCAATGCCATCAACGCAACCCCTCTGGCCCCTAGCGTCTCCGTTTCAACCCCGTGCGCGGTCGTCCGGACGCATTACCATACTAATTGCGAGCAAAGTTCTAACCGGCGATTTATCGGACCGCCGGTGTATCGCCGATAAAACCTTCGGCCAGACCGAACCGATTATGTCCATGCGAACGTCTCGACGCCCTCGCTAACCCACGATGCGGGCGGACGCTATCAGCGCTTGGCGAATTCAATGTTCGCTGCCCTTCGACACCGCGGAAACGGTTCAGTATAATGGACGGAAATTCCGGCGTATTATGACGACGTGTGTTCATTAGTCGGTGTGGTCAATTAGCGAAAATTTAGCATGGAAAAAGAAGATCTGCCAATGAATGGCAGATCGACTCCATTCGATGGACTAAGAAATCTGCAAAATGCGATATCTTCAATTTTCATCGAAATGTGGCATGCAGTTTAAAAAAAAGGCGAGATGACGATTCACGGTATGTCAAATTAATTGTTTTAAAATTGTTGTACCTTAAATTTAGGAGAAATGTAGGTGTTACTATTTAATAATCCACTATCTTGTTTTAATAAACTGAGAAGATAGTTTGACTTCAAAACACCTTCCTGTCATTTTCTTCTATGAGAATGACCGAGGCTGTAGAAAAATAAGAGCGAATATTATGTTATATTCTTATACTTCTGACAAGTAAATATTAAATTTGAAAAAATGTCGTTGAATATTGAGTAGAGTATTGGACAATATAGTTATCCTGAAATGAAGATGAGAAAAGGGTATTTTCTTTCTTCAGAATCAATTGTGTTGATTTCTACGACCATTCCATGCGATTTCATCTCCCATACAGACAATTATTCACTCAAAGAGAAAAGAATCTTGACAGTAGTTCTATTTCCCCAGGCATCAGCCATTTTTCATTACGTACAAACACAAGAAGAGTAAAAAGGTTGTGATCATTTGCTCTCAGAGTTTCAAAATTATGATCAAGAAGCGGTCGTGTTATCGTCCGAACGGATAGTCACTTCGGAATAAGTAAGGAAACAGACGTGTAACAAGCCGATACGATTGCGAAACTGGTTTCAGTCGCCGATGCTGATTTATTAGTCGAAAGCTGCACAGCCAGAGAAGCCGGGGCTGATAAACGAGCAACGAAGAACACGCTGTCAAGTCACGAACTCTTCAATCCATCTCCTACGGCCGGTGAGGTGTCGCCATTAACTTTAATATCGGCCTCATTACACCGGCTGGCCGATATTAAAACGCAAAAGCACGACCCGGCGAATGATTAATCGGCGTAATTGCATTCACTCGATTCCCTGATCAATCCGATCGTCCGCGAAAACGTACCTTTAATATTCATTCCGGCTCGCGTAATTGCGAAGGATCCGTCTGCCGACCTGTTTCTTCGGCCCAGAAGACTAGCTGAAACGTAATTCGTGTGAATCGATGCGATCGAAAATATTCCGAGCAAACCGAGGCCAAGGATACTTAGAATGCATCTATTTCCATCAATGACTTCGAAATATGATGAGACTTGTTTTAATATTGATGCCATCTGAAATCGTATCCACGTGAATCGAAGCGATCGAGAATATATTGAGCGAACAGAGGTCAAGAATACTTAGACAGTACATATCATTTTAATAACTCTTAAGGTCGAAGAGATATCTTTAAATTGAAGTACATCGCCTCATAATTTAACAAATAGTGAAGTTTCAAACTTATGGATAACTTTAATATATGCAAACACGCTATTCTAATTCAATGTTTCTACTATATCATCACCACTGTAGTCTAAGTAATAAATATTTATAAAAAATACTAAACAATATTGAAATATCAAAAATATAAAAATCTAACGACTAACTTCATTTTAAAAGTACTTTCAAATACTTCCGGGCAGGAAAATGGAACACTCCGTATAAGTAAGTCGGGTCGTTCGCAGACTCAATAACTTGGATACGGTAAACCGCGGAAATCCGGCGTCCCCCAGCCCAATTAGTTCTATATTATTTTATGCATACCACGTTTAATTCTACGGCTAAATTCCAAGTTCAGTCAAGAAGGAGGTTATGGCATGCATGTGCCGCGGATTCGAGTTCTTTGGGCTAATTGGACAGCTCGAGGAGAGTAATGTCCTGCTCTTAAAAAAGAAAAGATTGTTTGTTTCACTGCGCCGTGTGTTGGACGAAGCATCGTGGAGTAATTTTGTTTTGTCAGTAATTAAGGCTAAATTAAGTTTTCCTATCTTTTTGCTTGGTCACGGTGTCCCAAGAGGAGCAAACATCGTAATGCGAGATAAAGAAGATGGAAGAAAACGGTAGTAATGGCTTACGTGCGTTTAAATATGCCAGAACGTGATCCTGAAGATTATATTGTGCTCGTTTCTAATTATTTTCAAGAATTACTCTGAAGTAAAGAACTACACATATTTTCTTGTAATAGAATTAATTGTTTTTAGTTAGAATCACTGAAAAATTTGTTCTTAAAATGCTGCCACATTTATTCAACGAAGTATAAAATTTATTTCAACATTAATAAAAATTTATTATAAATGGATAATAATAAAGATATAAACAGGAGTTGTATAAGCGTTTTTACACTTAATTGTCACTTCGAAAATGTATAAACAAATGTATGAATCACTGAATAATGAAGCTTCATGAAATGAAATTGGAAAAATTCCTAGTCGGTTCTGTACAATAGTACTTAAGTGTTTCGTGATTTCACGCTACGCATATCAGCATTGCACTTCGAGCTCGAGGATTAATCGCATCACGCTGTTCATTAGCAATAATTCAATACGTACAGCTGCCTGTCCCATTGTATAATTGATTGTTTAGACTGTACCATCAACCGAAATCCACGATAATCGAATCTATTGGACGAAGATGAACAGGCAACGTTATTGGACTTTGAAATACCAATGAAAAGATGAAGAAATACAAACTGAGCAGATAATTATGAAAAAATAGAGGTACATTTGCATAATTTCTAGAATATTTTAATTCTCCAGAATTTGTTTGAAATAGATAAAAAAACATAAGACAGGAAAAATAAACATACTACTCAGGAATATGAACAAGAAATTGCAATGTCTAATTTAAGTTGACACTGTATGAAGAGTACAGGTGGAAACGGATAAGTGTCCACTTAATGCTATGTCGGGTAAGATGAATTTCCACCTTTAACTGATAAGACAAAGTCTGAGGAATACCATGAATATCGTTAGCATATTTTATTTTGATTTAATAGTTACTTAAGCAGAATAAAATTTGTGGAATAACTAATAAGATTGCCACCTAACCAGTTAAAGGTCAGCCACTGCAGACCTGTAACTAAATATTATTCAATTTCTTCCAACCGTTGAACCTACTAACCACAACAATTTCTACATACAGAAATCACATCTGCAATAATAAACAGTTCCATCTGTATTAAAATGTCATAATAATCATAGACCCTTATCCACTTCCCCCTGTACTCTTCATACATTAACACCAGTACGCACCCAGACCGGAAGAAAAGAGAATCATGGTTCGAACCAAAACCAGACCAAGGCGAAAGTTGAATCCTGGAGGCCAACATCCTACAAAAGATCAGTCATCCGAACAGAGGCGCCAAGGAAAGAATCGAAAAAGAATCTCAAACAATGAGCGACGGATCACAATAGACAGAGTAACATTCTCACCGATCTATGTCAGCGAGCGCAGTCACTGGATCGAGTCGGCAATAGATACCGATGTAAAAGGAAATAGACAATAGAACGATCGAGGTCGCCATAAGTTTCTGGCGGATCGACGGAACGTAATGAAGCCGGATATCCTCGAGGTGAGAGCGCGCAAAAACGCTGCGCGCCGCGTAACTCGGTGCGCGGCGTTGTCCACCCACGCTCTCCCGTGTGGACCACCGTGGTGAACGCGCGCAACGGAGTCATCGCCAGAGGTGGCACGATCATTTGGCAGCGCCTTTCGAAATCACTTAAACTGATTAGGCAGCGCACACTCGCCCAGGGTGGCCCGTGATTTACGGCGGCCAGGCAATTTCGCGTTTTCGATAGTCGAGTGGTCGCGCTCGTTACGCGGGCCCTCGTAAAACAGCACGTGCCATAGCGAGAGAACGCGCGCTCGCGTTGGGTTAATGGCACTGGTGAACCGGGGCGCAATGGAACACGACGCCTGCACACCTCTTTCACCGAACAGGTACCAAACTGGTCGAGTCATCATTCCAGACGGCTGACCAACCTCCTTTTTTGGGGTACACCCTTATCCAGTCCGTGTAGTTTGTACCGGGAGGTACTAACAAAAAGATGGACCCATCGGGTCGTCGATTTTAATGGAACTTTCAACCCTCCGGAGAAAACGTGGGTCGTTCACGAGCCAAGTAAAATCTGATATTTTACGGAATTTCCTGGGAATTGTTAGTTTTAGTGGAAATTGTTTTAATCACTAGCTAGGTGGGAGAGTTAAGAGTTAGAGTTAACATGGATTTAAAGGTAACACTAGGTTTACGGGACGCGTCATTTTGACGCATTTTGAATGCCTTCTAATCTCGAAATTAAAATTTATCGCAGTTAAACCCTTGCCTTACGATTTTTTTGACGACTGTACTTTCAAGCATTACTTTATCGTTAATAATTTCCCAGATATAAAAGGAATTTTATTCTTAGGGCAAGTGTATCATTTACTTTAAATCTTAAATATTAATACCAATGAAACAGAATTTCACTTCGACTCAAAGAAAATGAATGGTATACGCGTTTATTAAATCCAGTTTGAAATCATCATCACGTGTCTGACTCGATGTTATAAGGCAAGGGGATAAGAGTTACTGAGAAATCCAATAAAAGACAGAATTTACATCAGATGCAACGAGTTTCCTACTTCACTCTGAACCCCACAAGGTACCTAACGGAGAACAGAAATTCCTATTACATCAAAAAATATAATTTTACGTAAACATCCGTAGTCCATTCACGACACTCGAAATGAATTTCTCAACGTGGCCGATCGACAACGCCAGCATCCGATCCCATAAAGATGCTATCTCATTACTCCCGAACATCACAAAAGGCCATCAACTATAAACCGTCGCTATCTGCGTCTGTAATCGAATAGCCGGGGAGGGTGTTGCGGGATGCACGCGGAAAAAACACCAACCCCTCTGCAAAGGAGGCACCGAACGAGACGAATATGGTCGGACTAAGGCTAGGGGGGAAAAAAAAGTGTATTCGTAATTCGGACTTTGAGAAATGAAATTGGAGAGGAGAATCGATCGCGGCGCGGACTCGAAGCGAGGCATTCCTCGAAAGGGAGGCTCGCAACCCCCCGATGGGTGCACAATGCAAAATTCCCCCGGCGAGACGGACCCGATCCCCCGGGGGAGGAGTTCCGTGCCGGACTCGCACGCGGGGAATTAGATTAAAAACATTAAAGCCACCCCCACCATCCTCACCCCCGTTCCACCCCTGTCGGACTCGTTGGCCGAAGAACGCCTGGTATCTTCGCGCCACTAGTCATCCCGTGATTACCCTCGCGTCGAGTATTCGCTGGACCGCGAAACGAAATTAGAGTTCTAATAATACGAAGGATTTAAAGTTCCCGTACGGATGAACAACAGATGCGCCGTTTCGACGTCTCGCCGTGGGAATCGCGATTAACCGTCTCGATGGCTGGGTCTGGTGGATGACTACGGCCTATAAACATGAATTTTGTAAACGTTATTCGTCCACTGTTTGTTTCTGTTTAAGCTTCTAGAAATGGTTACTTTGCAAGTGCTTTTAGATAACCTTGAGACCATCGGAAAGGGATTGTGAATTTATTTTTTTTTTCATTGTAGAATATCAATTTTGAACATTCACGAAAGGTCAGCAAATTAAAGGATCAAAAAAATCATGGACTACATTGTAGATAATTTTGTATGGAATAATGTCTCCAGAAGTTCATCTGATGAATTGATTCGGAGATCTGATTCCTAGTTGACAAGGCATTGCCAGACACGACGATAGACAATGTTTCATAATTCCATTTGTAATTTGAAATAAGAACTAATGTATGACAATAAATCTAAAATATTGCTCAACATCTCTTTAAACGATCCAAATATTCTACTCAATAATTACCCGAGAGAAAACCTTTTCTAATGACTACAAGGTGACGTGCCCCCTTAACGAACGATTCTCCTCAAGTCTGTCGATCGTGTATCCTGTACATTTGAAAAATGTTCGCTTAAGCGACTCTAATATCCACCGTGCACAATGGTAATGTACACTCCCTAAAACCGCAGCCCTACTTTCCCAAACCGGAGAATATTAAACCTTCAGAGTTCTCTCGTAAATCATAAGCGATGCGATAAACCCGAATGGCTACGAAGCGACAGTTCTCGGCAACACCTTGCCTCAACCGTAAAGCAATTAAATCCTGCACAAAGAGACACCTCCTCCGTCGTTTCCCGCAACGATACATGTATCGCCGGCGTTGCTAACGAGACCCTTTGTTCGATATATTATCCGTCTGCACGCACCTATATCCATACATTAATATCGACAAGGATAGAGTGACGCATCTAACGAGAAACGGTCCACGTGCACCCCCTAAAGCAAGGGATACTTAATCTTTTTCTGGCTCCCCGCCGGTCCCGTCGAGACATTACTGAGCGACCGACCCCCCCTTAAGAATATTTTCACACCGTCGTTTTGTCCCCCACTACTGGCCCCCTCGACGCCTTTTTCCCGCACAGCTACCCCTGGATCACGTCTGTTTTGTAACTATTTTCCGCCACCTCGTCGCCCCGGTGCCCCATTCGGCTCCATGACTATGCGAGTCTCGCGGTGTAAGGGCTCCACTTGCTACGTCTCGTGCCCAACGGGGGCCCCCTCGTTCCCCTTTACGCCCCCGTCGAGGTCGAGGGATTAACCGGGACGGCGTGGTTAATGGACGAATGGGGAATACGCGCGGCACCGGATCCAATTTCTAATTCTACGCTCCGTAGATTTGACGGGTGCCCCCGCGCCACACGCGCGTTTTCCTCTTTTGTTCGATTCGACACTGTCGCGGGGCTGTGTTTGTTTAGTTGCCGTACCCTACGATGGTTGCGGAGGCGAACCGTGGTGTGGGGGCGGAATTCGTGCACTTGACGCGAATAGAACTGTATTATCATTGAAATTTACTGTATTCCGCACGGTGTGTCTGTTTCGCATCCTCAGACCCAGTGTACTGCATTGTAATGTACAATCATTTTAACGTTTATTCTGAAGCTGTTTTAAGATTTACTTTTAAAAAATATTGGAAATATTGTGAATTGAGCGCTTTTCTCGCAATGGTGAGATGAGCCACATGTTAACTTTAATAATTTTTATTGTCACCAAGACAAATTGTAAATAAGAATATGGAGTTAACCCTTTGCAATATATTCTAGGAATTTCTAATTTTCCATACATTATGTCCTTTCAGAGGGGACAGTCGAGTGCAAAGGGTTAATAAAAAAAGAAGACCTGATACCGAACGTTCACTTAGTTTCTATGTACTCTGTTTTAATTGATTTCGGACCCCCTTCAGTGGTGGGAATAAAACCGTTGTTCGTATCGCATTCATCGAGGAATCACTGTATGTAGAAACGAATAACGAATATAGTAGCCTAAACAATTTTATTTTTTCCCTTCATATTGCCTGATATTTAATCAAATATAAATACTCTCAAATTCGTAGCCGTTATCCTATGACCGTCCAATTCTTCCGAGCACTATATTTCCACACTCGATGGCTTGCCGAGTGTCACCAAGACTCACCTGCGAAAAAGTGAATGCGTAACAATACTAATAATAAATTCCCCCATACGATCTTCGCCCGTTTAACGCAGGAAACGAAACGCAATTCGTAAACAATTCTCCGAATGGAATGTTCAACGCTCGAAAGCTAAAGGATCCCGCAGACAACATGCTCTCCCCTTGAATCTCAGTCTGCAGCGTTCACGCAACGATGCACATAAGAGTCTGGCCAGCCAGAGACAATGGGACACGTCCGACCTGTCTTTCCCGGGTTAGAGTTTCCTCGATAAACGAGCTGGATAATTCACGGCCGTGCTGATTCACGCCTCGCCGCCCGGTTACGCGGCGGAGGGCTGCCGATATCCCACGGGATTGAATTAGGAGGACCGATCGTCGCCACTTTACTACGACCCGGCCCTCCTTCGATCGTGTCCTTCGAACGGAGGAGAGACACGCGGGCGAGGAGGCGCGGACCGTGTGAAGGGGCAGATGCCCGCTTTTGTCTTCCGTCCTGGAAACGATATTAAGCGTCGTTCGATGTTATCGGGCCCGGAGGCGCGTTCGTCCCCGCGTTGGAATCGGCCAATCCTGGGACGCCCCATTTGTCGGTGAATTTGATCACCCTCTCTCGTTCGTGGATTTCGCCGCGAGAGAGAGATTGAACACGCTGCTTAAAATGCGCCACGCTGGATTTCGCCGCGGCGAAAGCTTGCCCCCTCCCCTACTCCTCCACCCTGCATTTGGTATAGAGCGGCAGCTTGTTCTTTTGGGATCGACGGCGACGACACTTTCAGGGGGTTACCGGGGATCGGAGCTTTTTATTCATGGACAAGTTGGTACACCGAGCTTTTCCCATCTGGGGGATGAAAGTCGCGGATCCGAAAGAATAGTATTTTTTTTTTAGAGATTTTGCTACACTCGGGGGATGGTTTAAATACGTTTAGCAGGTTCAGTATATGGGGAAGTGCGTGGAAAGGTATTTGGTAATTTTTAACTCTTTATAGTGGAATGCCGGTCGTTCCAGATACTTATTATAACGCAGAACCGTGTCACGAATAGTTTTATGAAATTATTTGTTTTGGGGAAATACGGGAAGACATTTCATCTATTACTTTCACGGGAGATCCGTTCTTCCAAGGGAACCGAAATCGTTATAAATTTATTCAAAGATAAGTGAATCATCAAATCAGTAATAAATAATACTAGTCGTTCTCGTCGAAACTCACCAGAGAGAAAGGTACCACTGACACCAGCATCGCACCTGACAATGCACGACTATCCCCAGATACTCATCACCAGACGTATACACGTCGCGAACGACTGACAAACGCGTCCAAGAATATTTCACACTCCGAACAGAAATAGTACCGTATCGAAATCACCCCAAAGCACCGCTATAAATGGTTACGGGGTCGTTTCCGATCGAAAGATCATCGAGTAAACAGGTCGAGAAAGTTTCCCCGAGAACGGCCCAGAGCATATCGTTCACGAGTCATTGGCCCCGGAATCAAACGCCATTGTCGCGCTCCTTATCCGTTAAGAAATCGAATCGTCTTACATGCAAATGATCAGTTCTCGCGCGGTAATAATTCATCGTCGCGTCCAAACACGCCGCGGCGGCCTCGGCAAGCCATGGAATTATTTGATCTCTAGTTACTTCGATTGCACGTTGCTGAGGGGCGCGCATTATGCATCTGGGCCCGGCGAGCAGTCGGCCGTTTCAGCCCGACTAAATATTCGTATTCATGTATTCATTGAATA
This sequence comes from Dufourea novaeangliae, assembly GCF_001272555.1. Lineage (NCBI taxonomy): Eukaryota > Metazoa > Arthropoda > Insecta > Hymenoptera > Halictidae > Dufourea > Dufourea novaeangliae. Next base: position 367,344 of record NW_015374062.1, on the reverse strand, counting down.
ATTGCGGGATATGCGTGTCTCGTCGTTGCATCCTGCCTCGGGGAGGGAGGCTACGCGGCGTTCCCGCAGGAACAGGACACGCCCCAGCGATCAGACACGCGGCCAGAAGGTAGGGTTACCCCTCAGCCCGAGAAGGTCGACTTTCACGGGTCGTCAGACACCCGGACCACCGCCGAGGGTCGTCCTCCACGGCGAGGAGGCCGAGTAGCACCTGTTACAGAGGACGGACAAGTGTTTTTTAGAATGACATCACGCCCCTCCTTTTATTCTTATCCGGCCCGGGAACCTCTTTCGACCGGCACGAAAAGGGTTGGACGTCTCCGTGAATGGACCCGTTTTAATTAATCTCCCGCGCCAGTCTCGCTTTGGAACATGGGCATGGTGGATAATGGGATCGAGGCAATGATGCGTTACATCGTGGCGGAAAGTTTGTGTCAATTTTCTGGTACGTTGAAGAATAATGTTTCATTCTTATACCTTTTATATGTACTTTATGGATTATTATGGTGAAATAACCAGTATTTGCAGTTGCAGGTATTGTTTAGAATGCGCAAGGACTAGGTGACTGATGTACAATGTAATCGTGATAGGATCGAGGTATCGATAGATTATCGTGTAGTAGAAATTCTCTCTCAAGTTTTACGTTACATACGAAATTTGTTCAGGTAGAAAAATTGGTGATGCAGATATTGCTTGGAATATGCACGGATTAGGTGACTGATATATTGTGGGATTTTTTAGGGTCGTGACACTGATACAGCATCTCGTGGTAGAAACTATGTGTTAATTTTTTTGTTACATAAAACGAATATTTATGTTGAAAAATTGTAGTTAGAAATACTGCTCAGAATGTGCAAGGATTAAGTGATTGTTTCCTAATGTTTTCCTAGGAAAGTGAATTCCTGGCTAATGTAGTTTCGCCAAGGGTTAGATCCGTTGTCAGAAATCACGAGTGAAAGATCACCCCTGTATTTTCGAGTTTAATAAGTGTGTTTTCGGTTCTGCCAGGGTCGTTATTTACGGTATGAGTTATGTCCAACGTAATAACAACTCACGCGAAAAATTGAAGACCTTATTACACGTAACGTTGATTTAAGAACGACTGAAATCAGGTATTATGAATATAAATGAACAGATTTGAACCTGACCCTCGGGAGAAGGACGAAGGAGACCCCATGCTCCTTGTTGAGGGCGAACATGACGCATTAAATCAGGACTCTGGAAGTTTGCCCTTAACTAGTTATCGAGGAGCGAGGGTAGACCCTACGTTGTGTTCGGTTCATTTGTTGCTAGAGAACAAAAGGGGAAATCCTAGCTCGCTGACATTCCCTGATAATTAAGAACTTTCCATGTCTATTAAAATGCTAAGAGTGCCAAGGTCTAACTTAATTTCAATTTAATTAAATTGAGACTTGAACTTAGGCCTTTCAGCGACTTGTATTGCCAGTAAAACTAACGCCCACGTCAAAATTGTAGTATTAACACCTTAAGGGGAATATATTCTCCAGAAATATTCTATGGAAAAATAAAATATATTGAAACTTTCATTTTCACGCGATTGTTCGCCCTAATTACGAATATAAATCATTGAAAATCACGGTGCAGATTTTATATAACAGGCAATTTATTTACAACAATATATATAAATGATCACTTCAGGAAACTTGGACTTAATTACCATCTAACTTCTTACTACTGTACTTTCTGTGCTTGATATTACATCAATCAGCCTTTTCTTTACACTGACAGAGTTTACAATTTTCACAAGAGAAGATTTAAATACACCGTCATCATTCCGGCATCTTCTATCGGCGAAAAAACGCCTGTCGCAGAAAATTTAGATCCAGAAATGATTGCCGGAACTGACCTAGATTCACGGTGCGACCTCCGATCCCCACGTCGGAAAATTGCCGTGGCGACGATTAGCACGTAATGGACACCCGTGTAACCGAGGCTCGTCGGTTTCCGATTTGAATTTTCATTCAGTCGCGGCGGATCGCGGAAGTCATATCGTATGCGCGCGAGGCATCCAGTCGAATGTGTCTCGATCGATTCGACGGGAGGCCTCGTAACACAGCGGCATTAATTTCGGCGACGACGCTTCATTATCATATAGACGAGTGTTTCGTCGAGCGTTATTGGATCTCGCGCGTCACGCCGGAATGACACACGCACGTGCGTGTACGTGCTTAGGGTAAACGGCAGCCTACCCGTGGCTTCCGGCCAAGAAATAACGATCGCGGTGAACACGGGCCCGATCAACTGTATCACGGAGCTAATGGTCGCGACTCGATTCGCGTCTTGCCACTCCCCCTTATCTCCGTGGGAGACTCACTTCCATCTGATCGTTCATTAGAACCTTAATTTTTGCAAAGATCCATTTCGATCTGGTGGTCCATTGGGTCCGTAATTTTTGCAGATATCCACTTCGATCTGGTGATTCATTCGGACCTTAATTTTTCATTCGTATACGTGGACAGGTATACTGTTGTAAAAGGGACTATCCGATTTGAGGGATTGGGGATTTGAAGATCTGAAAAGTTTGTATGGAATGTTGAGTACAGAGATCACAACACCTAGGAGTCCTAAAGGACATCTGAAGGGAACCTAGTGGAATCCTTAGAACGTTGAAGTTCTATAATACCCGACAGGTAGGATACAAGTACCCGCAAAACTCTAAAGCTAAGAATCTAGACTCTAGAATTCTCTATCTAAAACATAGACTAGCTGAATCTATCCACTAAAATTGAATTACCTACATTGCTACTGACATGCTAGGGTCTACTTCATCATCGGTCTCACTTCGGAACCCTTCCACCGCGGCCAGGTTTAAGTCCAGCCACTTAGAATGCTCAATAATTCTCCTTCGACCTACAACCCTAAGCTAGGCATCAATCAATCCCTGTACACCCAGCCATCGATAAAGTGTTCAAAGCAGACGACCCTCCTGCATTCTGTTCGAAAAAGGTCGTGATAGAAAAGAGCATAGACTATGAAAAACGGTCGATGAACATTGCAGCGGGAACGCGTCTCCCTGTCAGTGAGCGTCGCCGCCAAAAAGGGCATATGTTATCAGGCGTTTCGATCAAATTTCCGTCTTCCACAAGCGTGTTTCCGTCCCTTCCTAAAGCGGGTATACTTACGGGATAGACTGCATTGCCTGTACTGTCGATTTCCCCATGCGCAGCTTCGCAGGAATAACTCGTTTTAGAGCTTTTACGCGAAAAACAGCACGCTAGGAGCTTTTTAGGGCGATGCTAGTGACCCCCGCTTCTACGAATGACCTGCAATGATAACTCCCGGGCTCTTGGTTTCGAGTAGCTGACTTCCGGAACAATAACCCCGTGGCTCTAACTCAAATGCACCGGGACTTTCCGACGATAAGACTTCAGATGAGATGCAACTGCAGTTAGTTTCGGTGATTAAGGGGTTCGAGTTACGCGGTCGTTCTTACTGGCTGAGCTATTTATCCCTTTATTATTACATTAATAGGAAATGTTTCATTTACTCCGTCTTATTATCAATTTTTCTGGTCTATAAACAGAATTTTTATCATTCAATAATGAACATTTAGGGTCTGAATTTAAAAGACCAAACAGTCCGAATAACATTGCACTTTCTTGGAACAGGTAGCGTATTACAGAGTCTATGTATAGTATCTCATATAATATTAAACGTTCTTGTAAACATTCTGTATACCCCAAGCAATATGTATAGGCGTTGCTCTCATCATATATGCATTAGACAATTTTCACAAGAATTTAAATCCATTTCCCAGAAGAACATCGAGCCATCAGAAGCAAACCACTTTCCTTACCAACATTGAATATTACAAAAAGAAACAGGTGTTACAGCTACAGTACCCATTCAGTATTATGTACAGGGTAAGACGTTTAAACGAATCACCTGAATTACTCGCATGGTTCGTGATGGAAAAAAATGCATTGGATCAATCTTGCTCGGTTTCAAGGGTGACATAATCTCGTGTCAATAGCTTTTTTGCATGTGGAGATATGAAAGTCAGCTTCGTTCTTTTGAATGGACTGATGATGATCTCAAAATCGAATACTTGTATTAATAGTGTGTATGTAAATAAATAAATCACAAAGTGATCGATCGGTTCATTGACGTAAATTATTTTCCCCACCCATTTGACCCTGAACAATCTTGATAGATCTTTAACCACAGGTCATTGTATGCGTTTTAAAACGTTCTATTAGAAAGTAACTAAAGAAACATATACACCTACACAAAGACTACCGACATTAGATAATGTCCCTCCTGAAACCAAACAAGATTGGTCCGATGCATTTTTTCCGCAAGTGCTGATTGCTTAATGAAAATTTACAATCCTTTTCCATTACCGAAACAATGCGACTGCACTTCCGCAGCCAATGGCTGATTTTCCTCGAAAAACCAATTCCCCAGCGGTAAATCTAACCTAAGCTGTTCTTTGGTGCGGCGCAAATAATAGGACACTCTCTGGCCAGGTGACACTGGACTCGAAATTTTGCCGAAACACGAAAACATTTCCCATTCACAGGACACCGGTACACATAACGCAAATGCATTTCCGCGCGGCAGGGCACAATGGTCACTCGCCACGGTCCGGTATAATATCCGATTTTCTGCATGGGAAATTCCATATGGTTTCAAGGGATCCTTCGACCACAGGCTTCCATTAACGGTCTTCCAGAAACTCCGACCGCGGCCTTCCCTCCACCCGTATCGAACGCGACAACGACGACATCGACGATACCATAACTATGCCAAATGCTGGGGAGAGCCTCTTACGTGTCCTGCCTCCCTCAATTATGCAACGTGGGCCACGAGCGCGTCAAAGGACGGTGTCGGCCCGGCTATTTTCCATGAGATTCACGGGGTCAGGGTAGCTCGAGGCCATGCGAAAGTTAGCCACGTCAAAAGCGGACGATTCTACCGCCTATCCTATGGAAGAGTCCGTCTGAAAACGATACCGCCTCGGGAAGGTTAACGGAGTTGATTTTTCCGACGGGGCACAGAATTGAAAATACAAACCCAAAAGGTGATTCTGTGGGAAATAAGATACGTTGAAAGGCTGGGAAAAAATATTTTCACACTGGCCTTTGTTTTCGATTGAACTGATGGTGAAGATGTACTGTTTAGCGCGGAACAATACGTTTGGAAACAATATTAACCCAGGAAAAATAAGGGGTGTGATTTTTGTGGTTGCCTGTGGGACGCAGAATTGGTGGTAGATATACGAATAATAAGTCGAGTGGCTAGATGATAATATTTTTATATTAATCTTTGTGTTCGATTAAATTGATGAAAATTGTATTGTTTAAGCGTGTATTTGAGCAACGTTTAACTCACGTGTCTGACCATTAGTGTACACTTCCACTTATGCCAAAGTTAGTTACTGTTTTCAGGTAACTATTTATAGAATAATTTGATGTAAAGTAATGGTTAGGGTACGGTAGGATCGATGAAACGTGAATTACACTTTGCTACGAGTAATGGTTGCCAAAGTAGAAACAGTGAATACTAGTCAGACACCGTAATAGGCGTATCCAGAATTACGCAAATTGGTAAATATCGAGACTGGATTTTTTTTTCGAAACCAAGCGCAACAACAAAATATTATTCTTTAATTTTACCTTATTATTTTACCATCAGGTTAGTTACTCCCTGCATAAAGGTGAACGAATTATTACCTGCTACACTGCAGACGTTCATGCCAATTCCCAGTATTAAATGCACTAAATTTTGTGTTTACACGGATCTCTATCGAAAAATTAAATTCTCTTTCTGCACCATTTGACCTAACAAGGTTTAAATATCTACGTGTACCCTTTTAAAAAGTGTCACTTAATTTTAATTCTAACTGAAAATATTCCTACTTATTTTTCTACGAAATTGCTCTCAATTAAAAAAAACATTCTTAAGTGGGTTACCGTATTATCTTCACTGATTTTCATAGCTCGTAGAAAATCCTCCACCTTCTCTCATATGCACACTATCTATTTCTGCACATTTATTCCCATGGATTTTACGGGACATATCTACCATGTAAAAACCGAAACAAATCTGGTAACATACACAAATGAAAGTCAATATGATAACAATAGTACATAAACAGTAACTAAACTATACTAGAATCTTTATTTCATCAGGTTCTACAGATTGCAGAACGCTGTAAGACGAAAGCAATTATCGAGACTAGAGTCCAGAAAAAGGGTATCTAAACTCCGGTAAGATCAAAGTAGATCCCAGCGCGCAAACACGATATTTTACTATCCTAAGCTACCCTAATTGATACAGCAGGTTCCTGTGAACCTGATTCCATCGTAATTCGTTTCAGGAGGAAAGAAATGTACTCGCTCACGGGGCAGTGGTCCAATCAACGGCTTCATTCACCGTCCGTTCTTATTAGACCCCGTTCACTCCGACTGACATATTGCGGAGTCGTTTCTTCCGAGACGGTTTCCGGAAACGCTCGCGAAAGGTCTCCACGGCGATTCAGAGCAACAATGAGAGAGCAAATAGCGCGTGCACCGAGCGCGCATTCATTCCAGCACAATGGGCTCTCATAATCGCCAGGAACGAATGTAACCAGATACACAGGTTCGAGTTTTAGGCCCCGATAGACCGGGGCTGATAATGGCCGCCACCGAAACGCGCGCGCTGAATGGGAATTAAGAATAGGTCAGGCTAAACGCAAGCGCGAATAGGTACATACTGGTTTACATAACGCGCACGAAACGGTACAACAACGGCCGGTCGAATCACGGAGGTATTGTGCAACCCATCGTCCCGTACCAGAGTTGGGCAGAATTTTATTCGAATAATACACAATGAAAAGTAGCAGTATCTAAGGATGTCGTTCTGAGCTTTAAACAGTTAATGAGATTAAATAACTGTTCGACGAATGTCGATTCATTCGTAAAGAAGTATTATTTTATTATAAAAATTAAAATTTCCACGTTTAAACAATTAAAAATGACGAAATACTTTTTTTTACATTTTATTCGTTATTCGAAACTTTTTATCTAGATAATTAGTTTGCCCATCTCTGTCCCGTATCCACACTTACGTGGTCCTCGTGTTAAGGCATTACTTAATTCCCATTAGCGGGGCCTCGTATTTCTAATCCGGCCTGCTTCGATGTCCATTACGTAGATTGGGGGAATCACGGCTGCGTCTCCCGAAGGGAGGCCTGAAGAAGGCACGAGGGGTTTATGGTCATTAGAAAAGTACGGTGATCTGAAATCGGCCAAAAAGTGTGGCAATAGAATAAGAAGTGATTTGGTACATGATGTCCCGGCTAAAGAAGGCCACCTAAATATTTCATTTGCCTTTAATACTGGAACTACCAAAGCAGTCAACATGATTATCCTTTAACTCTTTAGACATTATTAAAATCTCAGTTTAGTTTCTGAGATTCTTCGCAGCTTTTATGGTAATATAATTTTCCAAGATAATTACAATGACTCGGAACTGTATGTAATTTCGTTCGAATAACCTGGAGTGACAAGACTAGCCATAAAAATTGATGACTTGCACTCCTGGGTAGGAAAGTGATGAGAGTTAATGCTGTAGAACAAGCATTCCCTACAGGTTCCATAGAAAGATTATATTGATCTATCCTTAATGAAATATTTAGACCTGATAGAACTAACTGTAACTTGTCACTATCATGAAATCTAATAAACTGGCAAATAAATGAATAATTTTTTATACTCTCTCTTTTTCTTTTTTTGTAACTTTGAATTGATCAATCCACTAGCTAGTTCCTCTTGGTTCTATAGAAATATTAGAGACATTTACGAACCTAACAAAAACCTGTTACCTGTATGAGATCTAACAAGCAGTCAAACAAATGAATACTTTCTTCACCATTGTTCCTTTTCCCTACTTTTTCCCCCTTTCGAATTAACCAGTCCACCAGCCAAAGACACATTCACCACTATCGACAACATGGGCGACTCGAACAAACAATAAACACAGAATCCGTCAATTTCGATCATCGAACACTTTCTCGAAACACAATATAACTGACACCCCGCGATTTTGAACCGTCAAACATCGCCTATTAACGCTGTCATACGTAATTATCAGGAATTAGTAGTTTCACGAAGGAATCCAACAGCCCGAACATCCTCTTCTCTCAGAAGCTTCTGCTTCTCTGAAACTCAAACAGAGGACGGCGTAGCAACTATCTAGCAGCGTCATAAAATAATTCACCGGCGGAGGCTGACGCGCTCCTGCATTCTGATCCCGCGAGCCCCCGTTCCCCCTTAGAGACGGGGCACGTACATATCCGTCAAAACTACTCCAGTCATAATCAAGATTCTGAACGATATACCGGATGGAAATTGTCGGTGGAGAAGTTCCAGGCTGCGGATGGGGACTTGAAATTCAGTTGTGTTAATTCCTGCGGATTTTCGGGCGCCCTCCGGGCCGCAGGCCGGCTCTCACTCTACCATTACTATGTATCACGCCTCACCCACGCAACAAACATCGACCCTGTGCATCAGTGTTCGAGGTTCGTAGCGCCTGCCTCTGTACAGGGTGATTCACCTAACCCGTTGACCACTTTCCGGTTAGTACCGTCAATGGACATGTTATGAAACAGGGACATCTACCGAAACGTAAAATACCGGTATTTTACCAGTATTTTCGGTTGTACCTTCGCCCTATATAACCCTATATAAGCCCTACCTTTGTAAAAACCGAAGAAATACCGATATTTGTTTCGGTTTTCGGTGATATATCGATTTCGGTACAGCTTTGATGGCATAATACCAGTATCAAAATCGTACAGGTTTAAGTCCCTGGTATAAAATCTGTTTTCACAACTGTGAAAACGTTTTTCCTACCCATGGGAATTTGAGATCGTCAGATTTCTATTTTTAGGACCATGAAAGGAGTATTGAAATTCCGTTTTAATTAGTTTCATTATAAAAATAATATCGGATCACAATTATTACGTGAGACAATTTCACTATAGGCTGTTCTCTCACTAGAAGCTTGAAACATTACTCAGAAGGTCAAGCTTATTACGGAAGATCAAGAAATAGCAAAGTTGCTTAAACATTCTTGGGGCTTCTAGCGAGAGGATCACACTTTATAAGCTACTCACGTATAAAAAAGGTCAGATACCTTCAAATCACGCTCAAGGATTAGAAAAATGGCAAGAATTTGTTAACGATAGATAACATGGAAATATTTTTCTCAAATATTTCGTATTGATACAAATGGCTGAAATTCCATAAACAGGGCAATGTCTCCGAAAATATGAATGGTAATTAAAATAAAAAATATATACTTTTACGTACGACGTGCAATATTTTTTCTTTGGTGAATAGTGAAATTTCCGGAGTTTGTTGTCGGTGACGGATTATTTGAATCACCCTGTACGTGAACGTGACGCCACGCGAATCCATTAGCCGTGTTCGCTGGCTCGTTTCCCTTCGGGCGACCGGTGTTGAGTGAGCCCCAACACTCCGATTCCTATTTCAAAGTGCTCGAACGACAAGCGCGCGATTAGTCGTTAAACGCTCGCCGAAAATTCAGCATCAGGCGGTCGGAAGGACGTTTTTCGATCGACACCCGTGTACGAAGGGCGAGGGGGATCCCTGTCATTGCTTCATGATTCTGTACTGTTGACAGCTATTTCGTGTCCTGAATAGCGTGATGATCGTTTGGAGACTGTTTTACCCTGTCAGTCAACAGTTTGGAGTCATCGATTCTTTGTAACGTCATATTATAATTAGAATTATTATTAGTCTATTGGGGCACAACCAATCCAAACTTTTGCAATCACCAAATACATTTTTAGATGGTCGCCGAAAGCTTCAATTCTTAACCTTTCTACATAAATAGAGTTATTTATAGTTACTTAACTTTGTGTGTTCAATAAGCAAACCTCTGTTTCCTAAGTTGATAGATTGATTCCAAACTTTTGACCCTCAGCATATGTTGTATTTCACTTATGATCTGGGAATTGGTATTTAATCCATGTTTAATGCAATTAAATGACGAAGTTGAGAACATTCATTTGCATGAGTAAGTCATATGCTCATAAAGATATCTTGAGTATGTAAAGATTTGACAGATTTGTTTCACCAAATTACGTAAAAATTCTGTTAATTCTATTTCAACATTCAGAAAAATTGATCACTGCAGGATGAAGAAATTTAATAGATATCGTTTGTTGAACGAAAGTGTAAGTTACTATACGCAACCCAATTCATGATAATGTTTGATCGAACAAGAAAAAACTCATTCGGTCTGACCCAATTCGCACCAATCTGGAACAAGCTATGTCACACCAATACACGTATCACTCAAATTAAGATCGAAGTACAGAGGGACTATTATCAGAGGATCGTACGCTGTCCATCGCAGCGAGATTGTACCGCTGCCAATTAACTGCCACCCATTTCGATCGGTGTTTTGAAACGAACGGTCGCACGATCTAATTCCTCGATTTCGCCCGCACGTATACGCCCGGGGAGATCCGTTCCGACTCGCGTAACACGGCATTATCGGTGTTTACCGTCCGGTTACGTTATACGAAAGACTGTTAAAAGGGTGGAGGGGGTAGGTGAACGGGGGAATCTGATGAGCGAAATAATTGACGCGGCTAATACGCGGGATTAACAGCGGGCACGGTCGAGATGGAATTGCCGGTAATTGAAATAAACTAAACGAGCCCCGGTTATGACGGCACTAAAGTTTTACTACGTCAGTAAAACTCTTATTTATGCGCGCCTCCTACGACGGCCTGCCAGTCGAGAACGAATATTTGGCCAGACACTGAGCAGGGCATCCGAAAAACCGTTTCGGGATCGTTCCCATGCACAGGAAAATTGGTACGTGCTTTAACGTTACCGGAAAAATGATGACGATTATCTTCGTGTTGGATGCTGTTGACTGGTAGAAACTTACCTGAAACAGAAGAAGAAAATGCTTGATTAGAAACCTTTCTGTTTAAATCTTAGTATACAAAAATATTTAATAAACTTAACTAAAGATCCACAGTCTATTTATGACAGAAGTGAAATTTTGAAGGATCTCCAAAACAAAGGATTATCATTAAAAAGAAATCATTTAACATTCAACTTTAGAAACTATTGGATCATGTAGTAAAATCTCTGATAAGTATCCTTGAATTTTTTCAAATGTTTTGGAAGCTTATAAGGTAAAAAAAATAGGCCTGGGCATGAAAGACCCAGTAAGAATTTTTACCTTCTCTTAAGTATATTATTGAATTAACAGTAAAATAGAAAAATCGTTGCATTCGATGAAAGTTTGATCTTGTATTGTATTTCACACAGCCCTGGAGTCTATAAATGCATAAAATCCGCAGTCTAATAATAACAATAACAACAAAAGTCATATGATAATATGAATTTAAATATTATGCATAGGCACTGAAGATAAGGACACGAGAAAAGAATAAAATTTTACTATCTACATAGTATGTACTATTACCGAGTAAACAGTCATCTGTTGTATTTTTAAAGGAAGCTGTTCCAAGCCATCGATCAACAGCCGTTTCGCAATGGAGCTGACTCGGCCGTCAGTGTTAGCCTTCCATTGTTCGCAAGCGCCGGAACGGACCAGAAGTGTTTATTACATCCGACCGAAGTAATTACATTCATCAGATGGAAGGTAACCGATGGCGGTCAGCCCGGTCGGGCGCCATCGGAAAACGCCGAAACAAACTTCGCCACGTTACATATTGATTGGCCGAGACCGTGAGAGTCAACCTGTACGAGTTTCGAAACAAACGTATCCGAAACGCAATTCAACAGGTTTTCGTGTACCGCGTGTAAACACCGGTTTGTTCATGTTTCACGGACTGCTGGGAATTCCAGTCGGGCTTCTGTTCAAATGTAATCGTCGAAATACGCTCGTCTCCAGCGTCCGCGATTAATCAGCCGCGGGAAACGTTTCGTCGGTGAGATACATATGTATATCTCTGTGGAGAACATTTTTGTTCGCATTAACCCTTTGTGTACCGACGGAATTGCGTGGTATCAGTTATATTAAAATATTACCATGAACCAAATATGCTTAGAATCCGGGTACTGTTTCTTTGAAGTCCTCTGAGAGGGGAAGGCACGGAAGTATCCCCCTCCGATTTTGATGAAACTTCGTATGTCTGTTAAACAGTCAAAAATAAGGGATACGTATTTTTTTTTATCGCTTGATACGCGACTGTAAGGGTTGAAACCACCCCTCGAAGTTTCGACCCGAAAGTACTATCTCGAAACCCAAAGGAGATACATGAAAACTTTAATGGACGAGGTTCGCGGTTCTTTATGTAGAATAATATGGTGCTAACAAATTTTCCAAAATATAAGTTGTTTGTAACAAAAAAATTTCGGATCGAAACCCGGATAATTTTACACAGATATATAACAAAATGATCCTTAAGTATGACTTCAAAGAAATGTGAATAAAAAATATAATTGATCAGATAGTTAAATTTTATTTAAGCCAATGATAAGATAGATAGACTAACTTACAAAAACTACTTCACTTTTATTTAAATACTGATCATTTGTATTTTTTATATAAATTACGTCTTAAAGGGATCGTTTTAGATACCTTTCCCCTATGTTCATTGTATCTAAACGGTAAGTGCTGAATTTATATGCTGGGTGGGTCCATACAGACCCAAGTATCATTCGGTCTCGGGGTTAATGTGTCCTTTGAGAATCGGGAGAAGTACAATAACACGGCCCCCTGCCGCGCGAGCTCGAAGGAAAGTGTATAACGTAATCAGGTCCACAGCCGCCGGTCGCTGGCAAGATAAATTTTTTACTCCGCGTTTCACTTCACTGGGCCGAGTTGAGAGCTCATGAAACGCAAATGGCCCGTACCTACTCGCGGAGCGGCGGTTCCGCGATAAGTTTACCCCGGTGTAGGCCTTGAAAAGGACTCCGTGCCCGCCAACTGTTCACTCGCTGCTGTTGCTGGTGGTGCCGTGTTGCAGCCGAGATCTAGGGGCGAGATTGCCGCCTCATTCAGCGCATAATGCGTACAGGTTGCCCGGCGTATCGTCGTCTCGTCGGGACTGCACTCGTTAACTGCCAAGCAAACAGACCGACAGACTCCTTGCGAATCGCCTCCGCCCCGCGTCCTCCCTCCACGAAAGCGGAATCGATCGGGATCGTTGAATTCTGCTCGATCTACCGATCAGATAACCAAGATTGCATTCCGACCGATAGCGCAGAAGCGCACTTGAGATAACTAGACCTAACTGGTCTCTATCCCCAGAGTAGACTGGAACCTGGTGTTGCTAATTGCAATTCGATTACCTCGGCCATTATGTCTGTATGATCCAATATGGCGGACCTTGATATCCGATAAAAATATAACCCCTATTAGGATTGGAGTAGTTAGAACTGTTTCTGACTTTGGTAGTTTCAGATTAGGATGCCTGTTGAGGTTTTGGGGGTTGTCGAAACTATGATCCTCGATATTTGATGAAAATATGTCGGTGCTGAGATTAGATTGGTTATAATAATCTTTGCCCTCGGGTAGTTTTAAATTGAGAAATCTGTCAATTAAAGTTTCCTGAATCCTGTAATTTAGATGTGGTAGTTGAAGCTGGTTTAATATATAGGGAAAGTCATACGATACTGGAGGTTCATTATTATTCTATTCAAAAGTACTACCACAGATATCTACCCTGAAATATTTCAATTCTCCGGATGCACGGTGTAGCGAGCACCTTCTAAACACTTGATCCCACAGACGGATCAGAATTCGTAGCCCGTAGGCCTCTAAACGTCTGTCAGCGTAATCCGTAGGGCACAACCGCGACTAACGAGCGGAGCACGAAGATGATGCACGAGTATTATCTCGTGAATGGGCTGCAATCTCGGGTCCTAGATCTGTTAGTGTAGGCAGCTAGTGCGCAGTCGGCATATACCTTGCGAAACCTTTTCGGGTAGTATGACGAACGTGGCGGATGTGATGCAAGAGATCGTCGTTCCGCGCGAGAGAGTTTGCCTGAAAAGCTTCCACTCTGAAAGAACACCCCTCCGTCGCGTGACGTCGAACACGAGAATACTGTTTGTTCTCCAGTCCGTTCCTTCTCTATACGCCGAGAAGCTGGTCTATTGATTCTCAGCGCGCCCGGGTCGACGACCTGTCATTATTTTAATAAACAGTGGCGGATGGTAATGTTTATCAACCCCTCGAATCACGGTTATGAATGTTCAGATTACAATCATGGGAGTGAAATTTTGAACCACTTCACCACCAACAGATCTCGATGTTTCTATCTAATACGAATATAGTTACTGGTCAGGATTCAAGTTAAGATAGAATTTCAGGTACTCCAATTTCGACGACCCAGTTGCTTAGACTCCGATCGTAGACCCCTACCACTTCGATTATCCAATCACGAATGTCTCCGGTTCTCCCGAGCCAATACCCTTAACTAAGCCAAACAACAGCCTAGCCGCAGAAAAAGGCTGCCTGCGGTCGAAACTTCTATGGAACTTCAAGAACCCTCCGCGGAAGTACTGTCCAAGGAGAGATGAGACTTCAGACTATTATCGAAGTTTGCCACTGCGGTCCATCAGAAATGGTCGCGATCTTCGTCCAATCAGGTCCAACTTGACCGCAATCATTATTGTTCTCTGTACCGTTACCTGGGAACGAACTCCCAACGTTTCATCGAATTAAAAAGGGGCTCAGAAATCGCGACTTTCAAGCGCACGATGAAATTGCAGAGCCAACATCCGACGTTTACTTGATTTTTCCCTAATAAATCAGCCAAACGATTACTGGGACGTTTAGCGAGCGAGGGAGAGCCCGCTCCCTTCGTCCATTTGCAACGGTAACGAGCGCGATCCAATTCCACAGACACGGTGCACGCGTTATTCCGCGAATGGATTATAATTCTCGACGTTGGATCCACTTCGTGCCTGCGCTCCCATCTTTTTTCAACAACGCGATCCACGTTCCAGATAAAACCGTGCGGGGATTTTCGTGCATCGGCGAAGCTACGTTTCGACGATCT
This sequence comes from Dufourea novaeangliae, assembly GCF_001272555.1. Classification (NCBI taxonomy): domain Eukaryota; kingdom Metazoa; phylum Arthropoda; class Insecta; order Hymenoptera; family Halictidae; genus Dufourea; species Dufourea novaeangliae. The sequence continues at coordinate 352,313 of NW_015374062.1, read as the reverse complement.
GCATCGAGAATTGTGCACTTCGTGCAGCAGGGCCGAGTGTTAAATATTGATGGGCGACGAGTGAAAGGAAGAGCTATCGCGGGCTCGCCCGCTACAGGAGTCAACACCGTTCGACATCAATTACTCGGTCTGGTGTTAAACCGGCTGCGGTAATTACACGCGGAGTAATGTTCATGCATCGAATGTAAATTGGGTGATTAAGGTTGCTCCCGGTCGCTAGCGCTCGCCGCTTTTAGACACCGTACCGCGGCTCTGCTCGCTTATTCTTTCGATACATACCGACTGGAAATTCTTCTCTAGGCCGTTGGAAATACATTTCCGCGAAGGATCCTGTCGAGTCTATTTGTCTTACGGTTACCGACATCCAACCGGCCTGGTCGTTTGGAATGGCAATTGCGCGATCATTCACGGGACGTCAGAGTAGTCGAAAGGGTACCGTGCATCATGACATCTTCACGTCCGGCGCACCGTCAACAATATTAACGAGCCTGACGACGAGAGCCGTCCTCTGGGTTGGTTTTTGGGTAATTATCCCGGTAGCCCGTCCCATTGTAAAGGTGTCCGTGGATCAAGCACAGCCATTTGTCGAGGTGGTCCACGAATGCCCGAGTGTCCCTGGAGGTTTAGAATTCAGAGAGGCCTCTCCGGACCAACCGAGTCTCGAGATAATATCGAAGACTCTCTTCCTCCGGACCCTCGATTCAGAAATATCACGGTGACTTGCGGGTCTCGAGCCTCGAGGTGCCCCCGTGGAACATCGTTTTCTGGCGTGTTGTTCAGTCTCCGGACTTTCCGATGGAACTCCATCGCGTTGCCTCGTTCCAGAGTGACTTTATACTTTCGGTGGTTCGTTTCTCTCAACAACAAGTCTTTGTTTACGTGCTTGCATTTTCCTGTCGTGCCGGAAAACGGTCCAACAGTAATTTCACAGTGATCGTAACCTTTGATCCGGCTGGGTCCATTGGGGAAACGTTTAACCGGTGCGAGAAGGGTCGGGTGAAAATAGAAGAAACAGTGGGATGTACGAGTGAACGAGGTGAAGTGTCCACGGAAGCAGCTCGTAGAGGACACAGAATCGGACACGAAATCCTCCCTTAGGCGCGCGCACGCGTTCGTGTGAGCTGGCTGTGCAGGTCTCCCAATGTATATGCATAAAAGATGCTAATCTCAAACGGTAGCTCGCATCGCCGCGAGTGGAGCAGGCTCTCTCCGACGTTCGCCAACTGTTCACTTGGCCGGTTGGCCGACGGGCGCAGGAGATCCTGGAGCGAGATTGCGACCCATTCATGGTAGAAACGCGTACGTGAGCAGCGCGCGGGCACCGACGTTGCACTCGTTAGCGCCGCTAAATGGACATCCTGATATATCGGAGCCAGAAGCTCATTAGACGCCCCCGTAATCGTTCGGTCGATTTGCCCGGGCAAAAAAATGTCTAATTGCCGGTGTTGATTTTATAATTGGCTTGCTCTCCGCGGATATAGATATTGCTCGCGTATTTCGCTTATCGAAACGCACCGACTCTGTCGCTCGGGATTATAATCGTTAATTGATGCGGCGTCGTTCCCTTGTGCCGGGCTGGTACGGGTCTCTTTGGTCTTCTTCTGGTCTGGGGTATCTTCGAACTATCGTCTCTTAGTTGTTAAGTGGCGCGAATAGGATACCGAGTAAGGACTCTTGATTGTAAACAAGGTTCAGTTGCCACTGTTTCATAAGTGGAAGATAAGACAGATAAATTGGAATAATTTGCAGTGTGTGCGATCGGATGTGAGCATGGATAGATATGTTCTGATACTATTTTCTACGATAATATGTGTAACTACGGAACTTCATTGGGTATGTATGTAAAACCTCGAAACGTGTAATCTGTACACACTTTAAATTTTGTCGAAGGCAGTCTTGACACTCATATATGTACTTCAAATTATAATCTATGGACTGTATATAATAATGTACCTAAATATTAGTATACTTGTCGAATGTGCAGTGAATATTACAAGGCATTACGAAATTGTTGAAAGTCTGAAATAAACATTGTTTAGGGCATGGACGAAGCATCACATTATTTTCGTATAGATCAAGTGATCGACTACTTATGAGTAGTAGTCTACGTACAACCCCTGTGACCTGGACTTACAATAAACAGAATCTAGAATATACCCCAACAGTAACGTACAAAGTGGACAACACCAATGTATTCTCTCCAGTTTAGATCACAACCTGTATAACACGTCTACCGCACACTGTACCCGCACCATATTCTGATAACCTACATAACTTACACACAGAGATGGACAAACTCAGTATCTAGATAAAAAGTTTCGAATAACGAATAAAAGATAAGAAAACTATTCCGTCATATTTAATTGTTTAAACGTGGAAATTTCAATTTTTATAATCAAATAATACTTCTATATGAATGAATCTACATTTGTCGAACAATTATTTAATCTCATTAACTGTTTAAAACTCAGGGCGACACGCTTAGATATTACTGCTTTTCACTCTGTATTATTCGAATACAATTCTACCCAACTCTGCATACACAGCATATAGACAGCATTCAAATATACCGTGTAGAACATTCAAAACCTGATTTATATCTCACGTGACTCATGCATCGCAAGCTATAAACAAATAACACAAATTCCTATCTTAGACGCGATATTGAGCATAAAATTGCGACTGGTCACAATGAAACTGTCCAGGTGAGTTATGTTCCATCCAACCCGTCGCGAGGCAGGAATTAACGTAGCGAAATTTAACGCCTTATCAAAGCCTGCATCAAAGTCGCAGGGGGTTAAGTAGACGGTGGTCCTTTCGGCGAGCTGTTCAATCGAGCAGGAAACTATGAATGGATCAACGATCCAGAACGCCAGCTGCTACCGCCAGCGTTTCCATCCACGCCAGGACTCGCACGTAAACCGACGAGATTTCCCTTGTGTTCTGCGCAATTACCTCAGGAGGGAAACGCGTGGCGCGGTCGGTCGCGGGCCTCTTTTCTCCTCTTTCGTGAAAATAACGCTCGAACGAGATGAATTCTTGGACGAAGTGCTCTCCTCGAGTCTGCGTTCTCTCAGCTAGCCATCCGATTGGCGACCATGTTTGTTTTATTCATGCTGTTCCCTGGTCACGGCTGCATTGTCTCACGGGGAATTCAATTATGACTATCCAATACTCATGGTCGTGTATCGAACTTTAAACAGTATTTACGACGCCACCTATATATTAGGTGTATACGTAATCGACTAGATTTTATCAAATTCAATGCTTACTTCCGAGGAAATAATAAGCCTATGATGTTTCAGTGTACTTGGCTTCGTTCTATAATGATCGCCGTCATTTTGAAAGAAGAGAATCGGTTGAAAAATGTTTTAAATTTAAATTTTGTTACCACTTTAGGAAACAGGAATTATTAAGGAATTGTAAAAAAATATTTCTAAACCTTACCGCTGGTGGAATGATCCGGTATAAATAGGGATGGGGGATGGATGCAGTCTGGTACATGAAAAATTGTCCGATGGATGTGATTGTAATACGCTCAGATAAATCAGTCGCGTTCCACGCTCGAATAAATCTCTCTGACTGCTTTGATGTAGCTATTAATTAGATGACCATTGCTTTCGGATTCAATTGATAATTCGTCGCTTTGTATGCACTGGATACCAATGATGCGGTAATATTTCCGATAATGGAACATTTTCATGAAAATATTTTCAAACTATTATATTCTTTCCTAATATGTGGTTAAATAATTTTGCAATGAAAGGATTAAATTTCATCCCCGAGAGTTCATGTCACGAGGTGAAGAGAGCCTATCCCTTCACTGGTCATTGATGAAAACAAAAACGAAATAGGATATTTTTTTTGTAATTGTGAATAATGTGGGAACGAAAGGATTGAAGTTTCATCCCCGAATTATCATGTCACAAGGTGAAAAGGGCCTATTCCTTCACTGGTCATCGACGAAAACCAAAACGAAATAGGATATTTTCTTAGGTAATCGTGAATAATTTGGGAACGAAAGGGTTAAGCCTTCATCGCCGAATGTTCATATGACAGGGTGACAAGGGCATGTCCCCGCCTGTGGTCATCGACGGAAAACGTTCCGAGTAAGCACAACATTTTTTCGCCCGCGAAACCGTCGCTCCGTCGCGCGTTATTGCATTAGCCCGTTTTTGCATACAAATTTCCGCGGGACGACGTGATAATATAATCTTTTTTCCGTCGGTCATCCCCGTGTGCCTTTTGAACATGTGTTGCAGAGCGCGCGCGCCGGGTAATTTTGCATATAAATTGGCTCCCAGACGGCGCATGCCGAGAAATGGGAAACCGGTATTCAAGGTGCTTTCATAGGGACGAGAACACCGTGAATACGATTAAAACGCGCGCGCGGGCGCGCACACGCCGGTCACTGAACAAATTTCCTGCTTCCGACAGAGAAAGAAGTATATCACGTCGGCCTACTTAATTCTCTATGAATCGCGGAACGGAACGGAATTTCCGAGAGGAATGTGTAATGAAAATGCAACGAAAACGTAACGAGCAAAACGGCGTAATTGAGGAAAATCCGTCAGGGGTGGGTCGAATGATGCCTCGAGCGTCAGAGGAACGTACGTGGCACCGGGAATTGGAAGAAACACGCTTCCACGAGTCAGTTAGGCCAGTTTGTGTACCTAAAATCGCTATACTTTCTCTATAGTTTTGGATAAATATCTATAGTCGGTGAAACCTCATTACTTACTATCTTGGAACGATTGTAATAATAATTGTTTGGAAGGACAATCGCCTCGGAAAATACGTTAACGCTCCCAATCACTCTTTTAATTCAGGGACAATGATGAAAGCCGTGTTACTATGAGACGAAACGTTCTTGTGTTTCTATTGAAATTTTTCCGAATTTCACCAGTGTTTTCCGCAATTATTTTAGCAGTATTTTTGAAAATTTTCAATAAAAATTACACGTTAGATAGACTGGAATGCCTATCTCGTCGAGTATCTTCTGATACACTGTGTATACCGGATCATGGTGGCCGGATCTCGGCCGATTTCGACATTTTACGCTTTTTGCGCTCGTCTAGTATGCTAATCACGGTGTCGTATAGTATCGTTAATGCTCGAACGAAGCGGAAACGTTAACGGAGCGTCGATCGGGTCCGGGGAACCATGAATCATAAGTCGCGGAAAAGATAAATAAAATCGTACAAAGCCAGTGTTGCGTGTAACTTCATTATGCGGAACAAGCTTCTACGAGTCGACTGTTCATATTTCATTCCGATCAAGCGATGTGTGCCTGAAAACCCGCGGGATTTTTAATGACGTTCCTGTTCGGTACGAGTGTTATTTATGGGCGTGAACGGCTACCGCGCCCGATGAAAGCTCGATTCTTTTTCTCGGATTAGCTTCAGGTTGTCAGTAAATATCTTGATAATCCTAGAGTCCGAACCCACCTTGTTGAAATCTGCCGTTACATGATTCCTCGGATTCTAGAAACTTCTCATTGCATTCAGATTTGTTAACCTATGACACTAAGCAATTGACGAAATCTGAGTTAAAATTTTAATTAACCCCTTAACGCGTCTTTTTAAATTTTTTAAAACTGAATCACGTTTCTTATTTATTAACATATTTATGTACAATGTTTACACATATGGGGACATAAAAGTTACAAAAGTGATTTAAAATTAGGTTAAACTATGCATGTGTATGATTAAATAATAATTCTTCTTTTATATAATCTCTACCCTGCTCGAGTGAACTCGAGGACGCGCGTTCAAGAATTAAAGTAATATTGAATTTAATGTTCCACGTCTAAGAACATTTCATGAAAATTGACTTTACCGCTAAGAATAACTTGGTGATCTAAAGCAATTTCCACAAAATTCCATCCATAGCTGAATGTTACTTCGTTGAAAGTAATTTTCACTAAACTCGAACAGAAATTTGACTCAATTATCAAGAATAATTTCGAGTTGATGTACGGAACATTTCTGTCCAGGAACTTCGGACTTCCGAGCAGATACGGCAAAGTTTTCGCCCAAGTTCCTAGTTTGCTATTCGAAAGAAAGGAAACAAATCCTCATAAATTCCGGCGGAAGCGAGAAAAAAAAGAATGAAAACAGACCATGGTACTTTCGTAAACTTTGTTTGCCAGCGACCTCGTTTCCCGTTAATAATTCTTTTGAGAGCTTCGAAATTCAATTTTATTGGAAAAGGTAATTTTGACTTAAACTCGAGTCGAAATCCCATTTTATTTTGTCGATGCTAACTTCCGGGAAGCTGCACCGAATAGGATAATAAGAATGCAGGCCACGGCTGTTAGAGGAAGTATATTTTTACCCCAGAATTTCAGGTCTCCTCGTCGTTCTTTCGAAGCTCTTTGTGAAATTTCGATATAATAAATAATAGAAAGAAATTCATATTTTGTTTGTTTGCTGTACTCTTCCAGCTTTAATGACTAATGACTACATAGATTGAGAATTTTATGCAATTATAACGTACCTGATTGTGTAAAATTCAATATATTACAAAAATCAATAAAATTCAGTACGATTTTTATTTCACGTGAGACCTGATAGAACCTTCCATGCATTAAAGAAGTTTAAGTATAAATCTTTAAGTATTGACATTTTTGCATAAAGTTCAGCAGTCAAACAATGACAAATTAGATTCGAAATTATTTAATAATCGAGGAATTTCGAATCAGTCCTTGGAACGTGAACGGTGTCACTGGCGTTCAAGAAATCGTCTGCACGCGGCACACCGCTTGGATCGACTAGTCGGCCCTGATTAATTACGAACGTCGAACGATTTACAGTTCCATTATCGCGCTAACCGAACACTAAATGGAAACAGCGGCCCGTTGACCAACAATTGTTCTACTATTAATCGCTGGCCACATTGCACCTAGCTATCTGGAAAATCGATACACACACACACACATATACACACGCACACCGTTGTTCACCTGGCCGTGTTAAATTCCTTCATTCTATCGATTCGTCATTCACAGGAATTACGTTGACTGATTGACAGATTCTCGATATAAAAACAAAAAATATCCAAATACACATGGTCGTTTTTCGACGGAAAATATTTTTAATTCGAATAAATGGAATAGTTGTGTACTCGTTTATTACTCTGACCTAGATTGCACTGGCACGGAAGAGAGGAAACGGCCATTTCAGAAAATTTCAGAGAAAAACAGCAGAGGTATCCTGGCTTTCGTCGAACACGCTTCCTGTATCGGGCGACGTTTCTTTACGATAATGGCGGCCATTCGAAGAGTGTGCCGCCAACTGTCTCCCATTGGCAACATTCGGAATTCATGTGGCGAACTTTACACAATTTTTCGGGTTACCAAACGGACCGTGCTCCACCGTATAACGGGCAGAGTTCCTCCATGGTTTTCGTTCCCCAACTGGGTCATTGCCACTGTGCCTCCTCCGACTTTCCAAACTGGAATACGCGATGCAACGTTGAATTGCATTCCTCTTGCACGGGGCGAAACCGATAATCTAACAACGGACAAGTTTCACAAACAGAATATTTTCATTCAGAATGGCCTCGGAAGAGGTTTGTAAAGTGACTTTGAAATAATGTATCAACATAAGTCTGTTTTGCGAAATATTACTAAATCATGATTCAGAGAATATTAATGTTAATACTAATTATTATTATTCTTACTGGTTTTCTCTGATCTAAATTAACGACTATATTTTTGCTTACATCTCACAATATATTTATGTATATTAATGAGACTTATCCTGTTTATTTAATAAATAATAATAATAAAGCCTTGTACCTTTGAAATGAAAATGAAAGAAAATTATTTTAGAAACAGAAGAACATCAAATTGATATCCAACGTTCGATAATCATTACTCAGACATAATTTATATACTGATTCCATATTTCTTCAATGCCTGATGTTTCTTTTTAAGTGCTTGTCACCAACATACTGTCTAGTTACTTGAAACACGTATTTCAGGCAAGTTTCGGTATCTGGAACAAGTTTTTAATTAAAAGCTGTAGCAAACAGGCTTCAATTAAAAACGGTATTTTTAATCGTGCTTCGTTGCATATAAATCAATGACCCACACGCGGAAAAAGTTACGAATGTGTACTCAGATGCCTTTCAACACGGTTCAGTCGCCTTCGGTGGTCGGTTTACAGTATTAATTAAATAAATTGAGTCACACGACGTCTTAAAATGTTGCGCGAAAAAGTGTATATCATAACAGCTTCTGATTCACGATATTTCCCAAGAAACACTAATCCCTAATTATGTCCAATATCATCGACACTGTCAACAAGTGAACTGATTACGAGGAGAACAATTATCAGTAATCAATTAATACTAGAAACTAGAAACTGATATTTAAAAATAGTTTCAATATGAAGGATTACTCTTCAAGAAAAAATAGAAAATGTGAAATAAAATTCTTCGAAAATACGGATTTATTGTCATAAATAATAATTATGCAATAATCTTAAGAATATGAGTTACGTACCCAGCATCAGCTTACCCCGTCCCTATTTACGGTCGATCGTTCGAGGGTTTAAACCAGCGGTTCCCAACCCGGGGTACATACTTGTATTTTAGGGTCACGAAAAAAAAAAAAAAAACGAAATAACACCAAATTACATAAACTATAACCATTTCTCTAATATTAGATGGTACGATTTAGGAAAATTGGTTGACAAGTGGTATGCAAGTCAATAAACGTTGGGAGCCGCTGGTTTAAACAGTTACAGAATTCATTGCATCGGACGCGAGCAGAAATTCAAGTAGCACTCGAGATGTTCTCCAGACACGTACGGTCGAAGCTCGAGCGAGGATCGCCGGAAGGGACTCGTGTCGCGTCGGTTAGCCACACGGAAGCCGATCGGCGCTGTTATTACGCGATCGGTTTCGTTATTTAAAACCGTCCGCCGCCGTCGTCCGTAGCCCCCACAGGCGACCGAGGTTTAATTCATCCGGTACGATAAGAAGAGCCAGTGAGATTAACGAGCGTGATTCCATTGACGCCACGTTCAACGCTACGCCTGGAGATCCCAGAAGATCGACGGGAAACGTTATTTGCATAATCCGGCGATTTTTGCTATTCCCGCGGAAACCGGTGCCGGGACGCGTCGATCCAGGCCAAGATTCCCTGATTTGCATAAAGTTATTCCCTTTCTTTCGGTGAAAGCCGGGAGATTGGTTCATCTCTGACACCGAGCCTCCTCGGTGGACCGAGAATGCAGTTACCGTGTATGACAAGCGACGCTTTCAAGGAAGGAATTGAACCGAACTTATGAACTCGTTTACATTGCAGACTACGCGGAGATCATTCGATCCGTGGAAGCTTTCGGGGAAACTGATTTGTTTCTTCGGATTAAATTGGGATCGGATTATATACAGGGTGAACCACGAATCCTGATCAGTAGAGATTACTCTGTTATTAGCTATCCGATCGAAAGTGTTGAGAAAAGAGGATTTATAGTAACTTGTCCGGAGAAGTTAATAAATATTTAATTTTATACCTAGTAATTAATTTCTTTTAGGCATAATACTATGTTCTTTTCATCGAGAATGGTGACTGTAGAATCAGAATCTTTAAATGGCTTCTGTAGAGGTTACACGACTTCCCAAATTTTATTCTCTGGCCGATTTCGAAATTATTTTCTCGATGTTCATCTATTTTTGGACCACAGTGTGAATGAAAAAGTAAGGTCCTGGAAGTCTGTCCATCAACGTCAGCAGGATCGATCATAGGGAATGGTCGTCGAGTCAACAATATTCCGTTGTAAGATGCAATTCCAACCCGAGCACCGCAGGCTACGAGGAGTCCGAGATTCCAGCGGTACGCGCGCGTTGTCGGTTGGTTTACGGAATCCCTTTGACACGCGCAACAGAACAGAGCTACAATAGATCCATGCGAAATCCTGGGTAAACATAATTACAATAATTCTGTGGCCGTCGATCAAAGAGGAGCCGCTCGCCGGTCAGCAATTACGGCGTAACATTATTACACAGTCGCTACACAGATACGCCGATTCTTCGCGGGAGAATTTTCATGATTTTTACCCAGGGGTTTGCATTATTCAGAAGATTGTAAGAAGCACGAGTTAATCTGTCTGCGACGACCGCCATGATGGATTCGAGTATATCGCTACTGTGCTAATGGTTTCTTTGTTGAGTTATCGAGTATTAAATAATAACCATTTTGTTAGAAAAAAGATCATTTATGTTACGGAAGTTCAGTATGAAAGATACAGTTCAATTAAATGTGAAAAGTAAAGTTCTGAAGTATTCAGAGGTGTCATTGAAATGGGTTAAGTATCTTCGATGTGTTATAAACTGACAAGTTGCAGCAGTTAATATAGTCAAGACGGGACAAAGTTAGAAGATTGATGTAATTCTGCATACTAGAGGATTCTGTAACAATAGGGACTACACAAGTGCTTGCATAAGATTTAGACAAGCTCTAATCTTAATGTTCTATACTAAGACGTCATCTATGTCAGCCTGAGTGTTCTTAAAGGATCGTGTAGGTTTGGAATACGTCAATACAATAGAAAGCTATCGGACTTTCTCTAGCTACACCCAAACCTTGTTACCAGAAAGATGTAAGAATGACATCAAGTGTCTCGAACATGCAAAACTTCGGACCAATCGGGTCAGCACGCCTCATATCTCTAAAATTTCCAATATAAAATTTTAAAATAAATTATTCTGAAAACTATATCGTCACATCTCGTCCTTGAATTCCACATTATCTATACTGTCAACCTAGTTCAAACACCTCAACTTGCCCCCGAATACATAGCAACCAGGAATAGCTAGCAAGTGTCTCGAACACGCGAAACTTCAGTTCAATAAGGTCAAGTAAGTAGACTGATTTATTTTATTCCTCCTCGAGTGGCGACTCGATTACTTCGCGATCGGGGATCGCCAGACTCTTCATCGCGAAAGGCTGCAGGCCTGTGGTAATCCAATCATAAACGACCGGGCCTGGCGACGGGGTCAGAGGCCTCGACGAAGTAACAGTAATTCGTTATTACAGCCCGATTTTATTCCCTCCTGATAGAATTTCCTTGCTCCGTCGCTTCCAATACCGTCGTCGCGACGCACCGCACCGCCGAGAAGGACAGGCACGATGGATTTCCTACTCCGGTGTTCCCGCGACGAGACGGTTCGGTCGTGCGTCATCGCGCGTCTCGACACGCGGCGTACGAACGGCTCGATAATGCACTTATCCACGGCTGGATGGGGAACGACACGAGGCCGGCAACAAACACGATGAATGCCGGCTTGATTGGAACCTCCGAACAAGCGACGACACGTCGAAACGCACCGCTCGTGGCACGCGCGATTCGATTACGCGCCGCGCGGTGTTTGCCGCGTGAATCCGCGACGTTACTATTCGCCACGACTGGCGGTTGTAGTTCTTGCTGAAATCAAGATGGGTCTTGTCGTTTCGGTAGGTTACTTCAGGTTTCTATGGACGTGTAAGGTAAATGTCCCAATTACTGTCAGTGTCTCTAATACTGTCACTTTGTTTATTTCAGATAATAATAATGTAACGTATAAAGAATTGTAAACAGAAAATTTTGTTATTATATTGGGACTCTGATTTCCATAAAAACAAGGAAATATATATGTACGTGTGTGGTAATTAAAAATTAATGGTGAAAAATGAAAGTTAAGAAGATAAAGTTGAATGTATGTACAAGAAGATGTTCTGAACTACCCTTGATTTTTAGAACTCGTATGTTTGAAATTTTAACTAGATACACAGAGAATCTTTGAAAAAAAAATAGACCTACGATCGACTGTGTCACGTCATCGTAGACGATCAGGTGCCACGTTCCATATAACCAACCCTCCGTGTTCGCTACCCTTTCGCAGCTTGGAGCGACGAAGTATCGGCACGATGGCGTCGATATCATTGAAACCGAATATCCTTGTCCCTCGCCCTGTTGGACGATGCGGTGATCTCTAGAAGACCGACCAACATCGATATCCTTGCGCCAGCAACCTCGCTTTATCAGCGTCCGTTCGACGAAAAAAAAAGGGGAGAAAATTCTGCACTGCGTGTCGGGTGGTTCACTTGCAACCCGATGCTCGCAGAGGAACCAAGATTTTGTTATTAAAAACAATGAATTGCACAGAGATCAATCGAATCGTCTTCCCATGTTGAACAAACCTTGTCGAACTTAATACGTGTTTTCTTCGGAATAGAAAGACTTTTGCCGAAATGAGAACCCCATTTTGTCCAACAGGGCTGAAGATTCGTAGTTACGTTGTTGCGTAGGGGTTGGTGAAACAGTAAATAAATAGATACTCGAATCACGAACACTTAATCAATTCTCCAACAATTATACTTTTGTTCGATGTTATAATAGTAAAACACGAAAGGACCGATGGATGGAATTGAACGAAATGAAAGAAATAGTATTTATGTTATAGAATAAAATGCGAAACTCCGAATTTGTCTTATCATCAACGATAAATTCCCCAATAAATCCCTAAATCGCAGTCATAAAAAAAGCCCACAATGCAGTTCCTAGGAAGGCGTAATTTGTGACTCCTGTAACTGACATATTGACGGTTACGCGTTAATTAAAAAGGATTTGGCGAAACGATAAATATCTCTTGTTCCTTACACGAGACTCTGAATCCCAGACTTCCCACCAGGATATAGTTCCTGCAGTGGCAATTAAACAATAAAAAACGTTTATCAGAAAAACGGCCCTGTTTTATCCAAGACGCAACGCTGCCAAATGGTGCCATTCCTCGCGTCTCGATCATCGACTACGGCCCGCGTTTTGCCACCGTGAGGCAACGACGAACGAATTGGCAAGTTTTCAGGTTATATCGCGAGGGTGTGCGCCACGGCACGTCACGCTGTTTTGTTAGGACCAGCAATCTGCCTAGAGCTCCGTCGGTTGCATTCACGGTTGCCTCCTCTCGCAAGGATTTGCAACGGAATTTGGCAGTAGCCGGGCGCATACGTAAGCCTGAAATATACTTTGGACTTTATTCCGCGGCACAGTTGGCCGGGGAGCGGCGGAAACGGGGCGTTAAGATCGTTCGACATCCTCTTCGCCGGGGTTTCGGCTCCCCTGGAAAGGTTGCTCGGTCATGAGAGCAATCCACTTGGTTCGGCCACCTTGACGAATCGCTTGTTCGTGAACTTGCATTCGAAACTACGTGGCGAACGTGTGAATACAGTGGCCAGGAAAGGTGTTCTTATAAGTAGCATAATCGTATACTATGCGCAGGCATTAGTGATACATTATACATATGCTTTAGGTTGTTGGAAAATTAATGTCAGTTTTGAACTGCAGAGTTTGCACAATAAGGACTTATCTGAATTTTGATGTTTGTACTCAAATACAATATACATATATTTCAGTATAATTTATAGAAAATGTAGCCCTATTCGTTTTCATATTCTTATTGTATGAATTGTATTGTTTCTGTACGAGTAATTTTGTCAATGTGTGTGTGTGTTGATATATTTAAAAGGGATAGATTTTATCGAAAAGGTTAGAATAAGTGGAGATGGTCAAAAAAATTAGATAGTGATTTATATTGAGAAGACTAAGAATACAATAAAACTTCCTGATAAATTAGGGGTACATATTTACTATCCCTCTATTAAAGGAGACTACATTGCTTATAGAAACTGGCCACTATTCAAATAAAAGGCCTAAATAACCCTACCCTGAAGAATACAACCTCAACAGAAAATATGAGGATAATAAACGATCAATAACCCATCCATAAAAATGAAAATTATATTAATAAGATCCACCCCATTCCGCGCGTATCAATTCACCAAAAAATGAGGTGAAGAGTGTGCAAAATAAGGAAGACAGAGTGGAACATAAATAACCAAGATAATCAGTGCATCCAGAGGGCCCTTTTCTTTCGAACATAAAATAGAATCCAGAATAAAGCTAACAGAAAAACCGAAGATATCGAGTAAAAGGGAGACGCGACGAACGTACTAGCTAAAACTCCCCCTGAGCAGAATGGCGAAAGAATGACAACGCTTCCGGGCGGCCGTCTTATCTCTCCTCGCACATCGTCTCAAACAATATAAATCAATGGACCGTCAGCCGGGACCCGCATTAGCAAATATAAAACAGAACGTCGGCTGGTGCACGTATATCTCCCTCGGCCAGTGGGCGGCGCTGGGTTGCCTTTAAGCAGGTCGTTTTTTAGCCGCGTTAAAATGCACCCTCCAGCAGGAAAGTGTCGCAGCGCCCTAGTACACCCCCCACCCCTCGGGTTCACCCCCAACACGGGCCACCGGATAATTCTGTTTTAGTTTCGCATTACAATACGACGTACGCCATTGTCCCCCCGGAGGGGATGACTGCTAGCACCTACCCCCTCTTCCCCTCGCTTTTTCCCTTTCTCGAAATTCGTTTCGTTTCGACGCCTAACTTCGTTCTACCTTTTTTCTTTTCGTCCACTCCTTTTTTTCTCACTTTCTTTATCTCTTTTTCTCTCCGTTACTCCTCGAAGAAGTCACTTAATCCAAGCGCCTGGAAGAATTTGACTAATGTAATCGCGAATGCTAAGAAGCCACTTCTTCCCCGCTGTTCCGCCGCGTTATTTCTTTAAGCAACCCCCCGTTCCGGCCCGTTCCACCGGCCCCACGGGCATAGGTAGAAAAGAAGGGCGACAATGGGAAGAAGTGTACTCTTGTTGGGATGCGTCCTCCACTTCGCGGGGATCTCGAGCACGCAAGGCGGATTTAAATGTTTGCCCCACGGCCGACCGGAGGGCTGCTGCCGCTCCAAGCGAGTGGCTCTCTTCTTGGTGATTTTCGGCTACCTCGGACCTTGCCCGCCACTTACAACGAGAGTTCTTTTTTAGGGAAAGAATGCTTCCGTAGCACGGGTGGATCCCGATGGTTTTCATCGTCTTTCTGAAAAATTGCGTTCTTTCGTGGGACTTGTATCAATTCGATGTAATAGTTAACTATTACACACTATCAGTACTATCACGTATTTGATCGATTCTAACATTGTCTCCATTTGTCTAAAAAGATTTACTCTTTTGAAACCAAATATTTCATTTTGTAATATTTCATATTGTAAATATTTCATGATGGACTTCTGAAATAAACTCGATTTCTTCTATTGTTCCATCACCATTCTCTATCACCCATTAGCACAGCCATCATTGTTACAGACGAATCGAATTAAAGCAAACTATAGTTCTCGAATCAAGATTCCTTCCTTCGTACTTCGAAATAATTTAACATTTTTGGTTAAATATCCTTTCGTAGACTTCTGAAAAATTTCAGTAACTACATCTAGTTCAGCTATTATTTTTTAACTACTCTCTGCCATCAACTATTATTGCCATCATTGTTACAAACGAGTGGAATTGAAGCAAACCGAAGTTCCCGAATCAAGATTCCTTTCATTTCCATAGAAACGTAACAATCGTACACCCCGTCCGACCCAATGTCCCGAGCAATCGTTACACCCTCGCGGACTCCACCCCACGACAGACTCGCGGCTACATTTGGTCGGATCAATTGAATCGATCGACCCCTTGTAATTAAGGGGGTGTCCCGACTGGACGCCACATTTTGATGGTATAATAATCGACACAGAGTGGGGCGAAGGAGGGGGGTGGGGGATGGAACGAACAGTCGGTCGCGCTGAGATAATCCTACGGATCAGAGGAGCGGAGGAGCGCGACAACGGTGCCTCGTAAATTCCACGGTGGCGCGTGACTCACGACAGGGGTTGGATTAACCACCCTTCGGGCGCCGCGAAAGGATCCGACGACTGGAGGCCCGGCAGAGAAAACTCGTTTGCGACGCGGGACGAAATGAGACGCAGGATCGTCGAACCGAAAACTGGCAATCGGTGCCCTCCGCTAAACGGAGAAACGCGATTCGCAGACGAACGACGCGATCCGCTTCGTCGACGACGGACTCCAACCGTGACTCGAACGTTCCTGCATCCGAAATTTGGACGAGTTGCGCGATTCCGCCTGGATGATCACCAGACATGGCCAGACCCTAAATAAAGCTCCCGAGAAAAAGTTTCGAATGACAAACAGAAGATAAAAGAGAACTTTATCGAATAGTATATTCTCTAGTTTTAAATTGTAGAGTAGTATAGGGTAACCGTCGAATAATATGTTTTTTCGTAGTTATATGAGTTTTAACTTATGCTATCTGTTTCACTAATTCTTGTACTGCATAGGTCACAATAGCACCAGACGTAATCTCGACATTTGAATAAATCCTAAGTCTCGAACAACACGATTTTCTTTAACCCTTTGACGCCCATTGTTGCATCGGTGCAACATTCATTTTAAAACTGCGTCAAATTTTGTCTCCGCTTAATATCCAACTTTGTCAGCAAGGATCAGTAATTTCGTTAATAGTAAAGTAAATCTCAACGGTTTCAGTTAAGAAATTCAAGTATCCCCTTCAATGACAAATAAAAAATTCTTTATTTACTTGTTATTTTCGACTTCAAAATAATAAGATACAATGGGCGTCTGGGCGTCAAAGTGTTAACGCAGAATAAATTAACCGTATTATTCGAGAGTTATATGCCTGTACTTCTTTTATAGTGAACATAATGTTTAGTTAGTTACAGGAGTGTCGAGATTGATAAGAAAAGTTCGACGTCTAATCTGGCAACAACAGGATTACCGGAGAACGGTACTCTCTTCTGGCTGTCGCGGCGCGATCGATCGCAATCAATCTACGCGACTGCATCCCTTCCAAGGCATTATCTCCCGCTGGAAAGCTGGCATGCGACCCTTCGCGGCACTGCGGCATTGCTTCGATTATTATACCATCGAAATATACCGGTTCGTTAACCCACCCGCCGAACCCCGGCCCCTCTTAATTACAGGCTCTGATCGATAGGACCGATTTTCACGAACGCGGCCCGCAAAATTGTGTACACACGATGCCGTCGAACCGCCTGTATTTACGACGATAACGCGCCACTTGGTCGCACGTACTATGTTTGCGTTCGCGTGTCTCTACTGCATTCGCGGCCGAGAACTTTTGATTATCGATCTTGTGGTTTTAAGAAATTTTTACCGCAGCTTTTCGAACTGTAAAGTCAATTATAAACGTCGTGTTTGGTCCTTGAACAAACACGGACGCTGTGGATAAACAAGACTATTACACAGAAAGTAAAAAATACAGAGATTACATGGTTATTAGAACATACTCTAAAATTTTTAAATCATTCCTACGTTTAATCGTCTGATTGGAAGTTCCATTAATTCGTCACCTTACAATGCCCCTGAAAAGAATGTCCCGCCATCTTGCCGGCTGATCTATTAATCCCAGGTCTCGATTATTAAACCCCGTTCAGCGGCTTCCGATCGCTCATTAAAACCGCCCTATTCCTGGTCGAGACACGATGTAAATACGCCGTAATCCGTTCCGTTGCTCAACCGATGAATCTGTCGCCGTGGAACAGAAATAATGAGCTCCCGCGAAGTGATCTATCATGGAGACCAGGGGAAGGGGGGGCTTATTAATACCGGTCGGGCGGAATATTCGTGGTCGCCAGTTATGAAAACCGGTCGACGACGAATTAAATGACGTTCCCCCCCACGGGTTCGCAAATACCAGTCCCACGACTCGTTGATACTGGTAATTAAATCGGATGATCGCGCACTTCTGCGTGACGTTCTCTCATTAGCAAATCTTCTAACAATGTATCGGAGCCGGCGACACGCGATACCATCGCGCGCACCCAAATGAGATTACGTTTGATCGGATTAATCAGACCGGGACCTGGGCTACGTTTAGCGTCCAATGTAATTTCGATGTTTGATAATGTTAATGTTGCCAGCGTCGCGTTCGATGTTTCTCGATACGTTCACCGTTGCGTAATCAATGTACGCGGAGTGTTTTCCTTCGCCCAGGTTCCCGCATTTTCCGGGATTAATGCCGATCCTGTCCGTGAAACAATCTGCCAATGTTCCGTGATAATTGGATCGATGAAAAAATTCGTCAATGAAGGATTTTTAAGAGGATTTTCAAATTTTACGATTCGATCGAAGATTTCAAGTGCTGATAATTAATCTGGCTAATTTAGGGAGATTTCGAAGTCTGAAATATCGAAATTTGTACAGTTAGAACTGGAATATTGTTGACGATTCAGTGACAAAGAAATTGTAAGTAATGGCATTTGAGAGTGATAAATTTTCTAGAGTTTCTCTATATAATGCTGTCCCTCTTTCCTAGTCCACACGGAGAAAACTGATCAAAGAAATGTTACAGGTGTATAGAGGGGGTTGTATAGCCATGTTTCAACCTGAACAACTTTAGTTAACCTTTAAAGGTCAGAAGACGAATCACCTTTTGTATCCGACGTTACCTCCACATGCCTATTTTTATTCTCAGCAGTTGGTGCCATGACTCGTGTAATATGAAATCCTCTGTATCACTTCAGCCTGTTCAATCACACGAAAAGTGATTGTTATAAAATTCCTTCACACGAACACTTATGTTCCCCTGCTAGTCCGGATACTGGGAGGCTCTACTGATCAACCCAGTCTGTCGCACTTAGAAATATTTAATATTTGAGTGCCTAGGAGCCTTCAAACACTCATCAAGGATTTACTGCCTGTATACTTCCTTCAGTTCCATCGACTTCTGCCCAATTACCCGTGTCGATAAATGTACGTAACACAGCAACCAAAAAAATACAGTATTCATAACTATTTGAATAAACTTTACAACAATCCATAAATATTTGAACAAACTCCACAAACAAAATTTACATGAATGAAGGTCATTATCGGAAAAGTGATTGTTCTGGTATTTAAAAATTCCTTCACACGAACACTCATGTCCCCCTGCTAGTTCGGATACCGGGAGGCTCTACTGTACAACCCAGTCTGTCGCACTTAACAAGTTACGAGAAATCTCTCGCGGTATCGATCCCCGCGAAAGAATTTCCGGGAACGCGCGCGTTGAATCCGCGCGCGCGAGTCAAGTCTCCACCTGACAACCGGGATATATTTCAAGTGAAACCCCAGCGAAGGATCTCTCTGGGGAACAGCAGATCCCAGTGCGAGTTCTATAATGCAGCGGAGTGACGCATCGGTGAACTCCGCATAACTGCATACGCACCCCTACGCAAGGCGCGATTGTGGGGTGATTCGCGGCGGTCATTCATCATCGCGGAGCCTCGCCCTATTGCACCATCTCTGGGCACACTTGCCAGGGCTGAGTGGTCGATTGAAAAAGACAATCGGTAGGGCAGGGCTTCATTAAACGTCGCGAATATTTGGTACATTCATCGGAGAAATTAGAACCCCTGGATACAAAGTTGCTGACGAGCCTGGGGACATTTGAAAAATAAAGAACTCTTTGTGCATTGTTATTATTAACATATTAAAGACACTAGTACTGGAATTAAAATTCCGTCGAATAGTTATATTTAAATATTAGCATCTAAAGTTGTAAATTTACGTAAACTTCGAACTAGATTTTCTCTGAGCATTTGTAGCATTTCCTTGTATATACAGCTTGTTATACAAGAAGGAATGCAGAATACTTTGGCTCGATAATTTTGCACGTCGCTGCTGGTGAATGAGTTATAATCACGTTTATCTGCTTGAATTAGGTAAATTAGGTCTGACGTGAGTTATGCTCGACCGAAACGGCCATACATACAGGTCCAGGGGAAAAAAGTGTCGGTGCGTTCATTCAGACAAATGCGAAACTCTCCACGCTAACGACGTTAAATCGCACGGCCCATCCACGCATTACCTACGCTGACGCGAAAAAATGCAGCTCCATTCGGTCTAATCCTATTTCCCGGAAATCTCCGGAGGAATAAATGTCCAGGCGTCGTTGCGAAGATTAGAAAAAATCTGTGTCGGACGGCCGTGTTCTCGTGCACCTGTTCACGCCCTTAAGGGATTACTCTCGATGGCAGCTAAACAGAAAGCCCTTCCCTGAATTTAGTACGATAATATTGTACACTCGACGTGACTGTAGTTTCTCGTTACATAAAACATACAAAACAATAGAAACTTAAACAGTTGCCTTTTTCTCATAATATTCACTGAATAATCAAATTTGAGCAGTCAATATTTTGACGTGTGTGGTTTTTTTTATTACAAGTGAAACATACAGAACAGCACAAACTGAAGCAGTTGTTTTTGTCACAATATTCTCCCATTAATAAAGTTTGAGAAGTAAACAATACTGTGTGTGATTTTACTTGTCAACAATAGTCTGAATCGTAGATCTTCCACTATTAAAAGTATTCAAATTATTGAATTAGTTACAAGCGACCATTATCGATTAAAGTGGGCACATTATCGATTAAATACAAAAATCAACGTTCAATATTAAATTTAATATTAAAATCCTAACGAACTTTTACATTGACCCAATATAATACAAGAGATGCGAATTTCATTATATTAAAAGCCTTCATTTTCAGGAACCTCATTCAAACAAAATAAATGTAACAGCTCATCCTTACGACATATGTCCACGTGGACTCCGACGAGTTTCGCTCTCAAGAGTAGAAACAACGGTTCTTGCAGCATAACTTATCCGCGATTTGTTCTCGTACGCCTGTCCATTAGAGAGTTCTACAATTCAGAACGCCATTGTCAGATCTACAAGTAGCATACGGCTTAATATTCCATGCTCCGTACCAGACGTAGCATGATCTATACGTGACATCCGAGTCAAAGTGTGAAAGCAGGACGAATTTCTGTGAGACGTCGCGGGGTCAAGAGGGTACGATCCAGTGAAGTGTGCGTGCTTCGAACAGACACAGAAAAAAAAAATGAATAGGTAGGCAGCACTTGCAAACGTCCACGCAATCCTGTGACTGATTGCAGGTAATTACGACACTCTGATTCGCCGTACGGCGCCACGCAAATACCGTCGTAGCGAGGGTGCTATCTCGGGCGGAAATAAAATTTTCAAAGTCCTTTGACGCTCCCCAACAATCTCGTTCTCTTTCAGTTTCTTTGCCGGCGGTCTGCCCTGTTATCATTCCTTTCGCGCCACTCCCGCCTGGAGGATGTTCCTCTTGCGATCAGACGAGCGTACTTGCCGACGTCGTTAGCGGATTAAAACGATCGATCCCCGTCTACGATGAAAATGAATTTCAATAAAGAATAGCGTCGACTAGTAATTCCCACGACAAATAACACCTTTTTCTCCGCTCGACTCTATCATGGAAGGTTAGAAGATGTCAACACTATGAGTGCCAAGTATATATCGAATGTGATGCTTGTGAAGTCCAAAAGTTGGAAGCGCGAAATAAATTTCGTACAGATGCCGCTACTAGTTTCTTTTATTTTGAAAAACTTCTGTTCGTTCCTAATGGAGTGAATGAAACTGTCATACACATGTAGGTGACGTGGCAGTCAAAGTATCAGTGAAAATTTCCTAAACCATCGACAACTCTGAAACCCTAAACCTCGCAGCTAATAGTTTCTTAAAATTCAGTAGTATCCCGACTGAAATCCTCAAGTGTCATCGACAAATTCAAGTGTTTGTGGTGCCCAACATTCGTCTTCTATCAGTTCAAACGCCTCCAAGTCTCAACTGTATCGCTTCCTGACCTGTCCACCGAGATTCGAACTCCGAAACAGCTAATAAACGGGCCGTCCCCATTGTAGGCCCTGGCAAACACCGTCGGGCTGGAAGCTACTTATCAGATTATCAGTATCGCTATTCAACGCCCACGTCGATCTTGATTCCGCCCTTGCGCCATTGACTGGGCCGCGTGCACGCGATATCATCGGAAAGATCCGGCGGGCAGACAAGCGGGTGGATAGGCAGATGGGCAGATAAATAAGGGACGGAGGGAGACGGGTCCAAGGAGAGGGCGAAACAAGGGAGGCGAATGGGGGACTCGAGGGTATTCAGAGTCGAGGCGTTGACATGATGCACTGGGTCTCACCGATGATTGGACACATTCCGTTTACCTCGTCGACGACGACGTCAAGCGCGCTGCCTAGTCATTGTTTCGCGTCAAATTAGTTAGTAAAAAACAGAGGACACCACAGGAAGGGGGGAGAAAAAATCAGCCGAAGGCTGGGGGATGTTTGAGTCCGGAGTCATTTCGCCTTGGAACTCGGGCTAGGTTGAAATACAAGGAGCAAGATGGATTGAGTAGAAGCGCAGCAGAAACGACGACCGAGCCAGGGACAGGTTATTTCTGGACTCGATTGGACTCTCTCTTCTTTCTTCTGTCGCTTTTTTTTTTTAATACCGGGTTCAACGAACGACGCGGAAGCTCGTGTACTATTTACCCCGTGCGCGTGGGCGAATTTGATTTCCTGTTGGTCACCGCGCCAACGAGGATTTTTTACTATATCCGTCAGGGATGCACAGCGCGAGACCGAAGTTTTCAGTGCTTGGGAATACGAGAGAAGCTTTTTATAGGGAAGGAAACACGAGTGGGTATTGAGATATTTGAATTTCGGGGTATTCATTTTTATCGGAGTTGTTTGACTTTGATAATGTTGTAACTCGGTACTGGTGGTTACGATGATACAACAGAGCCGAGGGTATTCGAATTTGGCAATGTATAAAGTTACTGTTATTACAATTCAGTGCTATGCAAACACATTGTTGAAGACTACCCAAGTTTGGGGGTACTCAAATTCAGGTGTATTCAAATTAGTCGGTATTCAAATTCGGGGGTCTCGAATTTCGAGGATACCCAAATTCGAGGATATCCATATTCGGTGCTGTCGCAAATCGGGGCAATCTAAATTCAATGCTATCTACATTCGAAACAATTCAAATTCGATGCTGTCTAAATTTAGGACAATTCTAACTTTATGCTACCATATTCGGGGCAGTCGAAATTCGGCACTGCCCGCACTCGATGCAATCCAAAAAGCCATCTAAATCCAATACTAGACAAAATCAGTACACTCAAAACTAGATTCCATCCAAACTCGGTGCCACCCAAATTCAACATAATCTAATTTCACTACCATCCGAATTAATTAATATTCTCGTACCTTAACGCAAACAAACAGAACCCCAAAATCTCCCTAAAATTCCGATGGAGTAATCTGTGGGCCCGATCACTCCACAATGTGATCTCGCGTGAAATTCCAATAAACCCTAAAATTCCGTAGGCTCATAACTTTCGAGGCGCCAGAGATCAGTCGGGGTTCCGGGGTTTAGCGGCGCCAAAATTCCGAAACGGCCCGGCCGCGTATCAAAGCGACGTTACCTAGACGAGACTCGTGTCGCCGTGTTAATAATCACGCCCATCCTCAGAGTAGTTGCTCGCGTTGCTTTACATGCAAATCAGACAATTGCGGCCCCGATATGTACGGTCTCGGCGTCCAGAGCGCAGGGGTCAGCCTCTCTCCCGGGCTATGGGCATCGGTAGTTTAATTAGATTACGCCTGCATGGTTCATCGTGCTTCACGCTTATCCGTCTCCCTCCCGTTCCTCCCTCTAACCGGGTGACATGTTACGCAACCGGATTGATAGCCGGATAGACGGCAGTTAGGGGTGGGCCAGGGGAGAAAAATACGCCCGAGTCGGCCATGAAACGCAGTGAATTTTTATGTCAAGTATGCCGGGGGCACACGTGCTCGAATTTTGTGCGCGTGGCACCTTGATGTATCGCCCTCTGGTCCCGCTAGCGCGCGTAAAAAATTTCACCGTGGTAATTGAAAACGTGTAAAAATGCAGCCAGCGAATCGAAATATACCGCCTGGGTCCGGCCGGCTGTATTTTTCTTCTTTTTTTATTTTTTTTTTTTTTTTTTTTGCGACAGCCACTCCTCGACTGACTATTACACGCGACCGGCGTCGAATGAAGTTTAACCATTGGACAATGTGATAATCGAATGTTGGGTTACTTTTGGCAAAGAGAATTTTTTTATTCCATTGCTTTGAATTATAATGCTCTGGGAATTACATCGAAAAATTCTGTCATCCGAATCTATTTGTCTCCCTAGTAGTTCCGATAATCGAGGTTCTACTCTATAATTAAAAAAATATAATAAATGGGTGAAAAGAAACATAATATAATGGTAATGAATATGATAAATTTTTCTTTGTAACATGTGGAAAGAAGAATTTTTCGTTTCTTTCCTCTAGAGAATTTTAATGGAAAAAGCAATTTCGCTTCTCCGATTTTATGCTAGTCGAATTTTCAGTTTAGTGCTGAACGCGATTGGAATGTACTTTTTCAATGAAATTTAACCGAAAAGTTATTAAAAGAAGATGATATGATTTCAATTACAATAATGTCATTCTTATTCCTATATTTGTCTGGTGGTGAAAATAAATGAGAAAGTTGGAATTGACACCAAGACAGTTGCTTATTGCAGTAGGCGGGTCAAAGTTACACGACGTTCTGAACCAACTGATAGAATTCTGGCGGGTAATTTTGGGTGGCAAATTGAGTTTCTATGTTTAGGTTCGCACGAGGATATATGCAAGGTTGACAGTCGAGATGAATATAAGGTGGAGAGGATTTGTATGTACTGGCGTCTTCGTGTCACGAATTGTCGCGAGCGTATCAGAGCGCCAAATTCGCGAAACTGAATATCGATGGCGGAAAATTTTGATACTCTCCAATTTGGACGTATCGGATACTCTGTAACGTCGAGTGTCGATAACGTCGTATCCGATCGCGGGAAAACTCGGTTATACTCCGAATTTCGAAGGATCCCTCGAAATTATTCCGAAATCCTTCGACACCTCGCGAATTCGAGAGCATCGAAATTCATCGACAGGATACCATGCATCAGAATTCAATGGGGACACAACTTGACAGAATCAAATATTGGAGTTGATTTCACCTCTCCGATTTATAGTTTCGACGATTTTTCGAGGATAGTTTCCGGCTGGTAATATGTATTGTACTTTCATTGACTGATGGTTCATTTCAATCTTGTTCGCTATCATTGCCTTTCACAGTCATTATTCCTATTTGAAGAAAAACAACAATTAAGTATGTGGATACATGAAAGAAACGTGATTATTGAAATTTAAGAAGAGGAAGTCTTCCTCAAATTTCATTGTCTCGAGCAGAAAGCTCTATAAAAAAATCGCCTCCTACTGCTATTCTGAGAATATCTGTCTCCTTCTCTGTCCCGTTATTTCTCGAAAATGATTTAACAAGAAGCCAGTACAATGACGATATATCCCAAAAAATCATTCAACGAGAATCCCCTATATTGGTATATAGTAGCTAAAGTATTACCAAACGACGTACTATTATCCTGTTAAAGATCCCAAAATTTCTAACAATGTTCCCCCTGAAGCCAAGCAACAGAATCTTCAATTTCCTCCCGTGTCATCACCCCAAACGTGATCATATTGCTAAGCTACTCGTCACCGTCTTTCTACTCGCATTCAGTCCGCGCCGGTAGCTTATGAATTTTGACAGGCCAATAACACGACGCAGTGAAATTCTCCGTCCCCCAGATCGCGATCGTCCGTGCCACCCTCTGTTTTCCACCCCCTGTGACATCTGCATCCGCGACGGGCCGGCTTCCGCGACACGTTTTACGACAAAATACGATTTGCATTCGGCGGGTTCGAGGCGCGGAGTCGGTCGAAGATGAAAGGGAAGCGTAGGCCGCGGAGAAGGAGAAAAAAAAATCGAACAGGAAGCCGTAGACAGGGGCGATCACGGGACGGGAACGGAAGAGGAGAACAGGAAGAAGTGCCGGGGGAACGAAAGCACGCCGGGCACGCGTGTAGTTACATTTCCATTCGAAATACGGCCCCGTGTACTTACGAGTTTGAGAATGTGGAACGCCATAAGTAATTCAGCGTGCCGGCATTCTGCAACCGGGGATAGGTACGTGCGTCGCGACGCGATACACGGGCGAAAAGAGGGTGGTGGAGCCAATGAAAACCGTTTTACATTCCGCGTTGCTTCCGTCTACGAAACGTCTCCGATTTTTCTTATGAACCTCTGAATGCTCTTCCCTGTCGCGGTTTAAGTGGCTATTTCGCGAACGGGGAGGGACGAATCGATCAAGCGTTGGAGCATTCCGGGTTCATCGAGGTCGCCGTGTGAATTAAAATTGTGGTTGGACATGTCTTCCTCATGATTCTGTGTCAACATCTCGATTGTTCTTGTTCAGCAACTGCGTTAAAGGAATTTCTCGGAGAAAATTTCGTACAATTTTTTAAGATTTTCACTTACACCAGTGTCATGATTACGTCTGCTGAATCTACACTCTATTTATAAACATTTAATAATTCTTTGCCCAATAGTAATTCACTGCTATGCAGTCAATTACTCATTGGTTTACCCTAACTTGTAAACGCATTTTCGTCTTTTAGTTGGGCGGGCAGAAACCACCTTGTGAAAGTATCCCAGATTTGTATCGACACCCTGTATAATTATTATATTGTCTCTGTTCTCGTAATGACAAACACGGTCGTAGAACCTCCAGTTCGTTTCAATCTAATAAAAAAATGTCCAAACACAATGATTTATGAAACGTCCCGATGTCTTTCGACGGCCAGAAAACATTCCACAAAATTGCTCGACATCCCCCCAGCAACCCTTCGTCACGCGAAGAAGAACGGGACGTCGCGGCCTGCCAAAAATTCCCGTGCATAAATCATCCGATAATTTAATCGAATCGTCTCCTTAATTCGCCGATACTCGAATTATGGTTGCCCAGAGAACGCTTTTAACGGTCGAGCAGAAGGAGGGAGAGGGGGGGTGGTTAGAAAGAAGTGATTTATTCGTCGCGAGCGGACCTGGGGAACGGAAGTGCCGCGGGATTTATGGGCGGGCCACTTCCGTCTAGATTTTATCGTTTATCAATAACGTACCGTATAAAAGTAATGCGTGCCCCGGGTCCCGTGGCCAACGGACAAATGGATATTTCGTGAAGTGTGTTACGGAGTCGCGAACGAAATAAATGCGACCGATTTCGCCTCCCCACTCCATGGTTGGCCTCGAATCGCTTCGTGTAAGTATAAAAACCGTCCGACCCTTTGTATCGTTCCAGACGCTGCTGCATCGATTCTTCCGAGCTACAACGCACGAGATATATATCTGGCGCGAACGGAACGATTCCTCCGTCTCTTATTATCGGATATTGTTATTCGTCTGGGCTATTATTCCTTTGTTGGACCGTCCCGCGTGTCCATCGGGATATTTATCGGGTGATTCAACGACTCCTCGCCGAGGAGCCAAAGCGCTTTCGAGCTGCTACATAATTGTGCAAACTACGACGAGCACAGCCTTTTCTCCGCGTGAAAATTGTTCCATCCGCGGCGAGTTAAGGAGCGAATTATGCCCCCGCCACCCATCGCGTGAGACAATTCCGCAAACTTCGACGAATCAGCCCTTTTCACGTTGTTATGCATTTTCACCGAGTTCACCAACAAATTGAGCTCTCATTATACAAGATAATACGGAAATAATGGAGTAATGGTTGCATCGCGAGGAACCAGGGCTTCATTTGTATGCAAGTCTAATTAAGACCGATTTCACGCCTGGTAATTGAAGCTTCGGAAAACAACGTGTTCCTGGAGAAAAGCGTTTAGACGGTATGCGTTCAATTTTCGTGAAACTGTTATCCAGGTTATGAATGAAATTAGATGGAAGGCTCGTAATATTGATGCTACTCCACTATCGCCGTCGTTAATATCGAATATCGCTTTCGTGTGCCTCGATTTACGAGAAAAGGAGGGCTATCTCGGGGAACGGCACACCACGGTTAACGAAGAAATATAATTCCCGCGTAAAAGTTTCGGTCGTTAATTAAATACCAGCTATTCCGCCGGACTATCCATAAACGCCATTAATGCGTGCTGCCCCCACCCCCCTAACATGTTCGTCTTTTTATAGGGTGCTGCGCTCTGAGGTCGTAATTTGCGTGGCTCCGGCGAATGAAGACACTCTTAATGACCCACGGGTTGGAACGAAATTAAGGGGACATCATGCGCCCGACTTCGAATCCCGCGAAATGTCGCGGTCGCGACGAATTAACATCTCGAAAAACGATATCTCAGCATTTTTTGCGGTGATTAGTCACGACTCGTCCTGGTGAGTATAAAAAACCTTGGACTTAAACCGGTATGATTTTGATATCGGTATTATGTCATCAAAGCTATACCCAAACCGAAATAAATACCGGTATTTTTTCGATTTCTATAAGGGTAGAGCTTATACATGTATCTTGAAAACTGTAGTAGATATAATAAAATTATTCGAATAAAAATTTAACCGCAATTTATGCTATATAAAATCGAGCAATCGCATTGTTGAGAATTAGTTGTTTAAATAAACAAACACATTTTCAATAATACCATGACACTGTTTTATACAGCACAAAAAGCTTTTAAATTTTCATTTCAACAAGTTTCTTATATCTCCTACAGTTGTCAAGATACAGAGGAAAGTAGACAATCAAAGATTAACTTTTGAGATACGTTTCACCCCGAAGAACAAAAAAGTAGCACCCAAAAATTGCCTGATACTACTACAGAGGTCTTTTACAAGGTTTCAACAAACATAGTAATTCTCACCAAATTTCCCTCACTTGTTATTGACCGTCACTTTCACAAGGACGATTAAGTCGCGTTTACACTGACCATTCGACGCGTCGACGTGGACATAATGTTACGTGCGAAAGAACAATTACACTCATCGAGCACGCTAGGCGGTCGCCACAAACGGTCTCGCGTTACACAGCTCATGACTCGCCCGGAATCGATCGAATTATCGTTCTGCCATCGGGAAACACGATTGTCCGACTCCGTGTGGCCGCGTCTCAGCGCGATCAGTTACAACCGTGGTCGCATTCCGCGAGAAGCAAACCAAGCGACTTCATTAAACGATGTTAATCCTCAACCGTTGCTATCCGGTCAATTTGACCATAGCGTTATTTAAAACTTAAAAATCGCGGTTAATTTTATAGTTGTTAATTCATGCGCCAGAGTATTTTCTCATATTTCGAATGTCAAGCGACTGGTAGACGCGCTATTGTGTAGTCGTTCTACTTATCAAGACATCTAATTGCCGAAACGTAAGACTTGTTACGTGTGTCCTCCAAAAAAACAAAGAAAGCATCGCATGGTTGCATAACTTGCCATAAACAATGCATTATGAAATTTTCAGCTTTACCATTTTTCTATCTAATAATTTTGACGATTTGTTCTATTTACTTATTTATTTCATTTTAGGAATGAGGGGGAGGGTTGCGGTGATACAAATACATATTATAAGGGATAAGTTAAGGACGTAATTAATGGTGACTACTAACCTTTAATGTAATGAAAATACATATAGAGAAAATACGATTTAAGCGTCAATTTGACCAGCTAGCAGTGTGAGCGTATCTATAATAGCTTAGCAGTAGTTACGAGTTAAAAAGCGATCCTGGCAAGCAAAATGGCGGGACGGCCCGAGAGGGTCGTCCGATTATCGACGGGACGATCTTGTCGTTACAGATTCGCCATCTCGATGAGCCCGCGTCCACGCTTTATGATCCGTATAATGCGGCACAATGGGAATTAATGTCGCCCGGCTCGATAAAATCATCGCGCGCCTCGGCTATTTTATGTATATTCATTCGTTGCTTCGTCGTCGTCGGTGAAATCAAGCCGTGATTTATGGTTCCACCGGCTCGGCCGGCATCTGGACGCGGTGTAACTCCGCGGGGCTGCAGAAAATCGCAGTGAAGAAAAAAAAAATATTTAAATGTTCCGTTGCAGCACGCCTTTACGAGGCCGTGAGGGCAGCGTGTGCCGGCCGCTCGAGAATTATTGTAAGGCTTAATCTGATCCCGCGGGGGAAAAACGTATTCTGGTAATGGACGGGCTTTAAGGATATTGCTACTAATCCTTAGATAATTATCGCGGCGTGTTGCAACACGGGCGGCCTCGAGGGTTTACCATTTTTACTTTTCTTTTTAGAGTGCCGGAACACGTGAGCCAGGACGGTGTACTAATTTTTATTCGGCCCCGTTTCCACCAGTTCCCACAGCACAGCCGGATAATTAGCGGGCTGATTAATGATCAAGATGATCGATGTCTTCGTTTCAACAACTGATACGACTTATGCGGCTCGGTGATTGATGCACTTATCGATGGCCGAACGGAACCGGTGAGATGTAATGACTGACTAATTTGATGCTATTAATGTACTCGGGTACTGATTAACGCGTTACTGATCGACCTACTGTTGTAGGCACGAAGTCGATGTTCTGAGTATGCCTGAGGAGCAAGACGCTACTGATCCAGTCATTAGAGTGGACGGATTATTAATTGGTGTGCTGAGTTTCGTTTCATATTTTGGGATTGCTTATTAGATTATACCGTATTCGAATACTAACTGATAGTTGGTACTTGTTACCGATGAGCACTACGGCGCATTATTATTTATTAAAAAAATAATCAACGATCGCACAATTCATGCAGATTGTATTGTTTGGTATTATAATTTGTATTATATCACAGATGATGAATATATTAACCTACTCAATTCTAGTCGCTATTAAAACCTATCTGACCAATAGATGATAATTCCGAAAGCCTCAATCACTACAAAAAAGCTCTTACCGCTCCTCCCACAAGGAACGAACCACCATCACGTGAAATATTCTAAGAATAAAGGTATTGTATCTCACGTGGAAAAAAAAAACTGTTACATTGTCGGCCAACGTAATCGATCGTTCCATTAATTGCTCCTCGTACAATCCAACAGCTACCCCACTCAGACGGCATTCTAACGAGAGGAAAACTTTCTTCGTAGCCAAGTTTCCCCCGTCGAAGCCGACCCAGAGAAGTATCGTCTGCGCACACACCTGGCCGTGTATCCGCACGACAATGAAACAACGGTTTGCCGTGGAAGAGCAGCACACGTTTCATGCTATAGATCAAGATCGTTGAATTATTTAAGGTGTGCGGGGACATCGATCATCAGACGGTCACGCGATACCACGGTTTCTCGTACTTAAGCTCCGAGGCTTGACCCCTTGCCGTCGAATCGTCGACCCCGATAATTTTCGCGACTTTCCGCGCCGGTAATTATGCAAATCCGCGCGCGTTTGAGACACGTGAAGAGACCGAGAGGACGATGCGCCATCGCCACTTTCTTTTGCATTTTCTCCGATGTATTCGGCACTCGACCCCATTCCGGCGCAGCTTTTTCAAGTGCGACCCGCTTTCGGGAATTAGCGTGTCGAGCACGGAACCGTGCCCGGTTGAAAAATTTCATCCACAAAGAAGGAACGACCCGTACGCATACATTTACCCTGTTTCATGGAAAAGGGCCCACCCTCCTCGTTCGCCCGTTTCGGGTTAATGAAGTGAACACCCCACAAGAACCCGAGGACCACATAATTGCCACCGGAAGAAATTTATTCTGACGGTTTTGGGTCATCTGGTAGCTAAGTATTTTAATTAGAACGTGGTGATTCTTCGAGGAAAATATTCTATACGAGGACGGATTGGATTTCTTTCTGTTACGATCGACGGACTTGCATTTTGGTCAGGTAACAGGAGAATTGAGCCCATAGTATTAGTGATGGAAGTTTAGAATATCATCTCAATATTGGCTCAAATCGTGATGACATACTGAACAATCCCTCTTGAGTTATTGATGAAGATAGACATATTGGATTTCCTTTTATTTCGATCGATAAAGTTGTATTTGGGGCAGGTGTGATACGAGTTAATTTAACCTCTAAGTGGTGTAAGTCGATAAATATTGTTGTGAGATATTTAGAGGTTCAGAATGTTACCTTATTTTGAGATGATATACTCAACAACCCCTGATCAGTTATTATTGAAGCTGGACGTAACTACTTCATTTTTGCAGAAGATAGAATGAGGCTAGGGCTATCTTACGATAGTGATACTTGATACCTTACGCTACACTGGTTAATAGTTTAGAAGTTTCATGTATTTATATAATATTCGATTCTCAAAACTTCTGTACTATAAAAATTTAATCAAGTTCAATAGGGTTTCCATATAATTTAGAACCCGACAAAATCCACAATAGAGAAAAAAAATTTGCGTTTCATTCCAATTCCCACGAAACTACATATCTGCATATAAATACATCCGCAGTCTACTGATTAAGTATGCAAAATACTCCCAGTACTAGAAGTAAATAAATCTCACAAAAGTACCATTCGATCGCATATCCACGATCTACCGTGCCTAATAAAATATTCAAGCCATCAAATTCCGATAATGAGATGGCCCAATCACGGCTACGCCGATGAATATATCATTCCTCAGCGATTTCGATAAAACGTTTCTGGCCGGACGCCAGGAACACTTAATTATCAATTAATCGAACCACGCCAGGGAGGAAACCTTTCCACGCAGGCTCGGGGTGGAAACATCGAAGATTGTTTTTGTTTGAAGCCTGGAAACACCATCGCAAAATGTCGCCGTTACTCGAGGGGGCCAATAGTCCGGATAGAAAGCGAGATTTCACGGTTTCCTGTCGCGAACGCACCCACCCCAGACAGGACGCGCGAATGCTTCTTATAAAACGAACGAAATCCGATTAGGCTTCCTCTGGACCGCTCCTTCTTCTCGGAATCTCCTTCGAGAGCTGTCGATTCCCCTCCCCCATTTTTTTTCTTCGTGTTTCATCTCCTTGTCCGCGCGTTGGCGTATTTTCGCGTAACAGCTTCATTCGCGAGCGTGGGTGTAATTCTTAAAATTACTTTGGGGTACATGCAAACTTATACAGGTGGGCGACGTGATCGATTTAAGTATGAAACTGAATTGGACTGAACGATTGGACTCAACTGAACGGAGGAAATTGAAAGAAGTAAGAGTCGGTTTATTTTTTCTCTTGCTTTTATATAGGGTGTCCGTAATGTGAGGTCGGTTGAATATTCGGTATACTCGAGGGCGACACAAGAAGACTGTTAAATTAGATTAAAATATCTAATTGAGTATGAAATAACAGTAATTTTTTTACTATTGTCTTTTCTGTTCCAAAACAAACAGTTATACAATGAAATGTATTTACTGACACTTGTATTTTTAAATAAATAAGGACTTTTTTTTCTTAGAAGTAGCAGTTTCAGTTAAACAGAAATATTTAGTTTCCTTTGAACAAGTTTATATAGTGGCAAGAAGATTTTTTGTTAAATAAGTAAATGAATACAACAGTTCAAGCAGTGATTCAGATTATTCCACGGATGTTGAAAGATTGTTCTCTCGAAAGAGCTGACCGATTTGAGGTACGCAGAGATATCGATCACGTGGACTCCGATTAGTTGAGTTTTGGCGCCTATTTATGGCAACTGGTGGAAGAAATTCTTTGACTTTGTACACTAAGAAGTGTTGTTCGTCTTTCAACAATTTCTATAAAATAAACAACGACTTTGTGGATACCCTGTACATACTTCGTTTTGTCTCATTGTCAGTTGTTATAGCAGCTACTTATATACCCAAAATCGGTAACCCAACATTAAAAAAAAGAAGTTATCACAAATTTTATAATGCAGTATTACCAATTTCAAAGTTGATTCCTCAAATTTTCATGAAAATCTAAGGTGCGTCTTGGAAAAAAATCGTCTGCTCGTAAAGAAATGAATAAAAACTAGATGTAATGGGATTTTCATGTATTTCATACCATCGGAAAGTGTCTGGCATACTATCAGGTCGCGCGGTAACTTGCAAATAAACATCGGAAATGGGTTTTCAGCGGAGTTAAATAGAAACGACGTCGGGATCGACGACAAAGAAATAAAAAAAAAAATGGTGGGGAGCAGAGAAGAGAAAAGGAATTAATAGAGGCTCGTTTCTCCGTAGATTTTTCCATAGCTCGGTCGCTCGGGGGATGAACGTCGAACTCTCTGGTCCAGTTCTCAATTTGCATTCCAGACAAATCCAATTTCGCGCGAACAAAACTGACGCGCGAGCATAGAATGGCGCCGGCCGTTCCATTTTCTCTCTTACAACGACGCTGTCAGTAATTGTTCGAGGCACGCCTGATACCTGATTATTGGAGCGAGTACAGTGTTTTCACGGTTGATATATTCTCCATGTTGTAAGCTCGTTCCTACAACCCGCCATTTTGTTTTCCCTTTTTTCTTTCCCATTTGTTTCCATCTTTTTAACCCTCATGTGTCGATAACACCGGCAACAATATCGTTATAAGCTCATCGTAGATCTCAACGAGCGAGAAAACATCGAAGAAATATTCGATGTAGTATTATTGTTATTCAGACACGAATTGGGTAGACAAAAATTATTTTTCCTATTTAACAGAATACATTATCCCAATTAATAGAAAAGTATAACCGTTCGAATGTGAAAACTTTCTGATAATATTATACTCGCCACAATTTTATTGCATAGTTTTCACTATTAGTCGTGCATGATTAATTTGTATCATACTCACAAAATGTAGGAAACTATCATGTATATAAAGAGCATGGATCTCTCGACTTACCTGAAACAAAAAGAGAAACAAATTGAATTTTCCATGTTACGAACTGCATCTGCGCAGCAGAATGCAAATTGATCGATCATAATTCATAGACATGCACGATAAATAATCGAGCGAAATTGTTTTTAATTAAAGGTAAATACACTTTGAAACTTGGACTCTCGTATATCCAACGAACTCGTTTTTCTCTATGATCGGATGGAAAATCCCGAGCATCGGCAGTGCTAAATCGTTTATTCGTTATTTTTATTCTACACCCAGCGATCCGGTCGGTAAGTATTAACGAATTTCGGTATCAATTCGATCTAAAATGTATTCGATCGCTTGCGCGCGCGCGTGCACGCGTTGATTAAACAAAACATTGATTGGTCTTATTTGACAGTTGCCAAATAGATTGCGCGGAGGCACAAGTCGATCAATATTTGACAAAACAATGAAAATAACGTTCGACTATAAACGTGTGCAAGTGGCGGTGAATATTGAATGCAACATTCCGTCGATGAGGCGACATTATTGGCGGTTCGATCAATTTAATGAGAGCGCAAATTAATTGCGAATCGACATACCACTGAAAGTTTCGACAATTAACGTGTCCATTATTCGTCTTTAATTCTTAAACGGTACAGCATGTAACGACATGGAGGCCGGCTGTCATATAAGTTTGGCACAAGGAATAAAGGATAATGAAATAAATTAATATTTAATATTGTTCCTATCATTAATATCTAATAGTAGACTGCGGATCTTTACGCCAAATGTCATTTCATGAAATATGTTATAAAGACATGAGTGAAAATGGAAATTTTTTCTTTTTTCACAGATTTCAGTGGACTAGAAATAAAATCAAAAAGATATTAAACTCGATGGAATTGCTTCTTTTAAACTATATTTTACGTATTTCTCATATCCTATGAATGTGTAAATCTGCAGTGTAATGATTATATATATTATACAATATTGAATCATATATTCAATTGTTTAAGAGAGTAATGCTCACTATGAAGTGCTTAGACACTGTTTCTATTCTTCAGGTGTAACGGTCACTTTTCAATGAGATTTAACGCAGTAATAGAGCTTGGAATTCTCAAGCCAATAATGTTTATTTCAGCCGCCTATGGCCATTAGTTTATCCAAATATTTAATGTTCAATGCCGAGGAGCATTCCAACACTCATCCAATATTTACTGTATAATTCCAATTTACACTATATCGTCGAACTGTACAACAATCAGTCTATACATTTATATCAATAAATTGTCTTCATCACAATTCACGAATGATTATTATCCGATCATCGAACGAAATTCTTGCCAATCGCTTCCTTATCGTCCCATTCGATCGATCTGATCGTCACCGTCCTCGACGTCAAAATTCCCACTTTTTTTTGTTTCCCACTGTTACGTATCAATCTTCGTTTCCGTTCGTTCCGACGATACGAAGTAAAACAGCCGGAAAAAAAGTACGTGAACGAGAGGCGTAGAGAGCACAGGGCGTGCGCCTGGTGCACGCGAAATTGCGCGCACAAGTGTAATTAAAATGCAATCAACGTTCGACATTTATCAGGGGCCAGTTTAAATATTTTACCGGCGCGTATCGGCGCATCAAAAGTGTACTTAACGCAAATCGACGCGCGCTTATCAATTCCATATTAGCCTCGGATACGCGTTCGTCGATTTTCAAAACGTTTCATCCCTCCCCCACCGTTTACCACCCCTCTTTTCACATCTCTCCTCGTACACCATGGGGTCCCGTTGAAACGTGAACGAGTCGAGCGTGTATATCGATTTCCAGATAAAAGCAATTAACGTTTCGCCGCATTCGTTTCTTCACGCGCGAGCGAGCAAAATTATACAGTAGGGAGGGCGGGGGGAGGCGCGCTTGCCCGGCCGATTTTGTTTGGTACGGGTCGCCGGGAATATTTTATCGTATCAGGAAGAAAACCCGATACAGCCCAACGGACCGGTCCACGTCGTGTAATTGTGGTTGTCCATTAATTATCAAGGTGGAGAGAAGTCGCACTAGCAAGAACGCGCGCGCACGTGTGCACCTTCATTAGGCGGCACGGCGACAAACAGTTCCAACGGGGGACGACGTTTTATGATGTCGTTTACGGCCGAGCGAACGATGCGATCGAGTTTATAATTCATTCCCGCGGGGCTTTTTCTTAAAAGTCTGTTTACCGTGGCAACGAATAGTAACTGTTGACAGGCCGGTCGGATTAGCCGGCGAGAGACACTGGCGGCTGTGTGAGAAGCTGAATGAAAGGTAGACTTCGAATGTTTAATGGTGACGCGAAATTCAGAGCGATTTCCTGGGCGTTCGCATGAACGACGCTGCTGCCAGTCTTCTCGCTGTCGGGTTAGGTGACAGCCGAGGGGGAGATGGACGTAGGAGATAATAATGTG
Organism: Dufourea novaeangliae; assembly: GCF_001272555.1. Classification (NCBI taxonomy): domain Eukaryota; kingdom Metazoa; phylum Arthropoda; class Insecta; order Hymenoptera; family Halictidae; genus Dufourea; species Dufourea novaeangliae. The sequence continues at coordinate 315,488 of NW_015374062.1, read as the reverse complement.
TTCCAGGGATTGACTTTATGAAGGAATGACGACAGTGGAAAGTTGAGTATTTCAGTTGGGAAAGTGTACTGGGAATCACTGGCTCGAATGGCGACAGGTAGAATTGGATGGACAGTCGTTTGGCCTTCAGGACGCATATTTAGCTGCTGTATACTGTAGTAGATCTGATGATTTTATAGTCAGTTCTACTTTTCTTTTTATGTAATTACTGATTCGGTAGAATAGAAACTTTAATGGCCTGTGGAGATTCTGAATAGATTGGTTGCTTCATAATACGTGAGGATAATTTTATACAAGCATCAAGAATAAAATACATCTTGTCTGACAAGATGTATTCTAGACAAGCCTTGTCAATCCACTGACGAGAAAACACCAACCAGTACTTTCAATGCTGAGAATAATAGGTCATACAAATCTTACTTATGTTTATCTAATTTAAAAAAAGCAACCAATAAAATATGATATAATAAAGAAGTCACGGTCGAACACATATTGATTGCCTGTCAAAAACATCAAAACGAAAGAAAATATTACAACATCCTAAATAACTTGAAAACATCCCTAAATGAAGAAAAAGTACTAAAAAGAGTCTTACAGTTCCCCAAAAGCTGCAATACAATACTGAGTGGGCCAAAACATCTGCCATTAAATTTGAATTAAGAACTTAAGAAATTGAAATAAACAACGTTCAATGCCATTAATATAGATCTTTAATATATCTCTGAAGGTAGGCTCATATTATGGATCATAACGTATATTCCAAGTTACCACAGGATTTTCAAATTTTCATCGAACACACATCTATTAACTATACTTCACGTTTCCGTGCAACGCAATCGCAGAACTGGTTAACGAATAAAGGCAATGGTAACGAGAAATAAGTAGTCAACCGAACTTCCAGCAAAGCTAGACTAAGTTCCGGACGTCGTCCATCATAGCCGGAACTCGTTCACCGCACTCCCAAGAAGATCTGCAGTCCGCAGCCAGTCCACTTCCGTGATTACTTCGACAATTTCGGCGACGGGAAAGTCAATTAAGACAGCCTCCGCACGGCTGGTTCCCATAAAACGCAGACGCCCAATACAGGTCTAACTCTTCTGACCCATTTAATCTGGTGATGTCTGAGAGAGGAAACGCGTCGAACGGAATGAAAGCGTGGCCCGAGTAGGGCTTGGGTCCGGTTTAAACGCTGCCCTCTAAGTACTCTAGAATCGTAAACCTGGGAATACCTCGATGAAGCAGTTCGATCCTGACCTCGCCGAGCGCGCTAAGTAAATGCACGATGAATAAGTAAGACGGAACGTTCCGCAGCTGTCTCTGGGAAACGGGGAGAGTAGACGGATCGTCTTGCTGCGAAGCGGCCCCAGGGGGAGACGATAATCGAATAGTATCCGATGTACGTGGGACAATAACCTTTAAGGCTTTCGAGTAGATCGACCTGCATCAGAAGTTGATCAAACGCTGAAGTATCCATTTTAGGGCCGGATGATGTGGCACGACGTACCGACCCGATAAAGGTTTCCGGGACTGTGTGGAGGTATCGACAGGGAAGGCTGATTTGATCAGGAGATGATGAAGGTATTGTTTGGCATATTGCGAGGGTGGAATATAGACAGATTTAACAGTAAGTCGAATCGTGGGTCGGAAGAAGAATCTCGTGGTATACGAATTTCAGAAATAGTTGTGGATATTTATGGAGATATGGAGCGTTATTGGAATTTTAACTGTATGGCAATCGATAATGCCACAGTGGCGTCATGTGAATGTCAATTTTTAGTGACCGATCATACAATACCGGCGTCATGTCAACTGATAGTTTTAAGATATTTAAAATTATATAGAAACTATAATATACTCTGTTACTGTATAAATTCAGTTTGTCAATTGTTCATTCTTCAAACATGAGAAACTAAAAAAATTCGATTTTATAAAAAAAAAGTTACATTCAGAAATTTACTATATTAACTTATTTCATTTCATAAAATTCTATTTTTTGAATATTACTCCTGCAATATTGGTTGTCGTTAAATTCCCAATAAATTCCTACAATCAATGACAAGTGTCCTAGCAACCTAATATAAAACTTTTAGTACAGAGAATCACGATTAATTAATAACGGACCAACATAGACGGCGAGTAAATATTTAGGTGAACGTTTTCCAATTCGAGGATACAGGGACGGAAATCCTGTCCATCAAGCTACGTCCGTTCGTAAAAGCCTCTCCGCGGGTCGGGATACATCTTTCACGGATATTTTTCGATAAAGTTATCAATTATTGAGCGGGACGTACGTGAGCCGAAAGGTGGATCAGCACGGTTCTTTTCGCTCGAAAATTCTCCGTTCGAAGGAACTTCGCCTGAATTTCCCTGAGCCATCGCGTGTCCGTCGACGTTGAAGAATTACAATCCGGGACGAGGCGAAGAGGAAGTTCCCAGCTAGGCAGTACGAAAGAGTTTTTAAGTCGTCGTCGACCGCTTCCCGTTATTGTTATCCCCCGTTTACTAACTTGAAACACTGCTATTAATTCTCTGCCCGCGGTAAGAGGTCCCTGGGAATTCTTCCCGACTACGGAAATGTTCGCCTCTTGATGTTTCCTCCGATCTAATTGCTCGAACTTGCTTACAATTAAGCGACTGTTCATTAAGATATACATCAGAGGCGGGCAAGGTCTTGTTGAAATACGAAACAACGATTAGAGACGATGTACGGCCTATTCTTTCGTCATGCTTTTTTGGGAAAAGAATTGTTTCGTCAAACTTTTTTACTAACGTACTGGAAACATTTATTGCATCACCCGAATATTAAGCACGTTATCACTGATGCTTCTTTTATCGTTGGTGACTAGGAAAATTAAGTAAAACAGGCATCTATTGAAAAAATGTGCAGTTGACTATTTTAGCCAAAATAAGATAGATACGTACTACATAAATTTGAGAGTGATGCAATAAATATTTCTAGTATACTGTATATTAGTATTCCATTTTTGTTCGATGAACAAGTAGATTTTTAACTCTTCTTTGTTACTCGAACTCTTTTATTTATGCTTGTACGTTATCGCTCGTAACTATTTCCCCTCCAATCGACACAAAATTTACTCTTCTTCATTTTACATTTCACTTTGGGAATATACATCGTCTACCAACCGTTTGGAGTCGTTCACCGATTCTCAGTGACATTCTCTCTTCGTTCGAAGATAAAATAACATTTATAAAAATTCTTATGATTCCCAGACGAATGCAATTATTTACAGTAACTCAAATCTCCTTCTGTAGCTACCAACTCCCTATGTCTTTCAATTCTCATCGTAATTTCCAGATGCTCAACGATTTCAATCATCTGGCCGTCACTGTCTATACTGAGACAATTTTACATTGGGCTTAATAAACACATACAAGCTCATTCCGCGTCTCCGTGCTCTAAATCCACACGCAAAGGGTTTCCTTAGACACAAAGTGACACCCAGTATACCGCAGCTGGTCTACGAGGCCAGGCAACCGGAAGCAATAAAAGGGGCCGGCGTCAAATAAAGCACGGCGTGTCTCATCCCAATGGAATCCGCGTGTCGCGGATCGTCGCGAGGCCCCCGGGAAAGATCGGGGCGATCGCAAAAATCACCATCGTCCCGTGTCTGCTCGATTATCGTTTCAAATGAAGAACTGAATGAAGCGGGGCCATAAGTGCAACCGCGTGGGCGGTTGTATAAATACTTTGGCCCTCTCGCGGTCGTAAGTCGGCCCTCTGCGTCTGAAGAAGGCACGCGTACAAAGAGACACGTGAAAAAAGAGAACTTGTGTGACGAACGGTTCCGAGAGAACGAAGATGAACAGCAAGACAGATAGAGGTAGAGTGAGAGAGAGAGAGAGAGAGAGAGAGAGAAAGAGACGGAAGAAAGAGAGAAAAAAAAGTGACAGGGGGTTGGGAGGACCTCGAAGGAAGACACACTGTGGATGCAGGAACGTTCAGACACCCGTAGCCATACGTATGTATTAATGGCCTCCTCTCGAACGAGAGGACAATTATCCAGTGGAATTTTATTTAGTCCGCAACCTTCTTCCCGCCGTCAAAATATTTTCAGTTTCCTCCATGATCGACCGTCCCACGCCCCCCTCACTCCCTCGACCAATCGTCTCTACTTTTTTTCTGCGATGGCACCAGGCCAAGGCTCACTCGGTTCCTTCCGTTTCTTCTTTTTACTCGTGCGATCTCCCCCAGATTATACACCCGGCCCCCGGGAAATGTATCGTACGGCTGACAACTACATTTTTCGACACGCGCGTCTTTCATGGGGAATAATGGGACTCTGGAATCGGGGACCGACTTCGAGCTGTACGATGATCACGCCTACGATGAGAGATTCATTGGACGCGATACCCAGAGACTGGATTGTTGAAATGTTTGCTATTAATTGGAAATTCTGTTGAACTTTAAGATCTGGTTTCGTTGGGTGGATGTTAGGTAGACCATGCGGACGCAGGGTCAATCGTTTGGACTGTACGGTTCAAGGAGTTCTGTGTAATGGACACGAGGAAGTTTTAGACTACCGGTTCGGTTAAATAAGAAGCTTATTGGTGGACAACGTGGAGACAGACTTTACAACAAATGTGTGACAGTACAGGGTTTCTGACAATTCTGCTCTCCCCTGATAACGTTTTCTGGGTTGTAACACTGAGAGAAGTCTGAACCTTTGTTTCGCTATCACCACCTAATGGAGAATTTTGGAATCTTCATCACAGGAATGATGCGTGAAGTTACCAGAATTCTTGGTCCAAATGGTCCCACTCAAGTGTTCAATCGTGATATGCCGTCTTAAAGATAAATATTGAAAATCTGCCTCAACCCCTTGCCTTACGATCTTTTTAACGACTGTACGCTCAAAAATTACTTTACCGTTATTAATTTCCCAGATACAAAAGGAATTTTATTCTTAGTGCAAGTGTAACATTTGCTCTAAATCATAAATATTAATACCAATGAAACAGAATTTCACATCGACTCAGAGAAAACGAATAATATACATGTTTAATAAATCCAGTTTAAAATCGTCATCACGTCTCTGACTCGATGTTACAAGGCAAGGGGTTAATATCGGAGCAACCTAATAATTTAATAGCACGAACCCAAAAATCTGGTCGACGACGGTGCCAGCCACCCCGAAGAAATCGGCAAGCATAAGAATCGTCGGTTCGCGGCGTCGTCGTATGGAAAACGAACGAGTGTCGAGTGTCGGTCGGCTCGATCGTGGATCACAATGGATTTAATTTCGCGTCTGGTGGCATCGTCAGCCGGTCCCCGGGTAATTGCGCTTGCCGATGATGTTGAAGCTCGTCGGCGGCGATATCGGGCGAGGAGGAAAAGCGAGAAGGCGTGGGTCGCCCGGGCGCTGGTGGGCGTTCGGTTCGGTGGGCGTCGCGAGCCGCCGTATACCTTCTCGGTTAATGACGAGGGAACACGGCCGTGTCGCGGAGTCGAAGGGAAGCCGATATTATGTATAGAGAGTTGACAGACCACGGGGGCAACCACCCCCCCCCTCCATCCCCCTTGTGAATCTCCGTCCACGAAACAAACACCGCGGGGATATAAACAAGACTCCGCGCGCCGGCTGAATAATGGCCCCGGGGAATGATGACCGCGTACACGGGAATTTCTATTGTCGCGGACGCGTGTCCGGCAAGCTTAATGATTTAATGCTCATTGTTGCTCCTTCCCGTGATTATGCCCCTGCGGCCATTGTGCCGAGCGACGCCGAGCCGCTAATGCGCTAGAGGAAAGTGTATCGAAGCGAGCGGAAGATTCTTGGACCGATCGCTTTAGTTCGGTGGGGTTCAAAGGTTGCGATTTACCGGCTGCTCGGGAGACTGCGATCGTGGGCAGTTTTATTGGGTTCATGGGAAGTAAATGGTCGTGGAGATAGGATTACTGGTGTTTATGCGTTAGATTTTAAGTGGGGTATTTTTTTTTGGCTAATGGGAGTAAACTTTGGTAACTTGGGGAAAATTTGGATTTCTCTGCAACTTTGAAGGCTTGTAGGGGATCTTTTTAAAAGTATCGGGCAATTTTTTTCTTTTGATACTTTTTAGTTCTGTAGGATGAAAATTTCTGTTAAAGGATCCGTAGGATAGTTTCTTGATGCTTGTAGCTAAACTATGTAGATTGCGATGTTTAACAAAATGTTAGTATTTTTTAACATTTAATATTCAGCATTTAATAGTTAATAGTTATCTAACGTTTTGCTTTGTATTTATAGGGTAGTACAGTATCTCGATAATAAATTTACCAATTACTCTTTCAAGTATTATTCAAGTATGCATGATCTCAGACAATCTGGACGAAGGTGTCTTCCTCTCAATAGCAGAGACTAAAAGAAGTTATTCTAACACTATTACGCCTTGAATCAACCCGCCATTGTATAAAATAAATATGGAACAGGAAGCTCGTATCCCTGCATACAATGAGTCAATCCAAAAAATGTTAAATTCAATTTAAACTCAATTTGAATAATGAAGTCGAGATTACTTTCCCCTGAAGAATAGGCTACTGTAAATGATGATTCGGGCATGGTTGGACAGTTTGAAAATTTCAGTATTCGGTAATTAAATTCCTTGTGGACCAGTAATTTATATCGACATTTAAGTTACCAGTTTCTTCATAACATTACGAACACTAATTTATTCATATGCTAGACATATGAACGATAGTGGTAGGCGTCTTATTTCAGGAGGTCCTGTCACACTAAAATGAAAATTCAAATAGATTCTAAATTTACATACCAGAGGAGCGGTTCCTGTCCTCATCATCTCCGTCCCCAGCGTCGATCAAGTACACACAGACACACACGTCACACTACGAAGTACAGTACAAAGTTACACGTACACGCGATGTTACTTTCACTCTAAACACATCGACCCGTACTCCGCCACAGTTCACTGTCTACTAAAAGTCATAATTCGAGCCATCATACCTCGATACCTTCGGTGTGATAAGATAGACCAATCAGGATTTAGGTATTTTCAAAGCAAGGCAGGTACTCAATGGAAATCGTTCGGGTGAAGTACGAGACCATCCTCGACCTTCAATTGAAAGCCTTACAAAAGTAAACATCTAAGCGGGCACAGATTAAAATTTTGAGTATGAGAAATATACCTCATTCAACGAGTCGCATCAATAATTATAAACAAAGGCAGGTCATGACCATTTAGATGGGATACGAACAGAGACTGTTGCCAGCCAGTAGATGGGCTTAGCAAGCAAATGTTTTGGTACATTCTACTGATGTTTATGGGTCTATAGCATTTTTAATTTGTACGAAAATAAACATTTTTGAGGTGACACCCTTAACTGAATACAGCGTGCAATTTTCAAACGTCTATAACTGAATACAGCAGGGTTCTGCCGTTTAAAAGTATAACGGGTTAAAATTCATGTTTTCCAATCGTTAAGAAGCTTTAGCTGGTTATTGTATAAATGGAATACCTAATGTGACACAAATTTTACATCCAGATAATGATCATCTTGCTAAAGAGAAACGGGTGATGAATGATACAAATTTTGACTTTACACATTGTCGATTACGAATGTGTTAATATAACTCAGTATTACTTAACTAAAACTTCTATCCCAAGAAATGAATTCTGTCTAATCTCAATTTTTGTATGTTACTCTCTAAAACTGTGAATTTCCCTCATCATCCGAAGTCTAATGATAACGGATCACATCGCGATCGGTACAAATTAAACTATCTAACGGTCATGAATGTTCAGACGAAACAACATACCACAATCTAACCGCAAATAACCAATAAAACTGAAAATCAAAGTCACAAGAGGATAAAATTCCTGACGTGATAACTGATTCGGTCGCGATCGAGATGTTTACAAACTAGGACAGGTAGCCAATGAGAGAACCGTCGAGACGGAGAAACAGGCAATCTTCAGGGTTGTAATTTACCTCGGGGTAGAACGGAGAATGAAATAAGACGAAAAAAAAAAGAAGAAGAAGAGAGAGGTCCACATTTCTGGAGCGTGGCATCGGCAACGGTGATATGCTGCCCGAGGATATTCCGCGATCGAGAAACCGCTGGCGTTCGACTTTTATTGGACGCGAGACGATCTACTGGCCGGGTAACCGGGTGAATTGTCGTTCGTGGAGAATACCCGATGGGAGTTTTTGTCTCCCAGCCTGCCCGTAAAACCACTGTCGTCGGCGTAATTAAAAATCTAGCTGGCAAACAGGCGTGGCTCCCGAACGATCGAACTACCCCTCCTCCATAGCCTGGATCGCTGTTCGATCGACGACGACAAACAATGCTTTTAAATGAAACTCTGCAATTAAGCGCGGATATTGCAACGATACGAGGCAGACGCGGAATTAGTTGAATATCGATGGCACAATTGAGCAAAACTTGAACGGCCCTGGGATATCTCTCTTTTTGCCGGTGATTTGGCTGTCCGTGAAGCCTCTCGACGTTCTTGCAGTTAATGGCGGAGGACACGAAGGAACGAAGCTTCCGGAATTACGACAATTATGGAAAAGCTTTCATAAAATCGAAACTTCGGTACAGTTTGATGCAACTTCTATTTCACTGCTGACTTAATGGCGTTGTTACCATGATCGGTCACTTGAAACTCCTGGTGGTGCAAAATAGCTTATAAATGTATGAATTTTTAAAGGGATCCATCATTTATGCATGGTTTTGCTGGGTTGGACATAATTCGTGATCCAATGGAAAGTGAGATGATTCTGTGAGATAAATTAAACGAACTATCTTTTGTACAAAGCTTTGTTTTTGGAATAATTCGGGATGAAAATTCATCGTATACTACCGATCGAAAGTGTGGGACCAGAAATCATAATTAAAGAAAGAGAAAAATATTATTCTACAAACATTTAAAAATGTTTATATATGTATATACTGATTCTATAGCTTTTGTTGTATCGCAGAAAAGGATATGAAAAAAGCATTCCGTTACGAAGATTTCATTGGTTAATAACGACCTAAATTTAGTTACAGCCGTTACTAATGGCCCATCACGAACGCCTCGAGCGACGCCGGAACGTTACCAAGCTAGTTTAACGCGTCATTACCGAAATACAACGAACTCCTGACTCGGACCCCCGAGGAAAAGAAGAACTCGAGGTACACCCGAAACGTCGTAACGATGACAACTGCTCCCGTTCGAGCTGCTCCTCTCCCTGTGATCCAGAAGATTTAACACCCTCGTACAAAAACAGAGTGGCTGATTTGAGATTTAGTGGCCCGTAAAGGCCGAAACGAAAACAAACGACGATACGACGGTAACGAGGCTACCGTGCAAACACGCGAGCAGATAATTAACGTAATTAAAACACCCACACCGGCGACGCTCGGCCGGTGACGTACGACTCGCGAAAAAACTTCTGGTCCAGTTGTGTTTCCGTGCAATTGATAACTTATAGTCACCGATTTTTGGTACTCAATGATACCAGTCGACCATTAAACGAGAAACTCGATAAACCCTATTAATTGCTTCGCGATGTTTACATGTAATTTTATTAACAGTTAATTGTTTAACGTGTTCTGCATGTTCCCTCGAGTGAACTAGATTACTGTCAAACTTCATCCCCTGCTAACGAAGGATCCTCTGAAGTTTTGTCATTTTTTCCCGAGACGTTGCATCGATCGACTTCTGAGAAGTTGAACTGATAGAAGTTGGTGAGACTGAAGGTGTTAGTATTTGTTATATTCGTTAGATGAATAAATAATATATACACAAAGAAATATATACTTCGAATTTCTGGCATTTCCAATGTACAATGTTCTCTCTTTATAATCGTGCATTGATAAATTTTTTATTAACACTCCAGCGTCACCACTATGTGGACGACCAGTGAATGTGATACATCGTACATTTGCAGCCTATAGGCCTCTGCGAAGTACGATAACAAAAATACGAGTAAAAATAAAGAGTACGAGGTCTGTCAGAAAAGCAACAAGAATAATAGCGTAGAAATTTGTATTCTCGACTTATCTGGAAATCAACATTATCCCCTGCAAATTAATTCCCTTGGGAAGCTACAAACTGCTGGAGACGTTGTTCCCACTTTTTATACCGGTACTGGAACTCTTCAACTGGAACTGTTTTCAGTTAGTCTGCTGCAACTTTTTAGACATTGTCCACAGTTCCAAGATGACGACCCTTGAAATGAGTTATGATCTTTAGGAACAGAAAAAAGTCATATGGACTCAGATCAACCCCCTAGACGCCCTATATAACCCTATATAATCCCTACCCTTATAGAAACCGAAACAACACCGGTATTCATTTCAATTTTCGGTAATATATCAGTTTCAGTATAGCCTTGATGGACTAATAACCGGTATCAAAATCATACCGATTTAAGTCCCTGGTTACTATTCTGACAGATCACGTATACCGCCAAAAATCCCCAATTTAGAAGTCGCTATAGGTCACGATGGTAGGCTTCCTGGATCCCGAGTCCTCGGCGTCTCAACCGATCCGAGATGGTTATCCACGGTCGTCGTTCGGCGGCACGCGCGGTAAATTCGATTTTCCGGGGAAGAAAGCGCGAGCACGCGGAACAAAACGGTGAACGACAGGTGGAAAAAACCTGTGATACCCCGGTAATATCTCGACGAGACAAAGCCGTGGCTCCTCGTTACGATCGGTCGAGCGCAGCGGCGTGAATATCTCGAAAGTCTCACCTTTTGGTTCCGACGAGGACAGGCGTGAATGATATCCTGAAAAGGCGGCCCCGAGACAGGATGGGGGCGCGAAAGACGCCGGATGGATCGCGGGGCGTCGGTGAATTACATTGAAGAGAGCTCCGGCTGAATGACAGCATTTATCCGGTTGTAAGCCACGGGGACGCGTGGATGCAGAATAACCCCGGCGAATAAATGCGAGAGGAGCAGTTATATACCCGGTGAAATTTCCCCTTGCCCGGGCTAACGGGATTGCGCCATGGAAAATAGAGCAAAGTACACGGCGGCCCGGTTTAAGTGGATTATAACAAATTACGCGTATTAAACGCCCCGGTCCCCCTCGCATCCTCCACATACGTGTGCTCCATGCGAAATCCTCATTGATTCCTTTGCCGTTTCCACTCTTCCGCTCCGTGTCCTTTCGTAACAATGAGACTAAAGTGCGACACTGATCCGGGAATCTTTATGACGGTGTAATAGGTGTTGTTTTTAACACGTTTATCGCTTAACCTGACTTTCACTCTTCTTTCCACCGTGTGTTAACGTATGGGACAATAATATTGTGAGAAAAGTTCGTCTTTGTTATTCTGGGTTTTAATCGATTTAACTGTCGAACTACTAAAGCAATCAAAACGACATTCATAAAGTCTTATGATAATTATAAACATGACGTAGAAGTCTAGTTCTTGTACTAGTGAACAAGACTCCAAATTTGAACTATCGCCTAAGTTGGACCACTGTAACTTGACATACGTAAGCAATTTGTGTCGTATGATAGACAAGGTGTGTTGCTTATATATTAAGTTTGTTAATACAATCACTACAATCGTACATATGTTGTCTATCTCAAGGGAACAAAATTTCTGTCTAATTTCCATTTATACAAACCATCACCCGATACTGTACATTTGCATAAACCTCCGCAGTCTATTAATAACAAATTGTAGTTCCCAATTTTTGAAATTGTAGACACCAACGTTCGCAGACCAGAGCTTTCGAATTTCTTTACATCGATTGAAACTTTCTGATTTCGATGATTAGGCGTCCGGAAGTTCAGACCGTACAAATGTTTCGTGTTCTCTCGAGTGAAACTCTATCATATTTATCAGTGAAGGTGGACAAACCAGTCAGGCAAATGCTATCCATGCATCGGATACTATGGTCAGAAGTTATTATTCTTTGTTCGCTGATCACATCGAATGGAATGCTCATAGGTGGTCCTGGATGAATGATCCCCGGTTAACGTGTCGATGCATTCAACGACCGTGGAAATATGTCGAATGGTGGCGGAGTTTATTAGGCGGAACTAACGCACGGTTAATTGCAAGTAACGTGTTACTCGAGTGGATACGTCGATACGGCAATTTTATGCATAATGGTGGCGATCATTCACGGAAAATGGTTGTGTGACGCCCGACCTTATCTCCTCGCATGATTACGCTTCACAGAAGTATCGGGCAGGAAGAAAAAGACTGTCTCGCGTGTCGTCTCGGGCTTGTTGTTTGGTTTCGTAATCGTTCAACTGTTTGGTTCTTGCTCGTAAAGCGACCGACTTTTTCATGACACTTGATATTGTCATTTATAACCCTCTACATTATGCAATACCCTCAGCGTTCTCTTCTAACAACTCGGCAGCGAAGTAAAATGTATTTACAGCTTTACAGTCCAAGAAATCTAGGTTTTTGTGAAGGATTGGGACATTCTGGGTCGAAAGCCAGAGGAGAATTTATATGTTACCTGAAAGTGAAATTCCGTTCGACTTCATGACAAATATTTAAATAACTCTGCGTTTCGATAGATTTCACCATATCTTAATTTCATCAGAATTTCACGTGGACTGGAATGCAATGTGGATACAATAAGGACTACATTTTGTGAAGCTTAACATAGTATTATAAGTACTTATTATTTTAATCATAAATGATAATCCTTATTAAAAATTTAGGAAAAGTTTCACCAATTTTAATGAAACCATTGAATTGTGAATACCTACGTTGTTACTATGTTAATAATCACGTTTTAAGAGTATATTTACGAACGTGCGTAGACTCGAGCTTGTGTACTATTAAATTTCAGTAATGAGCAATCCTTAGTGACAGCCAATTTCACCACCTAAGAAGCACAAAATCACGCCTAACTGGACAGCATCTCCCGAAACGTGTTCCACTTTTCATGTTATTTCGGTGAATGTCGGAAACCAGATAATAATGTTCCTTAGAACTGACGCGAACGTTGCATAATCCGCTTAACGATTTATTACCAGAACAAGCATTCGGAAGTGACGAGGCCCGTGTACCAGATCATAATACGATTAGACCCGTGTTTTCTCCGCGACGAACCGCTATCCGCGCTGGAACAGCAACATCCCGAAAACACGTTGTTATGTAGAGACTAACGATTCAATGTCGGAAGGATTACTCGCCGAATTATCAATATTTCAAGGATCTGAACAGTCAAGGTTCAACCGCAGGTGATTAACACAAGGATTAATCACTCGAGAATAACCGCGATTAAAAAATTGGCTGATCTATAGTAGGATAAAACAGAATAATGACGGTCGCTTGAGCAATAATTTTAATAAAATGGAAATATAAAATCAAAATTGTATTGCAAGTTCCTGTTTACAAACTTTAATTATTAACCGAATGACAAAATAATCATTTTGCTATAATTAGAAAGAAAGGAAAACTACTGCAGTTATTGTCCTCTCTCTCTATTGCCCACTTCATCCCTACCATAAGACCGCGCAAACTATTATATATGTCCATGGATAAATCATATCGTCTATGTGCCGTTTTAGCCATCTCATTTTGTAATAACAACACTGACCGCCATTACTCCATTCTCCCCTATCTCAGAAGCTTGCGTGCAGGCACCGTTTTCCGATAATAAATCTTGCACCTTTATCAGAATCGTTATCACCTGTTCCCCGAATCCGTCAACAGTCCCTCATAATCACGCACAAGCATAATCAGCATAATCCCTCCAAGTGGTCGTTCCACTGCAACAACGTCCAAGTGAAGTCACTACCGGACGCGGTCGAGCAATTGTTCGTTCATCAAAAAGTTATCGAACGAGCGTCGATTTATATCTGACCAAGGTTACTTTTTGTCCTGACTTGTTTCCGTGGATTCTTTCCAAGATTCAACAAGTCGCCTGATACGGTGATAAAGCGTCCCGGTTCTGGCTTCCGTCGCGTGGCAGAAGCGCTTTGTTTCGCGACGGAACACTTTTACGCGAGGAAAAAATTGAGGCGGCGGCACTGTGCTGGGTAGAGAAGGTTTTTTTCTGGCGGTGAGCTCGATCGAGAGCCTCCGTCTCGCTGTACGGCCCCTCGACGTTAACAAATATGTTAAGCGGCGAAACACAAATCGTCGGAGTAATTGCTCGCGGAAGAGAAATGGCCAGTGACAAGACGAAGAGTAAAGTAAATACGTCCCGGCGGTTCGTTCAAACAGCTCTTCCCCCTCTCTCCTACCAGCCGGTTGGCTCGTCAAACAGCCAAGACATGAACTACTTTGTATAAATACGAACGGCCGTAACCGGAATTCATCGCGGGCTAATCTGTTTGCGTTACATTGTTTTAGTTAACGCGACCGCGTGTTTGCACGGGCCCCGGTTTTTAGCGTCACCGGAAGCCGGTGTCTCCGGTGAACACCGACGTGCTTGCCCTCTATGGACACCTTTTGTTTATTCTAGGGGATAACGTTGGGGATTCCGTTCTTCCGTAAGACTTGCTTTGTTATGGATAGATGTGTGCTCGGTCAGTTTTTTTGGTTTATTTAATTAAATCAGCGGGATCTGGTTAAAGGTGTACAGGGTCTACTATTATGTGGAACGTGTTTGTATTTTATGCCTGCTAGCAATTTTGTTAATAAATGTATCAAAGTGTTGAACGTGTTTATCCTTTGTGAGGGTTAACAATTTTGTTAATAAAAATGTCATGTGAGGAATAGTTCACAGAAATTGTTTTGTGATACAAATGCAAAACAAATTCCATTCATCTAAAGACCACTTATTAATTCAAACACCATGTCTAGGAAACTCCATTAATCCCCATAATTAAATACAATTCTACAGTGTTCTACCCTCGAAAACTCGAATCCCGTTGATAGAAGCACGTAGCGAAGACACACCGTCGTCGACAATCCCAGAACGGCGAGAGTTCACCAACCCCCCTCCCTCAAGAAGCAAGAGTAGCAATTTTATACACACCCTTGGCGAAGGGTTAATGAACTTACCGCAATCAACGTTGCATTTACCTAAAACCGGTGGCCCCCGTCTCGCGGCGTTTCAGCAATTATCGATCCGTCGTTCTATGAAATTACTTCCCGAACAAGAAAAGGATAATTTCGGCAAATTGAATACCGCTCACAGAAGCCCAGTATCGACCGGCGGCGTGCAAGAGAAGGGGGTGACGGGGTGGGACCACCCCCGAACAGGGGCGCGTCGTGGCACGCGAACAAACGCGTGGCAATTCATTGCAATCAGTGTCCCGCGTGCGGTTCGTTCGCGGAAAGAAACGAAAAAAATGGTGGCGGGACGATAAAGCGAACGATGTGTATCGATTGCGAAACGCATCTAACGGACACGAATACGTGTTGCGTGTCCGGTTTTGGGTTCGACTCGCGGCGTATACGGCCACGGAACCATTACCTCCGCGAAATTAACCCCGATTTCGAGGATAATCGACCCGTTCCGCGACTCTTTTAGAACTTTTTTCGCGCTACCATATTGCCTCGTGATGTTCATCTTAATACTTATTTGGAATTGGTTTCGTTCAGCTGCGAAATTGTGGGTATTACGAGGGAAGAACTATACGTATACAGGGTGAACCACGAATCATGATGAGTAGAGATTACTCTGTTATTAGCAGTGTGATCGAAAATGTTTTTATCAGGTATAGCACTGTTTCACGAAAGATTTAACGTGATTATAGCAAATTTTTTGTCATACTTTTTTTACGCCTATCTGTTCGAGGATTTCAAGACAAATTCGTTAAGTATCATAAGATAACATGTGCTACTTTTTTTTAAATTGAATGTTTGAAAGAAAATTGACGGTGACCTTAAAAAATCATGAAAAAAAAGGGTTGACAAAAAATTTGCTATAATCACGTTAAAGCTTTCTTGAAACCATGCTATACCTGATAAAAGCATTTTCGATCAGACCTTTGAATGGTCGAAGCGTGGGTGATCATGTCTGTTCAGTCGAGCAAGTCAAAATGATTTTTCAATACACTCTGACAGTGATGATTAAAATGTTATAATACATTTCCTCAGATCCTTTGCAACTTTTATTCCAAGATGGAACTGAAGAAATTAATCAATTTATAAATTTGTAAATTTTCAAATTGGATTACCTCGATAACAAAGTTAACATAGTTCCGACTGATTTTTACATATAGAATCACATCCTTTCGGGTTGTACCAGTAGTTCGGAAACACCCTTACAAAGACTCCAACTTTAACATTAAATATCTCATAAACTAATTGTCATATGTAGCTGACAAAATATCATTTGCTTCAGAATACCAAGCTCTATCACTCTGCTAAAACCCATTAAAAAGTCAGCGTTACACCCGAGGACCTCTACTTACAAGCTACATCACAATACAATACATTATTCAATCAGCCTCGCATTACCTACCGAAGAGAAACGTTCAGAACGAGTTTCTAAACCCATCGATTCAAAAATCGTCATCTGAAAGGATTGCTTTGCAGCCGTTCGCCTCGAACCCCGCGTTTCTTTGCGTCCTAGCGCGCCGCCCACGTCAGAATCATATGTCATCATTACCAGCGCAGCACGTCGACGTCGGAGCCGTCGATTTGTCAAAGGAAAATGGGTGCGCGTGGGGTTGGGCCACGCGACGTCTAGGCCCCGTGTCGATAGCATTAAAAAGACCCGTCGACCCGTGGAATTCCTCCCGGTAAGAAGTTTGCGCGCGCGCGTCGTCGTCGTCAACTTCTCTTTAATTACATTCCCCTCCCTTTAAATACCTAACTAGCGTAACGAGTTCTCGGCGGAGTGGTTGGAGGCCGATCGAATCGAAAGAAACGAATTCCTAAACGAGGGTGGCTAGCACGGAAGCATAGGTGACAAAGAGGGAGGGGTGCAGAGTAGCTGCATTTTCGTTTATTCATATTCAAGCAGCCTGGAGAAATCCACCGGTGGGATCGAGCCATCCGCGCAAGAGGATTTTCCACGTTTGCAAATTGCGAGGCTGCAGCTGCAATGCGGCTATCGCAGGGTGGGAGGGGGTGGCGGT
The DNA here is from genome assembly GCF_001272555.1 of Dufourea novaeangliae. Classification (NCBI taxonomy): domain Eukaryota; kingdom Metazoa; phylum Arthropoda; class Insecta; order Hymenoptera; family Halictidae; genus Dufourea; species Dufourea novaeangliae. Next base: position 298,520 of record NW_015374062.1, on the reverse strand, counting down.
GCCTAGAGGTGGGTAGGGAGGAAGCCCAAGGAAGGGGTGGGGCCTTCGTTAGAAGCCGTCAATTAACGCGAATCGAATTAAGCTAGACGCGCTGCTCACGGGCCCCGAAGTCGCGTCGTCACGCACGCGGAAACCGTTTTGTCCAGGGGAGGAAGTGTCTTTCCTACCGGTTGCCTAACCCTCCTTGGTTTGCTTTTTCTCTTTCAACGCGGAGCAATCGCTCGGAAGCGTGCCGGGGAAAGAACAAGGGAAGAGCTGCCGCGCAGCGGGTGGCGTGGTGGAGGGGTGAGTCAGGGGAAATCAAACGTGCGCCCTTCTCGTGCTAGTCTCTTAGTGCTGTTACACGGAGACGCTTCTTCGCGATGTTTGCTGTGAAAACACGTGTCCTCGTCGACGTGGACGGACGAGAGACTGCGAAGGGGGATAGGAAGACGGAGCAGCCACGGGGACTATTATATCCCTGGCATACATACTTCGATACCTCCTGTCACATTCCGTTTCCTCCCACCTCGCCCTCCTCGACAATGTTTCGAAATTCTTCTCCGCGTGGTACGTCCTACTTGAACGCGCGTTCAGATATTTCTCGATGCTCCGACGTGCTACAGACAGGTTAAAGGTAACGTCTGCCGTGTGGACGACGATGGGATTGTTGTCGATCGTAACACGGACACAAGCTACTCACAGCCCTGTTGAAGACGGTTTATGGTCGCGGTGGAGAAATTTTATCGTTTGCTTACGGTTGGATTAGTACTTGCCGCGGGATCGAGTACGTTGTTTGCGAAGTTGTAGCTCGGAGAGGATCTGGCGGGTGGAACTAGACCGATTAGATTGGGAGCTCGTGTAACCGTTGGTGGATCGGCAACACGGATTAACAGGGAAACTCGAGTACCTTGGATAATGGTGTAAGTTTATTTTTCCGTGGCTGTGTTGCTGGGAACGACAGGGATTTCTGTGTGTACAGGTCGATTGCGTGACACCGTGTATCAGCACTATAATGATCTGCAGTAATTCACAAATTGCGTACCAAATTGCGAAGTTTATTACGAAATGAAAGAAAGTTTATCATTGGAGGATGATGAATGTAAAAATAATGAGAGTATATAAATAGGGATTGCGTACGAATTTCTCTATTTAATTTTTATTCCGAAGAATGTGACCGAATGTGGGAGTCACTGTATGTAACAAACTAATACATAGGGTTCTATGGAATGATAGTAGACGACACATGCAACCTCGAGATAGAAATATATATACATAGATGCTTTTATGTTCTGTTTAATTTGTATATGTATGTGAATTTAATGTAGACGTAATAATGACTGTATTTGCATGTACCAAACACAAGTTTGTATTACGTATTTCTAAGTAGGTGACTAAATACCTAAAAGATGTATAAATCATATGCCTTTTTCCCACTGTAATACAAAATTCACACCTGCCGATCATAGATAGACGTACATTTTCAAATATTCCTTCTGTACATGATATTGTCTGTTGTCATACAACCTTGAATTAGTGTATTTCTAAATCAATTTCTTTATTCGCAATCAATATATTGCGCAGAGAGACCATTCTATAAACATAAAAGTTATTTTTACACCAACAGGATTGATTTAAGGACCTACGTTGATTACAGATTTTTCACTCCCCTCGGTGAGTACTATAATAAGCCCCTAAACCCTTAGACTCTTATATAGTAATCCCCCAATGTCTTAGATCCCAGTCCGTTCACCCTGTACAGTACCTATGTCTAGACATAAAGTTCATAGATTCCTATTAAATCTAGCCCAACTATATTCATGCCCGTGCAATTTTCACCCATTCCACTGCCAGAGCACACACCCGATCATCCCTCTGCAGAAAAGGAGATCGAACAGGATGGAGTGCGCATCTGCGCGACAACGGAGTGACGGGCACCTCCCTTCCAACGGGAAGCGTCGGCACGGGAGATATAAATCTGCCGAAATTAATTAGGGTAGGTAAGCCGCAATTTAGCGTAGCGGCAGCCAGTGCCAAGACAAAGTTGTCCCTCTCTCGTTTCGCTCACGGGTATACCCTATCCGCCTGCCCCTCGCCGGGGCCGCGCAAAAGCTCCCTGGCCCTGTTCTGCAGTATAATATCCCTTATTAGAACACGCCTGGCAGAAACTGCGGAACGTGGATATCGGAGAGGAACACGAGAAACGACGAGGAGAGAGAGCCGGCTCTAGAGGGTCGACGGCGGCGGTGCAGAAACGGTTGACGGTGGTTTACTTGGCAAGTCAAACATCCTACAGCCTGCAATATCCTGCCGGGCAGGCCTGTAAGATACCGGTAAGGTTGAATTGAACCCGCCATCCCCGTATCCCATCAACCCTCTCCTGGCCGACTGCGCCACGGGCCGCGAAGGTTTCGTCCTGACCACATCAAATGGACTGGCCACCTCTCGGTATGCAAAGTATGCCTGCGCCGTTGAACCCGTGCGCGCGGAACTTCGATCGGCGCAGGCTTTCGGAAGGGCTGCGTGATTAGGGCGACCAGGTGACGCGGCGTTAATGCAAATAGATCGATGCTCACTGATCCGACCGAAAGATTGATCTCATGCATCGCGGGGATCACATTCGGACCAACGTTTGACACAATCTGTGGCGCCTTCGTCGATCTTATAAGAGAAGGCACGGAAGTGTCCCTCTCCAACGTTTGACACAATCTGTGGCGCCTTCGTCGATCTTATAAGAGAAGGCACGGAAGTGTCCCCATCCGATTTTGATGAAACTTCGTATGTCTGTTAAGCAGTGAAAAATAAGGGATACGTAATTTTTTTTATCGGCTGAGACGCGACTTTAAGGAGTGAAACTACCCCTCGAAGTTTCGACCCGAAAGTACTATCTCGAAAACCAGAGGAGATACATGAAAACTTGTAATCGACGAGGTTTGCGGTTTTTTATGTAGAATAATGTGGTGCTAACGAATTGTCTGAAATATAATTTGTTTACAACAACAAAATTTCTGACACGTTTGTTGTACGTTTTCAATGAAACAGGTGTTGGTCATATAATTCGAAAGCCTGAATGTCTAAAAGTCCAGAAATGCCAATAAACAGTCTGACGGATGTTGTGTAATGGTGAATTAAAAATTGCAATTGCACGATGGTCAATGTATCAAAATAACCCCATTTAGTTTCGTTTCCATCAACAACGAACGGCGCAGTATCATTAACACGCGACAGGATTACAGGGCACGTTACTACACCGTTAATGAAACCCATAATTGGAAATTTTTCACCGACGCAGTAGAGGTCGGAATCTGCGAATCGCGGTAGTACGTAATCAGCATTGGAATCGGAATTACAATTCGTTCGAACCGTTTGCAAATTACAGTTCCCGTCGTTTGTCCGAAATTTCGAATTTCCCACCTAATTCTCTGTCGCCTGCGATCGCGTTGAATTTCATGGGGACCAGGTGCGGTTAAGTTTTTTCGATGTCGGTGAAACGAAATTTCATTTTGTAACCGGTACTACATGTGTCGTGTACGCGAGTTGCCCGTTTGCGTTTAGTGACGCTCGTACGGGATTGTTCCAGCGGAAAAAAAAATGAAACGAAAAATTCCAGACGATCCGTGGTGCGTGCCAGCGACACGCATTCTTCCAGACTGTTTAGCGGAAATAGGTATCCCCCATTCGCCTCATTCTTCCCTTCTTTTTCGCCGCGGGGACGCGCTTGGTAATGTTAACTTTCTAATGGAAATGTAAAAGCAGACTCAACTGGAAACTCGTATTCCAACTTACACGGTAAACGTGATCAACTTTGATGATTTTTAAGTTATACACTGTTCAAAGGAGTCAGAGAATGTATGTATCGAGGCCATTGTGCTAGTCGATAGCACGTATGATTCCTGGAAATTTTGTTATGGAATTGTGAATAAACAGACGGAATAAAAAATTGTATAAAATAATTTAGAAGGCATTCGAAGCGAACGACTCACGTGGTGCACCGTATTACACAATTTCATCCCATTACGCCATCGACAGCCCGGGTTATTGATCCCCTATACAGCCAACGCCGACACAGCAGTTCCGGCCCAAGCAACGAAGTAATAAACCTCTAACCCTTCATCGGCGAAAGTCAACGTCGATACCTCGACAACGTCCGGGAACGGTTTCACCCGCAGCTCCATATCTCGGCGGTTTTAGTTCGCCGTACGGCGATCTCTCCGTCCGAAAATCAAATTCTATTCTCGATCTCCCGTCCCCAACCCCCTGCGTCGCAAGATCGAGAATAGGTTGGAGAGGATGGCGGGGGTGGTCCCGTTCGAGAAGAAAAATAAATTGCGCGTCCAGCGTCCGATGGGAAGTTCACGGTGGAATATTGATTCTTCTTCCGTCCCCCTGTCTCCCCAACCACTGTCGCCGAAGGCGGCGTCGCAGAAAGAAAAGACGACTTTTAACCGATACACGTGCAAGCGTCACACGTGTACACACACCTGTACCGACGAACGGCGAACCTCGCCAAGGATTCGCGTCGCGTCGTCTCGCGCCGACACAGGGATGATACCGTTTCCACGGGACCGGAAGCCGATTCGATTCTGACGGCGAAGAAAAGAAGCCAGCCTCCAGCGGAACTCGTGCACGTCGGGATGATCGTGAGATAAGCGTCGATTCCGTTTTCTTCGCGGAATGAGAGGATATTAGATCGGCCGAGGAAATATTTTTAGGGGGGATTTCACGGGCTGCGGAGACATAATGTGGAACCGTTCGGTGTGAAGATGATAGGGGCCAGAGGAATTGCGAGGAACCTACTCGACGCCTTAACGCTATTTGTACGTGACCTGCTATGATTGTTGATTTATGTTGTGAATAATTGTTACAAATAAATAAAGAAGTGAAAATATTAATGTCGCTGAAATTGTTGTACACTGCTCGAAATAACTAGAGGATCATGTCTAGACAGATGTTTATGCAAATGTAGATATTTCGGGGTTAATTTACGGGAACTGGAGTCAGACCAAGATTGGTTTACTCTGGTTACTATTCTATCAGGTTCCAAAAGGAATAAAAATTTTACATTACAAGTAGAAACAGTGAAAAATAGACAGACACATTAGCCACATAAGGTAAAACTAGATAACACGCCTCGGTTAAGCAAACCCTTTACCATTTTTATGTAACAGCTACTTTCATGTAATCTCTTCAGAATTTTGTACACATTCTTTGAAAACAAATCACAATGAAACTTATACTTTAATAGCGTCTGTGAATGACTAAAATGTCGTCTTGTCAACCGGAGGGTATTACCTAGTTTTACCCCATCGGATTCAAGTACACTTATAAGTACCCCATAGATACCCAAAATCGATTTTCTAAAAACTACATCCCCCTAAGTAAAAACTGCATTGCCCTGATGCATCAACCCCTCGAATCCACTCCGTATAGCGATTCAGGAGCAAGTGCCCTTTAATCTTATAAATTTTCATGACGCCCCCGTTCGAATTTCCTGTTCGATGGGAACCGTTTCTTTTTACATTTCCACAGGGACGGACCACCGAGTAGCGTCTCGAGTCGGTCACGTACGAACGAAGAGCCATTCTGTGATCTCGCGGATATGTTAAATTGATCGTGGACAATGAGAGAGGGGGGAGGGCGTAGAGGTTCTTGCGGTGTCCCAGACTGGATTCCTGAAAAAGGTCGTCGCCGCGGAGTTAAAAGGGCTGCCCTTCTCGGTCGTGGGGCTCCCCCGCCGCGACGACTTCTACGGGGACATTAATTTTCGACTCGGGACATTCGCCTCTCCCGTGCATGTTTATTCAATTCCTACCGAGTGTTTCTTCTTCCCTGGACCTCCTTGGAAGTCTGCTCCACGTCATAATGGATTCTTCTCCATCCACGCCTTATTTTCCCCGTTTCCATCCCCGTTCCCCAACCCTAACCCCTTAGAGTCGGCAGTGCTAGTGCATTTTCCTCTCTTCCTCGTACTTTCGTCTCGTTTAAGAGCCCAGACAAGCTTGATTTGTTTTTCTCTTTAACGAAATACACGGGAACACAGAGAAAGACCGAATTTTATCTCCCCACCTCCACACCCCATCCCTTCTGTTCCTCTAATCTTTTCCCATTTTCTCGTTCCTACGGGAGAAAAACGGCGAAAACAGAACATTCGGGCCGACAGAGTATCCGAACCTCGGGTATATTTTCTTTGCGGCTTGATATACTTTACATTAACTTGTCCCCCTTTTTCTAGAGGTTCCTCCGTACAGAGATTAACTATGTTTGCGGCAGCTGCGGCGGCTTTCTTTGCCGAGTTTCTTGCGCTAACGGATGAAAGGACGGTGGACGTGTCCCGTGGGACTGTCGTATGAAGTTTCGCGGACTTTATCGCGCAACGTTGTAAGACGGTGATAATAATACCAACTTCTATTTATCTCTTGAGAAGACTCTGCAAAGGCTAGAAAAGTACGCGTGGCGCAAGTGCAATCGTATTTCGTCCGATGGATCTAACGAGCTCGTCCAGGGCTGGGTATTGAATTTCTTCGTGACAACGGTCACAACATTTCAGTTTCCACTGATTAAAAGATAAACCGTTAAATCTCTATTCAATCCTAAAGATTCGTCGTTTATCATCAACGTATAAGAGAGACTAAAAGAAGAAACATAATATTTCTATACCGAGAAGGAAGAAGCAGTTATTCATACCCAAGATTTTTATCAAACTCCCAGCTGCTGTTAATCCAAGTACTCTCAAGTATCCACCAAGAATCTAGATAAGTTCTCTCCTGAAGACAGTACCCCTTTCAGATATGGAAGTAACCTTATCCACGACTAACCTCTTTCCGTTTCTTCCCCTCCAAAAAAAAAAAATGACCACCTCGCAGAAGTAACCCTTCCTACGGGGAATCCATGCAAGAAAGCAAATCCCGGTAAAGCGTTCACCGTTCACCGGCTGAAAGGATGATCGGCCCTCTGTCCCCAGAACGCGTCGTTCTTAGAGCCAGGAAGTCGGTCTTGGTGCTGGCATCAGGCTACCGTCAGATCCATCCGGAACACGCTCGCTCCCAATTTGACCGGAGAGGATCGTGATTCCTGGCCACCGGATTTTATCGACCGTGAGGGCTTTTCAAAGGGGGAGGGAAAAGCGGTTACAGCGGTCGGCTTGAGGGAAAGAAATGCAAAGGAAACGGTGCAAGAAGGCGAGGACCGGGGGATGGAGGGGGAAAGGGATGAGAGGATGAGGGGCTAGAACGGTCGAATACATTAGGAGGAGATCCTATCGGAGTACAGGGCCGGTTACCTGTGTTCGTCCAGGACCAAATTGGAGGTCGGCTCGTCGTGGTCTCCTTGGAATACGTTCTGATCCCCGGCGACCCTTCGCGAGAGACGTTCGCGGAGTGACAAATGGTCCGGCCACGGCCGTTATTTCGTGTTCCTTGCTGTCTCTTTTTCTGACCCACCCCCTCCAGACTCCGTTTTCCTACGCGTCCGGGAGGACGGAACGACTCAGACCGGGAGAAACCTCTGTGTTCTGTACCGTGAGATAGCGGGATGGTTACTGGACGACGATAGGAGGAAGAACGAATCTAATTCTGCTATTAATTTTAGCCCGGAGGGCTCAGTCTGATGTGACCTTTTACACTAGAATTACAGATGGTAAACGCATATTTATTTCGATCAGTCGATAATCTTTCGAAAATTTACATGTTTATAAATTTTTATGGATTTATTTCGTAATAAAACTTGTAAAAGATCTGAAAGAATGTAATGTTATAAAATTTTAATCGTCGTTGGGAGAGTACTGACAAGTCATTTTGATTTGTTTGGTAGTTCCAGTGTTGAGCAGCTTATTTTGTACAATTTCAAAAAAAAATGACAACCATACCAAATTTCTCCAATTAAAACCATTTATTCTATTATCTAACCCAATCTGTCATTATTATTGAAAAGGTAATAGGAACCTTTTCCTGCTGTTAAGGTCAAACCGTTCGTCCTCAGACCGAATCGAATAGTCAAACCGTTCGAATTAATATTCGGTTCGCGTACGGATTACAGTGTCGTAAGTATCCGTATCAGTTCGTGGGCGCCGGCGAAATCCAAATTGTCGGTTACGCTCTGTATCCAAGGACCAGGGTGGCTGCTTAACGGGACGGTCGAGAGTGCTTCGCGCTCGAAATCCTGGACCAAACGCCGTTAAATAACACTAACTCAAAGAGGTCCGTTGCGAATTGCACCGCCACGTCGATGCACACGTGCGGGCGGATCTTAATGCGTCGCCGGGGACGCCCGCGTTTCAGCCAATTAACATTCGTACAACCGACGGAAACCGAAGCTAATTACACCGAAGCGTAACCAGGCTCGCGAACGGCCCCTGCCGCCGCTTTCAGCGGGCGTGAACTTGCTTAATTCTCGGCGAACCAATGTAAAAAATCAAATATATATCTGGACCCCCAAAACTGAAGTATATGTATATATATATATGTAATTTCACAATATTCTCCACTGAGAAACCACTTAACGTAACATACCTAGTATTCCTAGGAAATTTGTTTTTATGTACAAAAAATATGTAAAAAATTATAATACAGCTTTTTTGTTTTTTTTTTATTTTAACTATTTTGGAGTGTAGGTGATATTAGTAGATAGCTTTCTCTGAAATTCCGGGACATTTTGAAATTAATACCATTTTTTAATTATCATTTTTATAGGATTATATTAAAAACTACATGACTTAGAACAAAATAATTTTTACCATCGGAAAAAGTGAAAATATTGTAAAATGTCATTTTTTTTTAAAATGTGGACTTAATACACTTTGGCTCTGGGCTGCAGACATATATCTCTTAGCTGTCTCTGTCGTTTAGGAGCTGGTCCCGCGGATACATTGTAATTTTTTCTCTCCTACTTCCGAGCCGCGGTTGCTTTATGGTAAACGAGTCACCCCGCCCCCTTTCCCGCCCCCGGTTGGAACCGTTTTGTTCCCAACTACCGCAATAATCGAGTTAATCCGGCGACCTGTAAATCCGCGACGGAAAAGTTTCGTTGATACATACGTTCAGTAGCCCATCCATAGATACTTTTAATAAAATTCATATAATTTTCAATATAATATTAAATTCCGGTAATAACACGATCATTTCAAATACAACGACCTGATAGTCTTTAGCTGCTTGCTTACAAATCGTGTACGAAGACAGAGATCGTATCTTGATTAGTAATGAGACGACATATTCGCTGCCACTGTCGCATAGGTCTGACGATATCATTTACTACACATTAAAAAACTTCATACTTTATTATATTATCTATAATATTCAGTATCCTCTTTTCAATATTTTACAATACCCAAAAAAAGCTGAATGCATTTAACTGAATGAAATATTGAACATGTTAAAATACTACACAACTATAATTCTACTACGAAGTAGCAGGAGAGTTGAGTGATGAATAGACTGCGGATTTCATGCATTCACATAACATCCGATCGTCCAAAATGCAATGTAGTAAAGAAATTTCAGAGGTAACATTCATTTCATTTATTCCAAACCTACTAGAATCCTTAACAAAATTAATCCATAAAATTTCAGATTTCTTCTGTCGTGTGATGGAGAATGTCCATTTGAATGTGAAGGGGCGTTAATTAATATATTTATAAGTATATAGAGAAGCTCGGAGAACGGTGCATTGAAACGAGTGGACGACGGGACAAGTGCATGGAAGGGATGCAACCGACGGGTCGCGTCGGTGCAATAGAAGTCCCGAGGACCGGGATAGGTATTCAAGACTTCTCTCGCCCTTTCGAGCGCAATGGATCGCCTCGAGTGACTTCTTCCGTTCTCACGGGACCGCGATTGTCCGCGGCGTTAACGGCGGCTCTTTACTATCGCGTTAAAGATAAGCGCTTATTACCGCCCGCTGGGAGCGGCTATTTACAGGCACAACTGTAGGCGGCGACCGCAAGTACGCTCGCTTCTTTCAGCGACGATTAGCCGGTATGCGAGTGCATTTTTCCTGAATGCCATCCTTCCGCTCAGGCACGAGAGGAATTAACCGTGCCACTTTGCTACTCGCCGGAAGCACGGATTTTCGACGGGCGGAGTGGGGAGGCTGAAAATGTGCTTGGAACTTGGCACACATTCGCCTGAAAATGAAAGGCCCTCTCGACATGAAAATTGTTTAGAAGCTTGTGCTACTGAAATCTAGTTTCCATAAAAATGAAACGTTCGGTATGGACGTGAGTCTAAACGAAAATCTACGTGCATCTCTACATTGAAAAATCTGGTCGAATTCGGGACTTTTGTGTGGAACTCTAGATTGTCCAGATACTTCGGAATGCTCCAGAATTTCTAGGATAACAACTAGGACTCGGATAACAGCTCGAGTTCAGGATTAGTGTCAATTTTGGATCACCAATCACCAGTCCAATTTTAGAGTTTAGTCGCAAATTAAAGGCTTAGTGTCATTCGCAACCCTGTGTCACAGATTACACAAACTGAAGAATAAAATTGTTGTATCTTTCACCAACAATACTTCGATCCTCTAACCTAATGCACAAACAATATCTCGACGTTTTCGATCCTTTTCCGCGTTCCAAGATCCAACCTGATTCCACTGCACTGTACCGTCTCGTGGCTTAAAAAGCCAGGGCTGTGGGGGGGGGGGGGGGGGGGGCGGAGAGGTTACGGGGGCGAGTGCATGAAGGAAAGCGAAAAGGACAAGGAGCGAAAAGCTTGATCCGAGGCGACGGGCCTGGGAGGGGGGGTGAAAGCAGCTTCGAGTTTAAAGGCTGAGCCTCGGGATCTGGATGTCACCCTGCGCAAAAACCGTACAGGAGAGGATTAGAGGGAGAGACCGTGAAAGTCGGAGGAAAGTCGGAGAAGGATGGACACGCCGTGGAACAAGCGGACAGTGAACCCTTTTCTTATCCTCGCGGAACGAACGGCTTCAAAGGAATCTCGGCTGTTTTGCGAAACGCACTTAACTTTCCACCCACAACCGGAGACGCGTCCTGACATTCCGCTGCCTCTTTTCTTCCGTGCTTTCATATTTTCGCGCGTGAATCCGTCTGCAGACCGTCTCGCCGTGTGGTCGTTCATCTTTTTATAAGGCCAAAGGAGAACTGGCCTTGGACCCCGAGAGACGTGTAAGATAGGCTAATGTTACCTTGGCTGAGATCTTTGCCTCTTGTTCACTTTATAAGGTAAATATGTGGGATACAATAGTAGTGAATTAAGAAAAATATAAATGAATGTATTTTAACTCGATTACCAAATAAGCACTGCTAGTAGAAGAATTCGATTTTGCACTCACGTCGAAGATCGTTTTAAATATGAAGTCCCACTTTTATTTTGCTGCTTAGAGAAACAACGTATTTTTATAATACACAAAATAAAATCGTCTATTTAGAAAAATTAGTGAAATAGACTTACTCGAATGGGGAACCAATCAATTTCGACCATCTAAGAATTACCAGTGATATCAACATCGTCATCTGCACCTTGATAATCTACATGATACTGTGAAAGACTCCACTTACCTGAAACACAAAGAAAAGATATTGGTTAGTGTACTTCGAACGCATAAATTAGTGTGAGTATTCTACAAGATATCGTACTAATTCTAGGAATGACTTTCTTGTACGGATTATATAATTTGAGAAACAGTGACTGGCGAAAACGAATTTATGACTTTGATATAAAACAAACACAATTCTGCCTCGAGGAAAAAATATTTTTCATGGCAGTACGGGATTGGAACAATCGTAGTATATCAGAAACGTAGCGAGCTGTTTCGAGCTCGTATTAAATCGCTCGTTCCCGTACATACAAACATCGATTGTTTGCTTTGAAATCGTACGTAAACCTGGCACAGCCTCGAATCGATATGGGGAACGGAAACAGTTGCGGATTAAATGACAAAACACGACTCTAGACGATCTGGAAACAACCGGTTGTTACGTGGCTGGGGTTCGGATTCAGGTCGGATGTTTAGAGTCTACAGACAATACACTTGACAAAATCTCGTTGTCTAGCGAGTTTTCTCGATACAGAAGACGATTCAACCTTCAAGAAACAATGGCCCTTTTCGAGATTTTATCTTATACTACAGTCCTTTACTGGCAAATCCTTATTTAACGAGTCTGTTCCCCTTTGGAGGAGCATAGAAAAATAAAATTTATGATTCGTGCTTTTTCTGTTACGTAAGAAATGGCTTTCTCATGTGAAATGACTAAAGAAGTGGCTTTCTAACTCTACGAGGTAGAACGCTTAACTCATTCGCGTCATGTTTAAGTGCCTTCATCTTAGCATTGCCAGCAACTCTCACTCCTCTTACCCCTATGTACTGCAGACAATACACTTTCAGTTACACTTTTTTCCTTCTCTGCGAGGGAACTGTTTATTGAACTATACACATTTATATCGAGCAATGCAGCGTTGCGAGCTGAACACCTCATATGATTTCTACGCCATAATAAATTCGAGCGAGTACCGGTCGTCGAATGACGCGAATGGGTTAAGGAAACAACCTCTGTGCATTCTATCTGGTCTTACTAAAATCTCACCGATTCTCTCCAAATATTCCTCCACTAGACAACTACGATTCTGTATACAGGGTGTCCCAAAATAGCTTCAAGCTGGGATGATTTGAAACAACGTTTTCCTTAGCAAAAATATTATCAGAGGCTTTGTTCACGAGATATCAACAAAAAACCCCGACCAATCAGAACGCGAGTCTGCCAGTCGAGTCCCCGGAATTGGTACCAATGGCAGACTTGCGTTCTGATTGGTCGGAGTTTTTCGTTAATATCTCGTGAACAAAGCCTCCGATAACATTTTTGCTAAGGAAAAAGTTGTTTCAAATCACCCCAGGAACCTTTAATTCCCGGGAGTCGAAGCTATTTTGAGACACCCTGTATTATTTGACACGTGACGCCTCCCGTGTTCCACCATTCGTACAAACATACCATTCCCTATTTCAGGAGTGCCCAGTGGTATGGTCGGTGTCTTTTTGCGTGAAATGATCGAGCAGAAGGCAACCCCCGGACAGAACAATGGACGTAACACGAGCCGCGGCCGGGAATATGGTCGAGGCGATCGACTTTGCGGAAACTGTCAGTGCACCGTTGGTGGACGACGACGTCGGCCAACACGGAAATAATCGGACCGGGTAAGCCTATTATCGGAGCAGACTGTAGTCAACAATAATTAGAGGGGAAGCAACAGAGTTTCGCGGGACTGTTTCGCTCGGAGTCCAGGACTTAAAATCGAACGCAAACAAAGGTGCACATGGTAAAGGTGGAGTGGGAAGGTGGTCCAAACGGGGGTTGCATACCGCCTGGCCTCTAGTCGTGCGTTCGCTGGGAGTTTACGTGCCGCTACCTAATCCATCCTCTTTCTCTATTTGTTTCCCTTTCTATTTTCGATGCAACCCTCGGAAACGCGCGCGCGCGCACGGGCCAACAGCGTGTACGTTTCATTACGCCCACGCACGGATTCCGCTTTTCGAGTCTTTTCTTTTCTGTTCTACCCCTCCACGCGGGCCGTGCAGACTAATTAATATTTGCCGGGATGGAATTTCGACACGGGCCGCCGGAGAGTGGATATGTTAATTGGTTCGGCCAGGCACGGTTGGAAATTGTTAGAATGTGCATAGATGGAAAATGGCACCCGAGTTTGTGCACTGGTTTAATGGACTTCGGTGAAGGGTAGGGTACGCGATTGATTTTATGGGACGAGAACGTTTTTTTTTTTCGAGGTTAAAATGTTGTTTGTGGCACGAATGGAACATTGATTGCTATATACTTTTTTTTTTAATGAATGGGTGGGAACCAACTTTCGTAAACAAGTGGCGTTTGTCGTGTCCGGATAGCTTTACGGTAGCGTAATTTCAAAAAAGATTGTGTGTACCGTAGTGGAAATATTTTTAAACGTGTTATTACTTACCACCACTCTTATTATTAGAGTTAGGAAAATTAAGAATGGTCTATAAAGCACGCTTCGATTTCTTATGAATGATGAATGAATCCAAATTTTAGAAGTTTATTTTTAAATGGAAAATAGTTAATTATTAAATGGAGGTTATTATTACTGTTCTTGGAAAATGTAGAAAGTTTTTCGGTCATGTTAATAGTCGATTATGGTTATTATTTAGAATCGTTGTCCACTTATCCCGTATTGGCAACTCGTCGGTCGCTAAACGTTGTTGAAATTGCGACGTTGATTAAACCAAAATCACCTTTGATAGCTGGAAATGTAATTTTGTCAGGTGCGGTTTATTATATTTGCGCGCAAATACGAGACAACGCTCGTGACAAAGTATCGACGGTTTTGTCCACGCAATTTCCATTAAATTACAAGAGTTATTGGTAACCGACAACTTTTAGACTCTTCCTCTTACGAGGTTTAAAACCAATTCCAATGGACACTCCAGAATCGATTAAGCTCGTATCAAATTAACTCGCTGAACATATAATGGCATGCAATTGCGTTCGGTATAATCTACGAAATTCTCGGTAAATCAAAAACGAAGTCTATCTGCAGACTGTACAGTTGGAATTTTAAAATACAATGAAATATTAGATCATCAACTTCTGACAATAATATATATATAATTCTATTCGGTTAGGACACTACGATAAATTATTTCTTTACAAATATAACCAAGAAACCTATCGAATCTGTCTATTACCTCAGCAGAATAAATATTTCTTTTCTAAACAAGTAAACTCAAACATTCACTGTGTATAAGTAACTGTAAATATGCAATCGCATATAATAATATTCACAAAAGTTGAGACACATAGAGTTCAAAATGAAAAAATTCAATAATCAAATAAAAATTTTTCGATTTCGCAATACATCCCAGTGAGCACAGAATTGTTGAATACTCAGGTAAGACTGATCATTTAACTTTCTATTAGAAGTACCAATTAATAGTTCACCACAGTTACAATATGGTAGCAATACATTTTAAATTCATAATATCTTTCTAATTTTCTGTTTAGTCGAAACGGCGTAGGATGGCAAAAACAAATAACAATTATTAAAATACGATAAGTATTAGAATTATTTCGAAACGAAGTTTTATATGAAATAACGATCTATTTATTGGTACACCTAATATTTAAGGTTCAAAAAACAATTAAATCTTTCATCTGTACATTGTACTCAGTGAGTTTTTTTCATCTCTGACTACATTTCTCGGCAGAACAAAATCAGAAGCGGAATGGTGCTGATATCCGGACCGTTCGAGAAACAGCGGTCAGAGTACGCAACAAACGGTCCCAGAGCGTACAGAAAGAGCTGGACGTGCGAAGGTACGCGCATCAAAGGTTCCCCGAGCCTTGTTGCACGCGATAGCCGTATCCCGATAGGATCGAATCTGGCCGCCGCTTATCGATAACGGCCTGTTCAACGGCAATCTGCCCCATTGCGCCGCGTAAACGCGCATAGATCCGCTTTACCCAATAATGTGAACAAAGTAGGCATTCTCGCCGATGCTGGG